>NC_141535.1:62525000-62885000 GCF_021556685.1 Rattus norvegicus
CATGCGGGTGCCTTCAGAGGCCAAATGTCCCAGAAGATCCCTCGAGCAGAAGTTACAGAAAATTGTGGGCTATCCAACGTGGGTGCTGAGAATTGATCTCCAGTCCTTTGCAAGAGCAGCAAGTGCACTTAACACAGCCATCATCTCTGTGGCCATGGAGCTCAATTTGTTAATCACAATTTAAGGCATATTAACTAAAATCGTGAATGGTTTAATATAAATGAAGTTGGGGGGGGGTGGAGTAGATTACTAAAAGGGTAAACATGCTACCCCAGAAGGACACTGCTTAAGTAAAAGGTTCACTTATCCAGGTACAAAGAAACAACGGTCTTTTCAATTAGGATGATTCAGAAAACAGTGATTGATAGATTATTTCCAGTACTAGGGGCAGGGTCTCCATAGAGACGTGAATAACTTAGCTTGTTCCTCAGCTTTCGGGGACTGAGATGCACTGTCATGTAAGAAAGCACTGCCCATTCCAGAACACACATTTTCATATAACTCATATCTCCTTCATTGAGGAAGCAAGAGAGACTTGTTTTAAAATTGCAAGGAGGTAATAAGTGACTTCTACAAGACACCTCTCACCTCTGGAATTCTGAAATGCTTTGGGCTGCCACAGAAATTTGAGAACAATATTAAATTTCACAAACACAAAGAAATGGACCTCAGGGGAAACTGTGAGTTGAACTTTTGTTTCTATCAGGCTCCTAGAGGATTATGTCATAGCAATATAATCTCTATTATAGTTTTTTTAAGTAATAGTCTCCGTGTTTCACCTTGCTGAAAGCCCTCTAGTGCAATGTCCTTTATCCCAGGACTCCTTCACTACACCTAGACAGAGCATCTGGGTGGGTTACTGTCTATATTGTAACACTGGGTCATTGTTTTAAGGTAATTTATTTAGGAAGACCAAGCCCACTGTGGGCAGCACCAGATCTTAGGCAGGGGATCCTGAACTGCATTAAAGTGGAGAAATCTACTGAGCACAAGCAAGCAAGTAAACATGTAGATACTCATTTCTCCCTGCTCTTGACTGTGGATGTGAATGGACACAGGGAACAGATGTTCTGCTACAAGTTCCTGGCACAGTGACCTCCCCACTATCAGGGACTTTGATCTAGGATGACAAGACAAATAAGCCCTTCCTCACCTAAATTGTCTTTTGTCAGAATACTTTATCAAAAGTACAAAAATGAAACTAGAGCAGACGTCCAGTCACCAAGTGAAATGTGTAGGTTTCGTCGCTAAGGATCTTGGGAGAAGAGAGCAAGTGAAGGTTTTCTATGAAAAATTACATCACTATGAAGCCATAGTGACAGTTAAGCCACTCCAGAAATATCACTTTATTCCAGATTTTGTACTAGAGTTTCCATGAACATGGAACTCAATATACATTACCAACAATATGTCAGATAAGATAAGAAGCTGTGAGTGGATGTGGTAGATGCTGCCAGGGTACTGTCCATCATCTCCATCCTCTGGGTACCTATAGCTTCCAGTAGCTTACAGCTTGACACCACAGAGTGTCCCTGAGCCTTTACTCACTGCTCCAGCTAGTTGCGTGTCAAGCTGACACAAGCTAGAGTCATAGAGCCATAGAGTCATAGGGAAGCCTGAAGTGCATTTTCTTGAACAATGGTCAATGTGGGAGGTCTCAGAGCCCTATGGAGTAGGAACAAGATTGAGAAATCCATGAGGAGCAAGCCAGTGAGCAGCATTCCTCCATGGCCTCTGCTTCAGCTTCTGCCTCCAGGTCCTGCTCTGCTTGAATTCCTGCTGTGACTTTCCTAAGTGATGGGCCATGATGTAGAAGTGTAAAATTAAATTAACCCTTTCCTCTCCAAGTTGCTTTTGGTTATTATATTATATCATATATTACATAGTTTATAATAAATTATGTATTATATAATGCATATTATGTAATAAATTATATATTTTATAGAAAGTATATTTGTATTATATACTATATATCCACATGTATGAAAGGAATTTAAATGGAGTCATCTTATTATAGGAGACAATATCCCAGCTAAACACCTCATACCACCACATAAAAACTCCAGTGTCAGGATGTATTACATCTTGAGCTCTTGGTCAGATGTTTTAGACCTCTCAAACATCACAGGCTATTGCCAAGGCTACCACTTGCCCTCTACAACATGATAGTAAAGCTGTGTTACTGGCGATACCACTTACAGCAGCAAATAT
Source organism: Rattus norvegicus (assembly GCF_021556685.1). NCBI lineage: Eukaryota > Metazoa > Chordata > Mammalia > Rodentia > Muridae > Rattus > Rattus norvegicus. The sequence continues at coordinate 62,527,212 of NC_141535.1, forward strand.
GGAGTCATCAACCTGGTGCCCAACTAGAAGCTTCATCTCTAAGTGTTTATGGAGCTGGAAAGTACTATGCATGCTACCTGAGGAGAAAAGTGATTGTTAACATCATGAGCTACAAAGCCTGTGACCTACAATAGCAACCTGCCTACAAGATACACTAATACAACCATAGCATTGTATGAGAGTAAGCAGCCGTGGTTGGATTTAAGATCTACTCGTTGAGATGGAACCCATAGTTGACGTTGCTAATATGACCAAGAACCTGAGACTAGATTAGTCATGAAGCCTAGGACAAAGCTGTCTACTGTTATCCTGCTAAATAAACATGGCAATATGGTGACTCCTAATGACATTTGCTATATCCAGAGATCAGTGTCTACCCAATCCTCTTCAAAGAAACACCTGGATGTACATGAATATTAATACAGAGACCCACAATAGGAAAATGTGCACAGCGAGAGACTTCAGACCATTCAATTCTAAATGGGATATCCTATTAAACCCCCCTCCTCGAGGCTCAAGGATTTCTGTGGAAAAGAATGCAGAAAGACTGGAAGAACCAGAGGTGTTTGTGACTCCAAGTTGCATCTTCCAGAGACAGCAGGGCTGATTGATACACATGTGAACTCAGAGAAACTGGGGCAGCATGCACAGGACCTGCACAAGGTGGAGCCAAACCAAACCCCACCTTGCAGAAGGAGACAGGGATGAGAGTCTACCACTAACCAAGAATCTATTGCCACAGGCCTGCTAGGAAAGAGAAAAATCTGTTTTGTCTAGTGTCCTTGGATGTATCAATCACACACCAGGGCAGATCCCATATCCAGGAGTAGTTGCCCAACACACAATGAACTCCATGATTTTTATGTGCTTTTTGTTTTGATTTGGTTTGGAAATTTTTGTCTTACTGTGTTTTTGATTTGTTTTAATTTTTCTTTGGGGACCTCTTTGTTTCAGCTTGGTGTGATTTTTGAAAAAGAGAAATAACATTATGCTAGATAAGTCGGGATATAGGGAAGATCTGGGAGAGGTTAGAGGAGGGGAATAAGTATAATCAAAGTATATTGTACAAACATGCTTTGTTTATTTATGAAATTATATTTTAGTTACATTTCTCTGTTCCCTCTCCTCCCTCCAAACCCACCCCTCTACACCTCACACCTCTGCTTCACATTCATGACCAATTTTTCATCAATTGTTATTACCTGAATATATCAAGATCTATTGTATAAAAATTAATAAGAAAAATCTATTAAATAATGCTAGTGACATAGTATTGTTACTGTTTCTACTAGTACAAACTATTATCACAAACAGGTGTTGAATTGTGTATCATGTTTCTATCTGAAGTCTCACTTTTTTTTACTAATGGCTAATTTATATGAAGTGGTTTTTAAACAAGTTTCGCATTTGTGGTATAAAATTTAATTGTTCCTATTACATTATAATTTTATGTAATACTAAGTTTACATACATTATATTATATTATCAAGGACATTTTAAGTTCTGATATAAAAATAATTGAATATATAAGTTAATGCCTTTTAAGCTTAACTCAGCAAAGTCTTTCATTTCCATTTTTAATGGTAGTTTTATAAGACAATAAAGTTGTTATGAAATGTATTTAGTGATGAAATTCATCTTTAGTTAAAATACTTCAGTATTTTATGTTTTAGTTCTGTTAACTTTTAAAGACTTTTGGAAAATCCATTTCTAACCTTCTTTAATTGAATGTTTTTGTGTTCTTTCACAAAGTAAAAGCTACTTAAATATTTCTACCCTTGAAAGCAATGTATTTGCTATAATTTTGATTTGAGGATTGTTTGTCCTTTAAAAAGAACTTCCTCTGAGAAAAAAAATCTATCTTTAATCTCTTGTCTTTTAGGACTTTAAGACATCAAATCATATATTTATATCACTTTTTTCTCATTAGTCTCTGAAGGAATAATTTGCTATGAGTTTCTTTGGCTTTTGATGTTTTATGGCTAATGAGTCGAATGAAAAGGGACACTACCTTAGCAACAGAGATACCATATCCAGGAGAGAAAAGGATTCTCACCAGGCCTTTCCCCACATCCTATTGGATTGACTTATTTTGGAGTAATTTAGATTTTTACTTACACAAAGAATTAGCTATTTAAGAGTCTCCTTTTCAAAAAGTAGCATTATCTATTTATTCTTTGCACGTGTTGTCCATACATACAATGCATTTGATCATATCTGCCCCCACTACCTCCCTCCAACTCTTCCAAAATAAGAGTCTCTTCTTCATGGCACTCAATGAGGCTTTGGAAGTCCCTTCTCTTCTATTGCTTCTTGGCATCTGAATGCCAGATGCAGCATCCACTGAAACAGTTCCTGCCAGAGAATACAAAAGTTAAGTCAAAACATAGCACACTGTTCCAAAAGAGAGGGTGATCAATACAAATAAAGACTGTTCTCGGTAACTTGATTATTTCTCTTTATTGATTTAAGCACTGTGGGCAGAGATGTGTTCAAGCTGTTTTCTCTGTGTGCTGCTCTGTTCTTGTCAAGTTGTTGCTCTCAGAAATGTTGACATATGCAAGCTGTACAATCTAACTCCCTTCCCCGGGGCCCAAGGGTACTCCTTTTCATCTTTTATTTCTGTCATCTCTCCCCGCTCTCCATAAATGCATTCCAGTTCTCTGAGTCATAGCCATGTTTCAACAAGCACCCCAACATCAAGATTGCTGTTTTCCTCCTGGTCTTGCCTGGAGATTGGATATCTTTAGAGATGAGCATAAAATATCTCAAAAAAATGTATAGCGGTGGAGGAGGGAGGATGGGTGATGACTGGAAGATGGTTTCTTACTCTAAAGATGAGCGTATCGCCCAGCTTTCACATCACAAGAGGAAACAGGTCCAACTAAAAATAATTTAAATGGAAAAGAAAACCACCCAACAGTGGACACTGCTGTTATCTGTTGTCTCGTAGATGGGATTCCAAACACTGAATACCTCATCGTCTTCTGGGAAGATATTAGAATTGAGCAAGACGTTGATGGTCAACGGGAATGTAGATAAAGGGCTTCCATGATTGGCTTCATATATGCACTCCACAGTAATATTGTCCCATACCCCTTCAAGATCTCCATCCATCATCAGCTCTCTAAAATAATTCCATGCAAAGCGTCCTAGCACTGCTCTTGGGTGGTGCTCCTGTGGCATGATTCTTTTAATTGACAGTGGAAAACTAGTGGGATTCTAATTACAATAAAATAGAAGAGTTACAATAAAAACAACTAAAAAGATTATGTATTCTCTATGCAGATGTTTACTTCTGATTATTTCTATAAAGGGCACGTGATGCTGTCACTTCCATTTTAGAATATATCTACAAGAAACATTTTTTCATGTTCAAAAGACAGGTATTAAGCCTGTAATGCTGGAACAGTTGGGCAGCAGGTTCACCATTCTGAGTGAAGCAAGCAATCTGCCTTCACAAAGCTTGCAGTCTTCTAGACAAGGTCATTAAACAAGCGAACCACGTGCAAATAATAAACCCCCAAATTTCTACTAGGAAGACAATAACCCTAATAACAGATAACCACAGGGAAGACTGCACAATCAGAAATAGATCGGACACAGATATTTGTGGTTCCATCATTCTGCCTACCATGGAAAGGTACCTAAAGCGTTGACAGCTAAAGCTTGTTAAGGGAAACTTCAACCAAGGATGAATGCGTTTGCCCAAATCTCAATTATATTCTGATATCTCTCAAATATATTTGATATCATAAAATTAGTATGTGCCTTCTAAGTATTAAAATAATACTTGCTATTGAATGACGTTTCGAACAACTAAGGACATAAGTATCTAATGTCACACAGGAAGAAGATTATTTAGATGACACATGTTCAGGATGGTATGGCCACAGCACATTAGACCTGCATAAACTCAAGCCAGACAAGGACCTAGAACTGAGACGAGGAAGCAGACATGGGGTGTCACCTCTAACCTCCAGAAGATATTTGCAACTAATACCTATTGGCAAAGGGGGGAATCAATTTTCTCCAATGGAGGTCATTATCAACCATACTCTAGGGCAGGTCCTATGCCCAAGGGTAGTTGGCCAACACAAAATGGACTCCATGGGTTTATCGTTGTTGTTGTTGTTGTTGTTGTTGTTGTTACTTTTAGTTTTTGAGGGTTTTTTGAGACATACAGAGAGAGACAGACAGACAGACAGATACAGACACAGAGACAGAGACAGAGACAGAGACAGAGACAGAGACAGAGAAAAAGAGAGAAAAAGAGCCAGAGAGAGCCAGAGAGAGATGTAGCTTGGTGGGTACAAAGGAGGTGGGAAGAAAGCACATGGAAGAAGTTGGAGGAGGGGAAAAGCATGATGGAGATGTCTGGTGGGGTAGGGATGATGGGGTGGGGGACATCCTCTTGGAGACAGGGAAGGAGGGGGGGAGGTATGGGATGTGGAACAGTCAGAGGGTGGACTGGGAGGGGGATAAAGACTGGACTGTTAAAAAATAAAAGACTAAAGAGGGCTAAAGAGATAGCTCAGTGGTTAAGAACACTGACTGCTCTTCCAGAGGTCCTGAGTTCAATTCCCAGCAACCACATGATGGCTCAGAGCCATCTATAATAGGATCCAATGCCCTTTTCTGGTGTGTCTGAAAAGAGTGACAGTGTACTCATATACATAATTTTTTAAAAAAGATTAAAGAATAAAAAAATAAATATAATGTATGAAAACTATTTTAAGTTTAAAAAAGATTATTGAGAGGATCCACCTTTGCATTCTTTCAGACCTCACAATCAAAAAGAACATCCAGGGCCTGCCTGTGTGCACATGCACAGTCACATGTGCATGGACATTTCACAGTAGGAGCAACCCTCCTCCCAAAGAAAACAGAGGTTGAGAAAGAAGAAAGAAGAGACTAGAGCTGAAGTTATAATGAGAAAAGACAGTGCAAAAATAACATTGTGGCTTCTGTGGGATCCCATATTTATCCTCTTAGATGCTTCCAGAGCAAACAGAGTCCATTTATAAATGAGAGGACTTTGCTGTCAACCTGGAAGCTCCACCTGAGATCCTGGGAGGAAAGCCCCACCCTGGGACTTTTAGTGTCTTACCTCATTGCCTGGAACAAACACCTCCACCCCTGAATATGGGTCTTGGTGTCTGTCGATGTAGTGGTAGGTATCCGTGTTCCTCTTCGAGATATAGAAGTATTGGTATTTGCATCTACTCGAGACAGATGTTCAACATCATTCTTTTTCTAACTTCTGACATGAAATTAGGTTGGGAGTGTTTCATGTACTCAAGGCACGTGATGGAGAGCAAAGACTCTACCTGTGCTAGGAACACATTGCCTGGGCACTGCAGAGGTGCAAAGGGAAAGTCAGTGGTAAGAGAGGAGCTGTGCCCTGACCCTAAACTCCAGAGATGAATTTAAAAGGAGAAGGTTAGTACAATCCTGTCTGGGCAACTGAACCTTATGAACAAATTCCAAAACCCTTCCGATGCCAAGTATTTCACCTTTAAGAAGTTGGCGCTCAGTCCTACCTTCATAGAAGGATATTTATGACAAATACAGAAAGGTTGTGTGAAAGGACCTAATGCAGGGTCAGGCTTGTGGGGAATATTTAAGAATATTTCAAACCCCTTCAATCCTTCTGAAAATCTCTGCCTCTAGATCTGTTCCTCAACCCTTCCTCTCTGCACTGCAGAGAGCTTGGCTCTGCAGGCTACCATCCCTAGGCTCCCATTCCCCAAGGTTTCCGCCTCTTAGGAAGCACTGCACTTCTGGGAAGCTGGGGTGATGTTCACTTTTGGTGGTTATTCAGGCAGTGGCTTAAGATTCCGCTGCCTAGCAGACAAGCCACACTGACCCCGGCTTCGGTAAGGTGATCTTGGCTGTCTAAGTATAGTCAACACCAGTAGCTAGCTCCCGCCAATGCGCTGGTGAATGGGTCACCCTTGGGCTAGCTCACTGGTGCCAGCATTAGTGACTCTGCTCTGCGCTGCTCTATAACTGTGTGGCTGGTTCCCCACATTGAAGTCCTTGTAAAGGTTTCTGCTCTCTCTGTTTGGATCCTCGCTGATACATTTCTTTTCTTCTTGTCTTAGCATGGAGAGTAAAGGAAACACAGTCTGAAAAAAAAATTTGTGGTTCTCAGCCTTCCTAGTGCTGCAACCCTTTCAAGCATTTCCTCAGGCTGAGGTGACCCCCCAGGCATAAAATTATTTTCATTGCTACTTCAGAACTGTAATTTAGCTACTGTTATGAGTCATAATGCGAGTATCTGTTTTCTGATGGTCTTAGGTGACCCCTGTTTAAAAAAATAAAAAAAGTCATTCAACAGTCAAGGGGTCGAGACCCACAGGTTGAGAACCACTGCTTTCGCTTGTTTAGCACCAACAAGATTCTAATCTTTAGTTTTCGTTGTAACCAACCCATCACACTCTCCCTCTAAGTGATCTATGATCTACCACTACCAAAGCTGGTGACTTGGAAGGTTGCCAGTAAATCAAGGAGCTAGAAACTGATATGTCTGTCATCCTAGAGATGACAAAGAAAGGTTTCCCAAAGGGCAAAATAGCTGATAGAAAGCAGGCTAGAAGTGTTCTGATATCCAGAAAAGGTGGTCACAGTTATCCGTATAAAGTTTCCAGTGGGAAATCATTTAAATGACCTCCCATGCCCCTCCCTAAGTCATTACACCATGACACCTTCAGAGAGCTGTCCCTGACCAGAAAGGAGCCATCACCACATCGCTGCTTCCTTCTGCGGCTCCCTGAATGCTGATTTCACATCATATATTCAGCCTTTTGTCATCTGTCACTGGCTGGCACACAAGAGCCAGGAGGTCGAGGGCTCTGCGTCATTCATCACCCACAGTCAGTAACCTAGCCCTGTACCCAGCACATAGTAGGTACTCAAAAATACGGACTTCTTGAATGAGTTAATCCAAAGGCACAGCCACTTTTTTCAACTATACACTGCCTACCTTGGTCAAGGATGCTTGCTACTGATGTCTTACAAATCCCAAGTTAGTCATCAAGCAGCTGTTCCCACACACCGATGGGAAATCTGTCGTTGTAATCAGGTCATCTTCTTTCTTTTCTTTTCCCAAACAATGGACAATTTGACCATTTGTAAGAAATGCTTTCCATCATCTTCTTTGTCACCTTTAAATACATTTATTAAGAGAGAATTCACATGCCAGAACCAGCCACCCTTTAAAGTACACAGGTCAGTAGATTCTTAGTCTGCATATGATGTTTACGGCCATCATCTTTATCTCCTACCATCCTGGGGCTTGCAACTCCCCAGTGATGTGTAGCCCCTCCTTCCAAGCCCTCACCACCCCAGATACCACTCATCCTCTTTCTGTGCCCAGGGATTGACTGCTCTGCACATTATCTGAAAGTCACGTCCCTGTGCGTCTTTGTTGTTACTGTGAATCACGCTGCTATGAACATTTGTGCACAAAGTCTTACACAGATATATATGTTCTTGCCCACTACCCCTGGTTCCATTTATAAGTGTCGATTGGATAAATGTATACATTGCATGTTCAATGTGATGTTCTGCTGGTTGCTTACGCTTCTTCATCTTGGGTTTTGGATTTAAGCTCTTCCTGGGTTGTTTTGCTCTTTTTCATCATGTTTGCTTGTGTTTCCTGAATCTCTCTGGAGCTCCTCTGCCACACTTATGCATTTGTCTAATGTCCAACTCACACCTCTGACTTGAAGTGTTAAGTCAGTCATGGAGCCAAGAAGATAACTTGGGTTCCCACTGTTGATCAAACTGTTGCCAACAGGAATCTTGGGCCCCAGTTTCTGGTTTTCCTTTCTCACATACACCCATGCCCTATCTTACAAGCCAAAACAAAGGAAAAGGAAGACAGAGTGGGAAAGAGAAGATAACGGCTCAGTAGGATAAGAAGCATGCTACAGGCCTGCAAGTCCAATGGCCTGACGGGAGGGGAGAGAACTGATTCCCCCAATTGTCCCCTGACCACACACACATCACACACACACACACACACACACACACACACACACACACACACACACATGCACAAAACGCAGAAAGAGAGCAAGACAAACAAAGAGACAGAAAGACACAGAGACAGAGACAGAAACAGTGTTGGATTTTGCCAAGAGCACCATAAGTCTAGATGTGCTTGTGCTGATGACCATTCAGGGAAGTTATTTGACCTTGTGATCTAGCTTGCCCCAGTGTAACCATAGCATAACAGAAGGCCCAGTGCTAATGCTGAGTCACGCATTCCGGGAGGAGCCTTTAATCCTGGACAGATAAATAATAAGTAAAATTAGCCCTGCTAATCCCCATTTGCTACAGGGTTAGGTGATGTGTTTGTGTTATGGAAGCCAGGTCCTTTTCAATGCTAGTACACAGGACTTTATGCTGGGGAACAACTTCAGAGGGTTTGCTCCCTTACTGGGCTAATGTGTCTGTCCTTGGTAGAATGGAAAAGACAGGCTTAAGAAAGCAGGATTTCGGTTCCAGCTCTGACCCTTCTTGCTGGCTGAATGATTGACCACTTCAGCTCTCCTGGTTTTACCACTGTCATTCCTAAACAACATTTGGGGCTTTTGATCCCATCTGAAATTATCTCAATTTACAATGTACAACCAAGAAAAGAAGTAAAAGTGTATGTGTATTTTGGGGGGTACTGGGCAGGGGGAGACCTCACCAAGATGACAATGCAGGCTTTTAATTTTTACTAAGACCTGGTGAAAACCGAAATCCTGAGGCCGTTGTCTCAAAAAGCCTCGGGGTTTGTAGTTCTGCTCCTTACCCATAAATTTGAGAGTTTGAGCAAGGTCATCTCTGACTTTCCTTCTCTTCTGCGGTTTTCCCCTTCCTGTTTCTGTGGCCATAGAAGCTCTCCACACCCGCGATATCCTTGGACCAAATTTTCACATCTTTGAAACCATACAGCTTCGAGTGGTGCATGGGATTCTAGCAAGCAAGATATGAAATCTTTTATCCATTGGCAAGAGTTTTCCTGCCTAGCAGATTTCAGGAAAAGAAATAATTATTTATAATGTGATAGATACACTTACAGTAAAGGAGATTAATGTGCATATGTCAATTTCTGTGACTGCTAGGGACAGGCACCTTTGTCACCTCTGATGGGAAGTTACTCTGATGAAGTCGTCTCTCCTTTGTTTTATTTTCACAGTTTTCCAATTGCCCCAACTCCTAGAGTTCGATCCACCAGAGCCAATATCTCTAAAATTGACTAAAGAGACTTTTAATGGGACTTTATTGTCAAATATTAATCAAAACGAGATTAAGGATAAAAAGTGCTTAGAATCTATAACTCAACTTGCTACCGTTTTCCAAAAAGGCGAATGGTACAATGAAGGGTGAGGAAAGATGGGTATGGGGTTGGCATTCCTATTTTTAAAAGAAAGCTGAGCAAAGACCATTGCTTATCTTAAAGGCTGCCATGCTGGGAAAGATGCAGATGAGCAGAAGTACCCCGAATGGATGAACATCTGGTAGAGGTGAGCCTCCCTCCTTCCTTTCTCCAGTCCACAGTTACATTGCTAGACAGACCTCAAGTTCATCCTGGTACTTCGAAATCCTCTCCAATCTATGTGATTTGTAAGTTACTTCCAATTAATATTTCAGAACAAAAGGAGTCACCTTGGTGTTGATTAAAGAGGATTCCCTTGTTGGGTAATGCTGGGTTTGAAAAAAGGACTTCTCACTTCTGCTGCTTTTCTAGATAGAACCTGATCTCTCCGTGCTTCACAGCCCCTTGGCTGTTTATTTCCACTGGAGTCTAAACAGACGGAAGCAGAGGCATGCAGAGTCAGGATGCAGCATGCGTTAATCATTCGGCCTAACAAGGGTCTAGTTTTTAAGTTTTGAGCTCTGAAGATACATTGTGCATGGAAGTTTGTTTGTGTGTTTTTCCTGGCTTCACCCAAAGCCATGGGCAGTGGTCAGCATGCTTTGGGGGACACATCTGCACCTACAAAAGGTGCTGCTGAGGTCCTGGGTTTTAGGAACAATTTTGCAGGTTTATTGTGTTTCCAGCCACCTCCGACACACCCACTATAACTCAGAGTATTGACACTATCACCACCATCTCTGTGGAAATTATCTCCAGTGCAGATTTATGTTTTACTCATTTTTAAATAGTAACTAAAACTGCCCAAGAATGTGCTCAGTCTACTTATATATGTGTGTGTGTGTGTGTGTGTGTGTGTGTGTGTGTATCTTGATTTATGAAGATAATGTGATATATTTAGTTTGATTATTTATAACCTCCCTTTGATGGTAAAAGATTGCCATCTCTTTTATCAAAATACATGATAAATTTAAAAGACAGAAGCCAGAGGCAAGAAGAAGAATGCTTGCCACCAGAGTCCACCATGTGTTTCTGGTAACTAGGCCTCTGGCGCTGTAGTTCTCATCAAAAGAATACATATATATATATATATATATATACATATATATATGGAAAACATATATATATGTGGAAAACACATAAAGCTATTTTTGCACTAAATTCTAAAGAAGATGCACAATGATTTGCGAACAAGATCTTCAGTAATTTTACAGTGGTTTTCAGATTTGAGGTTGAATGGAAGCTCACGAATGCTCAGGGGATAAGATTAAAAAAACAACTTTGAATTGATGACATATTTAAAACGCGGGGGCCAATTCTGGATGCAGCTGATGCACAAGAAGAATGTAGGGTGCTTGGAGAAGGGAGCATCACTTCCTATAGCTCACAGCCCAGCTGCTGGAAGATCGTGTAACAGATTACAGTTTCAGAGGCTGTGGGTATAGCTCGGTGGTGGGGAACTTGATTAGAAAGAACTGGACCCTTGGTACTGCCCAGACCAATCATACTTCTCTACAAAAGCCCATCGGCTGTGTTTCTACCTTATGATCCAAACAGAAAGCTTTGGGGATCAGACAAATAAGCACCCACACATCCGGAACCCACCTCCTGCTCCATCATGCATACTGTACCATCTCCACGGGGGATCTGACTGTAGATCTATGGGAGTGTTGTCTTAAGAAGGATCACACCAGTCTGACTTGGTTTAGCAGAACGACATACTAAAGCATAAGAGGCTGTTTGGCTTTATTTTATTTTTATATTATTTTAGTCTACCTGGGTTTCCTACACACCTGTCGATCCAAGACCCATGTGGCACTTAAACAGGAGTTCTTCCGACCCTCTCTCTATATATCAGTAGTTCTCAATCTTCCTAATGCTGCAACCTTCTAATACAGTTCCTCATGTTATGGGGACCCCTAACCATAAAATTATCTTGTTGCTAATTCATCACTGTAATTTTACTAGTTGTGAACCAGAATGTAAATATCTGTGTCTCCTGATGGTTTTAGGCTACCCCTGGGAGAAGGTCCTTGAACCCCCAAATTGGTTGCAAGCCACAGAGGTTGAGAACTTCTGCTCTAGTGTAAGAGATACATTTTTTTCATCTCCACTGTCTAGAATAGCACCTTATTTAAAAATCCATTCCCAAGCCTATTCAATAACTAACAGATATATATGTAATACTATTTGTCAATGTTTCTTTGTGACTATTTCATAAATGACCATTTGATTGATCAGGGGTAACCTCACACAGTATGTGTGCTAGGTAATAGATATGGCATCATTTAATCTTTAAAACCACCCAAGAGAAGTAAGAGCAAAGTACAAATATACACACATATAAAAACATCATAGAGAAACTTGTTATTTTGTATACTTACTAAAACTTCTTTAAAAGCCTATGACAATGTGGTTATTAACTCCATGTGGCTCATGGGAAGACTGAGGCATCGTGGTGATAAATGAATTCCCAGGCCCACGGTTAACTCTCAGATGGCCTGGTTATTCTAAATGATCTAGGTCCTAAAATTAAATTACCTGAGGGGTCTTAGTAATTTCACCCCTCACAGAATGCCAGTCTCAATACATATGTTACTTTTGGTACTCTTTTTTCTTTCAGCTGACAGCAAGAGGATTTATTGTAAATGAGTTACACTTGGCCAGAAGAGAACAGAACTAGTTCAGAATGCCAAAGATCCAGCGGGACTGTTTTGATTGTAAAAGAAAAAAAAAAAGTCAGTCATATTCCCAGGTGATCTCAGCGAGGTGATATTTCAGGTCTCCTGAGACTTATTACCGACAGCAGCACACAGTTCAATGACTTGTTCTGGTATCCTGGTCTTCAGCATCCCTTACTTCTGCTCCTTCAGGCTTCATGGGTGTACAAACTGGTTTACTTGGACCTCTGCCTCATCTTTCTTGCGCTTCTTCTGCCACTTTGCTCTCATGGCACAGGAGTTTCAAGGAAGATGGTGCTAAGACCAAGCTTGGTACTCATTTTAATCCTCCTCCTCCTCTTCCTCCTCTTCCTCCTCCTCTTCCTCCTCCTGCTCCTCCTCTTCCTCCTCTTCCTCCTCCTCTTCTTCCTCTTCCTCCTCTTCCTCCTCCTCCTCCTCTTCCTCCTCTTCCTCTTCCTCCTCTTCCTCCTCTTCCTCCTCCTCCTCCTCTTCCTCCTCTTCCTCCTCCTCCTCTTCCTCCTCCTCCTGCTCCTCCTCTTCCTCCTCCTCTTCTTCCTCCTCCTCCTGCTCCTCCTCTTCCTCCTCTTCCTCCTCCTCCTCTTCCTCCTCCTGCTCCTCCTCTTCCTCCTCTTCCTCCTCCTCTTCTTCCTCCTCCTCCTGCTCCTCCTCTTCCTCCTCTTCCTCCTCCTCTTCTTCCTCCTCCTCCTGCTCCTCCTCTTCCTCCTCTTCCTCCTCCTCTTCTTCCTCCTCCTCCTGCTCCTCCTCTTCCTCCTCTTCCTCCTCCTCTTCTTCCTCCTCCTCCTGCTCCTCCTCTTCCTCCTCTTCCTCCTCCTCTTCTTCCTCCTCCTCCTGCTCCTCCTCTTCCTCCTCTTCCTCCTCCTCTTCCTCCTCCTCCTCCTGCTCCTCCTCTTCCTCCTCTTCCTCCTCCTCTTCCTCCTCCTCCTCCTGCTCCTCCTCTTCCTCCTCTTCCTCCTCCTCTTCTTCCTCCTCCTCCTGCTCCTCCTCTTCCTCCTCTTCCTCCTCCTCTTCCTCCTCCTCCTCCTGCTCCTCCTCTTCCTCCTCTTCCTCCTCCTCTTCTTCCTCCTCCTCCTGCTCCTCCTCTTCCTCCTCTTCCTCCTCCTCCTCTTCCTCCTCCTCCTGCTCCTCCTCTTCCTCCTCTTCCTCCTCCTCTTCCTCCTCCTCCTCCTGCTCCTCCTCTTCCTCCTCCTCTTCTTCCTCCTCCTCCTGCTCCTCCTCTTCCTCCTCTTCCTCCTCCTCTTCTTCTTCCTCCTCCTGCTCCTCCTCTTCCTCCTCTTCCTCTTCTTCCTCCTCCTCTTCTTCTTCCTCCTCCTGCTCCTCCTCTTCCTCCTCTTCCTCCTCCTCTTCTTCCTCCTCCTCCTCCTTCTTTTCCTCCTCCTCGTCTTCTTCCCTCCCTCTCTCTTTCCCCCACCTCTCTCTCCACATTTGTATGTGCGTGCATGTGTGTGGTATATGCATGTGTGTGGAGGTCAGAAGTCAATATCAACTTTCTTCCTCTACCACTCTCCACTGCATAATTTTTGAGACAGCATATCTCACTGACCCCAAAGCTCACCAACTGGGGAACAGACTGGTCAGTGAGCTCCAGCTCCTGTCTCTGCCCCAACCCCAGTCCCGGTGTTAGAGTACAGGCATGCACCTAGCCTGGCATTTTCCGTGAGTGCTGGGAATCCAAATGAATGTCTGCACCTCGAGCTCACCCTCCAAGCCATCTCCCTAGGCCCTGATCTGCCTTTCTTCCCTAAGAATCTGTAGTTGAATAATGCTTCTTTGATTTTTCCCCCTTGGGGAAATTAAAATGTGTTTCTTAACCAATGAGGGAAAAGTGGGGAAGAGGGCCAAGAATCCCTTGCATACCAAACAGGCCCGGCTAGCTATACTAACCAAAAATGTTCCCTGTAGCGAGTCAGAGGCAGCACCATTATCCCTGTCACTATCACAGAATTAGCTAATGCTCTGGGTCACTTATGTGGGTGGGGGTGGGGCAGTGGGATCCCGTTGCTACTTCCGGCAAGACAACAGAAATAAACCAAGACTATTAAAGAAAACCTGAGACGTGAAACCAACTTCCAGTTTACTAACCTTAACAGCAGCCTAGCTTTTGTTTCGGAACTACAATAAGTGCCAAGGTCACCACAAAACACTTACCCAGCAAACTGTGAGCATTGCATTCATCTTCTCAATGCTCCAAGAATTTACGAGGCCTTTTCCTCTGTGCCCTTCGTGCATCCCATATGAGGACCACACCTATCCCGACAATCTTGTAATTGTTCAAATGCTTTTGCGAGTCTTCGTGTATTACGTTTAGAATCAGCTGATTGCTTTTTTAAAAAATCGATCTGAGCATATCTTGTTAATCTTTATCTATTTCATCGGTCCTTTGCATGCAGACACACTCAATAAATACTTTCTGAATTCAATATAATGGGATTAAATTCCAAAGCTCTAAATTACATACAGGCTGAAGGTTCATCACCACTAAACATTCATCTGGGCAAAACTCAAGGGGGCAAAAAAAAAGATTAGAAAGAAAAACTTTTAAAATGAGTTCTATATTTTGTGTGGTGTGTGTGTCTGTGTGTGTGTGTGTGTGTGTGTGTGTGTGTGTGTGTAATTGCAATGCTTATTCTAAGTTTGACTGTAAGTATAAATTAGAGGAACAAGAAAACCAAAGCTTTCGATATGAATTGAATTATGAAAAATTTTAAATTAAGAAAATTACCGTTTTCTTTTAGTTGCACAGATCATGCCTTAAGTGAGAATTCCTTAAAGGCGTTACTAAATCTTGCCAATTTTGGATTGTGTGTATAACTTTCAAAAGAGATGCTTTTGAAAGGGACGACAGATTTAGATGAGTGCACATTCTGTAATGTTTGTCTTCAGGAATCCACAACTTTATAATCATGCTTCTATTTTAGTTATTTTTATGAATCTAAGCCATGACATGCATCCTATGAGGGACATGATTTTAAAAATAAGACAAATAAACAGATGACACTCGGGTCAGGAGGTGGAGCCAGCTGCCTGGGGAGTAGTCTCCAAGACTGAGCCCTGATTACTTCTGCGAAACAGAACAGCAATGGAACGATAAACATTGTCGACTTCTGCCCTGTGGGGTACGGCGAGCCTAAGAAGATGCGTTATCATTCCAGTCTTAGGGAACCGAATCAGTTCCGGGAGGTTTCAGCGATTCGCCTCCATAGGCAGTGGAAGGAGGCCCTGTTAAACTTTCAGACCAGCGTGCTGAGAGGGCACACACAGGGGACCCACATCAATACACACATATTTCTGTCAACTGCATAACCAACTAAAACAGCCACGCCCTCAACACAAACTGCCTGTAACCCAAGGGCTAATTAAACACAAACAGCGTTGTTATCACTCACCGCTGGATGGAGTGGTGTCTGGGAAGGGTGTTCTGAGGGAGAGTACCCTGTCAATAGTGAGGCTTTCTATGAAAGGAACCTTCTGAACCTTCCTGATGGAAGAACGGGAGAGAGAAGGGAGAAAGAAGACTGAGAGCTCTAGACCATTCGGAGATGTATGTTGAAGAAAGCCAGTTACCAACTTCTTCCCAGCCTGGCCCTGGGTGGCTGCAGCTTTCTCTATGGCTGAATAGGCATGGGACGGGAAAGGAGCTGGGGACAGTGGGAAGCCAGCACTGGTTCCTTCTCCCACTGGAGAGGAGAAGCAAGCACGGGGCCCATCGTCTTAAAAAAGAAAACATTGTAAAGTGCCTGTTTATGTGCTGAAGTAATTTCTAATTAGTGGAGGCAGGGACCGTGGTCCCGTGGTCCGCTGTGGTTAAAGGAGGGGGCGTTACACCCGGACAGTGGCCGCGCTGTTCCTTCTGCTTAGCCTTCTCCTGCGACTAGCTGCAAGTCACCTCATTCCTCTCCCAGAGAGCTGCCAGTGATAGGATTTGGGTAAAATCCCCCATTCATTTATCCTGAGCATCTGTCATTTATTGTCCTGCCCTTTAGCATTTGGGCTAATTAATAGCATCCCTTGGAGGCCAAAAATTACTCTGAAGATGAAGATGCTATTTAGCTGAGGGTGATGGGAGGAGGCCCAGAGAGCCCAAAGTGATTTCCCTCCAGGGGCTGGAATCCCTAAGTGTGGTAGAAGCTAACTAATCGTGGCTATCATCACTCAGCCCCACACCCTCCCAGACCACACCAGGGAGCTCACAGGGTGCCCTGAGGATAAATGTCTGTTTATTCAGCTTTGGGGACAACTTCAGATTAGGTGCTAAAGAAACACAAAGCATTCCTACTACAGATGGGGCCTTTATTTTCTCACAACCGCACTCACGCTCCTGAACCCTCAGCTCACTGGGTATGGCTCCTTCCTGGCAATCACTCTAGTGAAGTCTGTCACAAGAACAGGCTGTGGAACCGGGATGAACTAAGACTCCTTCGTTTTATTCGTTCATTTTTCTCTCGGGGGTGTGGGGGTAGGGGGTAGGGGAAATACAGTCTGCTCCTTGTAAACCAAAATTTAAATAATCAAGACGTTCACATTGAAAATAGGAAAAAATACAAGGTTCCCCCTTCAAATTTTAGTTTACGCCCACCCCAGGTCCCCCAGCCACTCACCCGCTGCCTGGTTTCTTAAAAGAAAACACAAAAGGAAGGACCAATTTGTGAGACGTCAGAAGGCCATGTCATCCCCAGCTCGTGGCTGAGCTCTTTAAGGTTCTATGCTTTTCGGTTCCTCATCTGTCAGACTGTAATACCTACCTCAGGCAGACACATTGAAGATTAAATAAGATGCCTGCTTTGTAGTGGTCATTGTTTCTATGAATATATACGTGTATCCCTAAATTTCCCAAAAATCAAAAGTCATCAAAAGCATGAGATTTACTCATAGCCTTCTTGTAACCAACCTTCTGCCTTGGCCAAACATCCTTCCATATTAGTTTGTAAAGATGGGTTGATGTTCAGAATATTAACAACCAGCTGACCTCTTCCCTAAGCAGTCAAAACTAAGTGTGCTGGACATTAAAAGTATGTGCCAGGATGTGGCAGTATGTGGCAAAAGCCACAGAGGGGAAGGTCTTTTTAGTGATAAGGAAGACATTGGCTCATACTGGTATCCTTATCCTATCCCTACCTTCAATCTTTGAAATAAAATAGCTGGACAAAAATAAAAATATCAGAGGTGGGGAGGTACCAGCCAAATATCAACAGACTGCTGTCCCTTCAGAATGCATCATCATTGGCAGTGCTTTAAGATGACTGCATGGGCATTTATGTCATTGACTCCTTGCTTCGTTGCTTTGTGTCAAGGAACGTGCTTGTCTGTGTCTTCTCTGCTCTGGAGTTAAGCGTTACTTTGACCCAGCATGGGAATGAGCTTCTTGAAACGCTCTACTCCGTGTGTGATTTTTGTTGACATCATTGTCCCTTGCTGAGATTATCTTTCGGTCTCCTAAGATTATTTAGCTTAACACATATTTAACAGATCTCTTTAAAAGGCACATGGAGGCCAACATTTCATGGATTTATAGCTTGAATCGAAACTGAAACTTGCCACTGATTTTCTTTTCTTTTTAAAGAGACCAACAAAAACAAAACAGAAGTTCTTGGTGGGAAAGGTCATGAATTAAACTAGACTGGTAAATATTTGACAATAGTCAACAAAAGACTTGGGTTTGAGACCTTAAACTAGATGACAAACAAAAGGAAAACATATTTCACAAGAAACATGTCTTCAAATTGCTGGACGCTGCACTACACCCTGTGGGCAGACAGTAAATACAGTCATTCCTCCTTTAATGGGATCATAGGACCTGGGACTAATGCCAACATTGTAGACTAATAATCATTTTTAAGGTATTGAGTTATATATGCACTATAGTTTTTGCAGAAACTGTTACATATGCTATCTAGCTTCCTTAATAATTACTGTTATATATATATAAGCATTTTAAATCTTGTCTTAGATATTTAATATTGGCTCTGGGACTCTGTTGAGTTTACACTTGTTTAACCTGTGCCCTTTCCTTCTTTACAAACTCCTAAGTTGTTTTCACTCACTTTAGATGGATAAAATAGCAAAGGGAATTGACTGATATTTTGGTCCAAGAACATTTATTTGTGGGTGCTAATTTATCATCCCTAAGGTCACTAATAAAAGAAATAGAGAATTGTCAATAGTTTAATACTTTTAATTGGAAGATGTCTTGCTCCGGTTGTCCAATTGTAACATCTGTAGTCTTTCAAGATTGTGAGACACTTTTGCTGGTGTGGCTTAATTTTCCTTTCAGACTACCTTGTGAATAGATAGCGTTGTTATACAATGTGTGAGAGCACCCTGGAAGAGTTACGACTTAGATTTCTAAGGTTACAGCATTATCTTTCAGGGTATTTGAAAACGGCTGTGGTATTTCAGAAGAAAGTGTCTTTTATCTGTAGGAAGGGCCTCCTTTAGTCCTGGGAGAAATCCCTGTCAGGCAGATGGAAGGCAGAACCATGTAAACAGTTCTTTGGAAAGCCTGCTAGATTGGAAGAGGCTTTACATGTAAAAAGAGTCTATTAACAAGACTGTTAATAGTTTCTTATATGTACGTCCCCTGGTGCTGAAAACACAGTGTTATTCCTGAAACACTATCTGTATCCTCTCACAAACACGGGGGTAAAAGACAAGAACAAAAAAGACTGCCTTTCACATTGCCCTGAACAGACTGGGATGCCATCATTCCAAGTGTGGGGTACACTGGCTAATGTGAGTTCCCGGGCTTCAAAGCCCTCGTCAGATTTTTGGTAATCTGGTTATGCCATGTGAGTCATCAGAGTTTGGATATGAAAACTTCTGGGAGCAGTTGTAAATAGACCATGAGGCCGATAAAGATAGATTTCTGGGGCTTATCACTTTGTACAGGCTCTACAGAAATCTTAGGAGGAGGCTTGGAATGTGTATACACAGTCATATGATATTTAATTTGCAAAAGTATGATGCGTCCATAGTCTCGTGCTTGTATATGGCCTTCAAATTATATAAACTTCATTCTCTGCAGAATCTGAATTCTGCCTGGTTCCAAGAACAATCACACGGTGCCTTTGTTCCCTCCAAGCCTTTGATATAGCTCTGCTTAATCATGCAGCTTTGTCTTTGCTACCCCCTTACAAATTGAAAGAGACTGAGTCACACTCAAAATGGCAAGTATACAAAGTCCTGATAACTTTCCGGAGCAGCTGGTTTGGGGTGCAATAGCTAACCAGGGTAAGAGGGCAAACAGTGGAACAGAGAGTTGGGATAACTACACTTACAGAAAGGGAGATGTAGGATATTCAGACCACATATGCTCACCTTGGAAGACGATTCTTAACAAAGCAATGGGTGCAGGGGCATTTGGAGTTAGAGCCTTTCTGAGATTACAAAAACTAAAGGTAACAAAGACCAAACTGATCTACTGTATAAGAGCGTAAAACCAGCTAGGGAAGCTTTCAGGGAGACAACTTAAGGCTCTGATTTCACACCTGCATCCTGAGAGTGTTCCAGAAGACCCAGAAGTTACCATTAAAAGAAACTCAGCAAAAACAAGGAAAAGGCAACTTTATGTTTGTTGAATTAAGGACCCACTTGTATGAGTGGTTGACAGCTTCCCAGAGTTATTGTCTGAGCAAGAAATATCACACTTGACCATAGCCAAGGGTTGAGAAGTGATGAGCAAAAAATATCAAAGGAGGTTTAGAAGTCAAAGCTTTATTGCTCTCTCTCTCTCTCTCTCTTTCTCTCTCTCTCTCTCTCTCTCACCATCTGACTCATTCACAAGAAATGCAAACTAGCACAAACCAACCTGTGGTGACAGAAGTCAGAAAATTATTGAGGAAGGGCTGGGGATGAGAAAGTCACAGGAGAATCTCTCTGGTTCAATATCTTTCATCATTAAACAGTTCATCAGACTAAAACCCGAGAACTGCACTGCACTCTATATTAACTAAAACTGAACAAAAGCAACACACCTGAGAGTCATCAACATATTCACATAAATAAATCTTAAATATGAACAGTGACTCTGTGGAGACATGCGTAGATTGTCTAGTTGATTCAAGGAGGTAAGACTGTTTGCCCTGTGGAATAGGAAAGAGTTTCCCAAATACCAGTATCACGGATCTGTCTCCCTTCTGCCCCTCACTATCTGTGAGGAAAAATGCTTTTGGCAGACATGGGGATATTATCAGGCAAACAAAAATATTGTTACTAGAAAAAACTGGCCATTGTTTCAGCAAAGTCCATCCCTGGTCACAAAGTCCCATTGCCTTTCCCTGTATCCTCTGAGACCCCAAGCTATCTGCTGCAAGGTTGTTTTTCCTCTGTGTGGCCCTGTGACTTTAGGAACTGTGTGTTCCAATTCTCAGTGTTCTGCCTCAACATGGCCCATCCTGAGTAAATTAAGTGTAGAAATGTTTCTTCCCCATATTCTTAAAACTCATATAATAACAACTTGACAGACTTATTTTAAAAATAAATAAATAAGTAAATGTATAGCACATTCCTGTGGATAATCCCACACCCATGTGATTGTGTGCAGCACCAACTAGACTTAGTGAAGTGCATGTATGTGTGTATATATATGCATATATATACATGTGTATGTATATATATGCATGTACATATACTTGTATATGCTATGAAGTTGGGAAGGGAAGAAGATGTGTATATGATCAAAATACATTGTGTACATGAATTAAATTCTCAAATAATAAATAAATAAAATTTAAATATAAAAATACATGTGTATATCCACGTAAAGGAAATGGACACTTGTGGTAAATTAATGCCATTCCAGAGATAGCCTTCATACTTTTCTTTTGGCTAGGAAGCTGACACAAGAGAATCCCTGGAAGCTCGAGGGTCTGGTAGCCTGGTATTTGCAGAGACCAACAACAAACAACAAAAAGGACACCTTGTCTCAGACAAAGTAGAATGTCAGTATCAGTATTCAAAATTGTCTTGTGAGCACTGCACAGATGAAATGGCACACAGCACACACACGAGTGTGCCCACACACCACACATACACACACGCACACACACACACATGCACACAGAGATAGCCTAATGATTTTGATCTATATCTTCTACAACATAGTCACTCAAATGGAGCACAGATAAATGATAAAGCCTAAAGCTATAAAATTTCTAAAAAGAAAATATTCAGTCAGGCAATGATTTAAGTCACTTAAGCATAATTTCAGTAAGATACATAAAGCACCTACCTAAATGTATATATGAAAACATTACATATGGCTTCTAGAAATTAAAACTAGATTTCCTCATATCATCCGGGCCTAGTGACTTTACTCACTGAACCATTTCATCAACTCTATGAAGAATTCCTAACTCAATAACAACTTAATACAAATGTGTGTTGGAGGTGAGGGGATTGAACACTCACAACTGAGCCACAAAACCTAGCTAAAGGTTTTTTACATTGTTCATTACCAGATAGTGCAAAATAAAACATTAATAAAGAACCACAAAAACCTACTAAAGTGATCAAAATTAGCAACACTGACAACAATGAGTGCTGACAAAGATGTAGAACAACTCCCATTCTCAAGTTTCTAGTTGGAATGAAAAATGAAACATCTCTTTTGGGAAACAGTTCATCAACTGCCTTAATTAGAGTTTTGTTGCTGTGAAGAGACACCATGACTGTGGCAACTCTTAAATAGGAAATATTTACTCGAGTCTGACTTACAGTTTCAGAGCGTTAGTCCATTAGCATCATGGTGGGAAACAGAGTGGCCTATGGGCACACATGATGCTGGAGAAGAAGCTGAGAGCTCTACATTTTGATCTGCAGGCAGCAGACAGAGACTGTGTTCCATACTGGACTGTGTGTGGCTTGAACATAGGAGACCTCAAAGCCCACCCCCACAGTGACACACTTCCTCCAATAAGGCCACACCTACTCAAAAAAAGTCATACCTCTGAATAGTGCCACTCCCTATGGGCCAAGCATTCAAACATAAGAATCTAAGAGTCTTATATTGATAGGTATGCTATTCAAACCACCACATCAACTTCATATTGTAATATTTCCCCAAACACATCCTCCGAGAGACTTTTAAGTGAACATTCACTGAAACCTTGTTCATAAAAACCCAGACTCAAAAGTATCCAAATATATACCCAATACTCAAGCTGCCACAGTAAACCAATTTTGATCAGCTTGCTTACCAGCAATAAGAAGAAATGAAATATAAATATATATGGCAATATGGTTAGGTCTCAAATTTTACATAAACTAAACCCAATTGCATAACTTCATTTATCTAACATTCTAGAATAGGAAGAGTATGGTGGTCTATAATAAAGGAGTAGTTCTCTGAGGATGTCTTAAGTGCATTGACTGCAAGATACAGAGAGAATTTTTTTGTAGTGATAGAAATAGTCTATATCTTGATTATGGTCTCAGGTTATACAACTTTCTATAATTGCCAACATTTGTCTCAAATAGTAAACTTAATTCTTCTAAAGAATCCTATCATTTGTAAGATATGCTTATATAAGCATGGCAATGACTAATCTCAGTTATCCATATGGTCATATTAAGAAATGTCTAAGAGATAACAGTGTGCAAAGGAAGAGAGACCTAACCCTCAGATGTAAGCAGGACGTCTCCATTAAACCCCTCCCATCAGGCCTTGGGGAACCTTGCAGAAGAAGTAGAGGAAAGAATGTAGAGCCAGAGAAGATGGAGGACACCAAGGAAACATGGCCTTTGAAAAAACCCAGGATCAGTGCACACATGAACTCACAGAGACTGAGGCAGCATGCACAGGCCCTGCAGGAGTCTGCACCGGATGGGGTCCCAGGGCTGAAAGGAGACGTGGACACAAGCCCACATCCCTAGTCCAGAAGATGCCTCCAATTGATAACCACTTTCAATTGAAAACTTAATTTTTACCAAAGGCATTTTACTGGGGAAACAAACCACTGTTAAGGGTAGGCACCATGCCCAGCAATAGATGGTCTACAGAAAACAAACTCGTGAGAATCTTTGGAGGTGTCTTGTCTCACAATGTAGTATCAGAGTTTTGTTTTGTTTTTCACTTTTATCTTTTTAAATTATTTGTTTATTTCTATTTTCATATCCTACAGGTCCTTTGCATATAGTATGGCCTGCAGCCTCTATGGGATTCCTGAGGACGAACAAATGGGTCTCTGTGTCTGTAGTTGTTCCTCGTACCATTTCTTGACCTACCTAATTCCCTTCTGTTTGTTTTGTCCCATTCCAAAGTGTTCATTTTTGTTATATCTTACTATATTCTATTTTACTGTTATCCCTTAGAAGGCTGTTTGTTTCTAATGGATAAGGGAGTGGTTCAGATGGGAGGGGAGAGGGGAAAACTAGGAAGAAGAGAGGGAAGGGAAACCACAATCAGAACACATGGTGTGAAAAAAATCTATTTTCAATAAATGGAAAAACTTGGTATGTCTAGGAGAGAAATGGCCGTGTGGCCTGTGGAGGTCTAGGAGGTAAATGAGCACAGCACTGTGAGGCCCATGGAGGTCCCCACAGCTCTTTAACCTTCTGAAGAGACTAGCCGGTGGTGGGACTGTAGGAAGTGAGCCCCAGACGGAAGCTTTACTTTTCCTGGGCCTTACTGTCAAGTGCTCTGTTCTGCCTCTCCCCACCAGGATTAACTTCTAGGGTTGTTTGTTTGCTTGCTTGTTTGTATTTCATTTACATTTCAAATGTTATCCTCTTTTTTTTTATGCTAAGCATTCTGTCACTGTGGTGACAAAGCTAAGGAGCACAGACAAGGAAGATCTGCTTCTCTCAGCAAAGATTGTGGCTACACTATTAGAACAGAGATCAAAGTGGCTTTACCTTAGGGGTTGGGGATTTAGCTCAGTGGTAGAGCCCTTGCCTAGGAAGCGCAAGGCCCTGGGTTCGGTCCCCAGCTCCGGAAAAAAAAAAGAACCAAAAAAAAAAAAGTGGCTTTACCTTTTAGCTTAGGTATTTCAAAACTACTTGAAACTTGTTTCAGCAAGCATGTTATCCTTTTCTGGTGTTACCAAAAATCAATTCAGTGGTTTTGCAGAGTAAAATGTTAAGCACTCAGTCCTGAGGGGGAAGTTTGCCAAAAGTGAAATCAGTTCTTTGTCAAGGAGGTGTTGAAGAAGTCCGGGTAGGAGGAGGAAAAGGAAGGAAAGATGAAGAGGAACAGAAATAAGGAAGGAGAAATAAAGGAGGAAGGGAAGGAGGGAGAGGGAAAGAGGTGATGAGAGGGGACGGAGGGGAGGGAGGAAAGGAAGAAGGAAGAGGGGGAAGGAGGAAAGAAGAAATTTCCCAGGACTCTGCCAACTCATCTCCATGATCAGAAACAAGTTTATATGGGTGGATGTTGTCAGGTTGTGGGGTATTATTTAGTTAAAGCTTCATTTAGACTCCTCAATTCTAGAATTTATACGTTCTGTTCAAACAGTATTTGCTGGACAGGAACTATGTGCATAACCTTACCTTAGATGGTATAAAAAGTTCAAAGAAGAACTAGAACTGGTGTGCTCAACTCTTCTAAGCTTTGAGATGTGCCTGTTAAGCAGAACACTTGACTTCTAGTTGTATTACCATTCCTCCAGAGGGAAACAAGCTAAGTTCCTATTCAAAACCTCCAGCCTAACAGAAGTGACTCCTTAACCCAACCTGCAAGCTTTTAAAAATCAGAACAAAATCAAACTACTAAAAATCCATAGTTCAAGAGTCAGGCATACTGACCCTAGAGATGAATCACCATTGTTTATGAAGGCCTGGGTCAGGAAACTCACAGCTTTCTTGTCGGTCTCAGTCATCCTTGGGAGTTCATCAGTCATAGCTATCTATTTGTAAATAACTCTCAGAAATGTTTGTGCTAAAATCAGTGTATCTTAGGACATGAATGTAGACAGTAGATAAAAAGTAAAGCACTTATAACAGATAGAGATGCTGTATTAGTACACACACATATACTCACACTCACACACAAACACATACACAGAGCCATACACAGACATTTACTCACACATACATACACACATACACACATGCTCTCTCTCACACACACACACATACACACACCCCACAGAGGCACACTGCTCCAGCATCCCACCTCTGTTCCTATGGTTCATGGATTACCTCAGAGTATCATTGGTATCCATTAAAGGTTGGAGTGAATTACTAAAAACAAATGTTTGACATCAAAAAAGTAGACTTAATTTAGAACTGATCCCACCTTCTTTTTGTAACTCTGGGCCTGACACCTAGTCAATGATGGTTAATGACTTGAATAATTGTCTATAGAAGCTGGAGGTCTTTGAAATCTCTGCAGAGGCCAAGAATGTCTGCTTAAGAAGTTTTCTGTATCAGCCTAATCACTCTAAGTCAGTGGTTCTCAACCCTCCTAATGCTATGACCATTTAATAGAGTTCCTCATGTTATAGTGACCCCCAACCATAAAACTATTTTTGTTGCTATTTCATAACTATATTTTGCTCCTGTTACAAATCTTAGTGTAAATACCCGATAGGCAGATTAACTGATATGCAATACCTGTGAAAGGGTCATTCAACCATCCATCTGCCCAAGAGGTCTTGACTCACAAGTTAAGAACCACCTCTATACGATCCATTTGTTAACAGTTGCCCTGTATCCGTACTTGTCTGTAGGGTCGCATCACGCTGACAAGGCTTACTTGTCTTAAAGTGGATGAGATGGTGTACTGTTTTGTTTTGTTTCTCATAGAGAAAGAAAATTGTCACTAGCCCCTAGACTTCAGGACAAACTATTTAATATTGCTTGACTCTAACAAGTCAAACATAATGAAACCAAATTTCACCAAGAAGCTTTTCCTGTGTGTTCAGGAGAAAGCACAAGCCTGCACAAAGACATAACTCCCACTGGATAAGTCCTTCAAAGTGTGCCCCAAATCTCAACTCCCTCATGTCCCGGCTTAGCATGACCCCCAACATGTTCTGGACTCATTCCTAAACAGAAAAACAGAAACTGAAAGGGGGGACATTAACATGTGTGCAGAAAATAATATATGAAGGAAATAGACAAAGACATTGTGACTAGAAATGAGACAGAGGGGCAAGGGGACAAACCAAGCAAGATGGCTTGTTCCCCTGCAGACACTGAGCATCTCGAACATGCAGTGCCTCTTTCTCCCTGCATCCAGGTGGTGGCACTGGTGTTCTTTCTGCCTTACCCTGTGGGCAGTACTCAGCTTGTCTCCCTAAAATAGCAGGAACTCTTAAGGAAAAGATGAGGGACACTGGACTGCCTGGAACTAGTTCTGTTGAAACAACCCTTCTAAAAATGCCATTCCTTTGTGACCATGTCACTTTAGTGAGGACCCAGCAAGGGAAGAAAGAAGAGGGCCTTGTGCAAAAATGGGAAGTCATCTGTGGATGAGATGCTCAGATATTGGCAGGGCTTCTACAGTGTTTCTATGTGGCCAAGATGGCTGAGTCAGACAATTTATATCCAGAGCTGTGTAGATTGTAGCCACTATCGCACATGTCAGGCCTACACTTCTCGAGGACTTGTACAGCCTGGAAGCCTTTGACAAGATCCCCATCTGGTTATTCTAACCAGTGCCAGACTTTACACACGCAAAGAGAGAGGCCTGATGACTGGCACAGGCTCATGAGGCCAAGCTGGTGATAAAATATCTTCTCTTCTGTTGAGTAAGCAAAGACATCCAGTGATAAAAACACAGCTGCACAGCTATGCTAAATTCCCACAATTATTTTTTTTTTTTGCTTGGGTTAAGCTGAGGAATTCTCTAACCTTATTACAAGTAATTTGGAATACGTAATTTGCAAATAAACAGCTTCCTGTGTGTTGACAACCCCCAAGACTCAAAATAGTAATGAATATAAACTACAAACAAAGCGTCCTATGCACTCCAGAGGTCCTAGAAAACGGTTACGTATCTTGTTCATCACTCAAGTGCATTTGTATCATAACTCGTAAATAGGTATAGTTTGAATCCTTCCTTCTCTTTTAATCTCCCTCAATAAAGCTAAATATTACCATGGACCCAGTGGTGGTACATATAAAATATTAGTGATGGATTGTCCCCCATTAGCCTTTATCACAAAGTGACTGAGAATCAAAGCCACCTGTCTTCTTACACCCCTAGCTTCCTCTTCTATAAAACAAATTAGTTCAATTGTATTCATCCTTAAATCTCATTCATCTTATTTAGATCCACGATTCCGATGAAACTCTGTGAGCAAATGTTCCTCTACCTGAAATCACTTCTGACTAGAGTCGAATTCATGAGCTCTTCGTCCTGAGACTAACAGCACATCCATGAGCATACAGCAGGGCGGGGAGATGGCCCAGAGATGAGCGCTTGCCACACAAATGTGAGAACTTGAGATCAGAGCACCAGCATTTACACAAAAACCTCGTGTGTGTGTGTGTGTGTGTGTGTGTGTGTGCCTGTCATACTATTATTAGAAGGTGGAGACAGAAGCATTCCTGGAGCTAAGGGACCAGTCAAATCCTCAAGCCCCATGTTCAGTAAATAGCCTTTATCTCAAAAAGAAAGAAACAAAGAAAGGAAGGAAGGAAGAGAGAAAGAGAGAGGGAGGGAGGAGGGAGGGAGGGAGAGAGAGAGAGAGAGAGAGAGAGAGAGAGAGAGAGAGAGAGAGAAAGAAAGAAAGAAAGAAAGAAAGAAAGAAAGAAAGAAAGAAAGAGAAAAAGTGGAGAATAATTTTGAAAGACACAAACATTGCTCTCTGGCCTCTACATACACATTCAGCACACAACACACACACACACACACACACACACACACACACACACACACACACTGACAAATGTACACCACACATACACTGGAACATACATGCACCATCACCATCACATCACTCCACAGACACACACAGACAAAAACCACCTAATCGCAAATATACACTCACAACAAGGTTTTTTTTTTAAAGCTGTTCACGTAGACTAGAGATGACAATCACATTTGACTCCCTCTGTGCCTTTTCCCAAGTATTTCCAGGACACTATAACACACTGCTGCAATGTACAAGCATAAAAGCTCACCAACCGAACCCATGGGGTTTCTATATTTACATATACATCTTATTTAAATACCAACCATCTTGGTGATTCTCTAAAACTGTAGTATCAACTCCTCAGACAAGAGAAAACATGAACTATTGTAGCCCATTCTGGATGGAACTGTCATAACAGGGTCTACCACTCACATATGACAGGAACTCCCAAGGAAAGTGAAGAGACATGCATAGACGTGTATAAGTGGGGACAAAAGTGACCATGTGTTCATTGGTCTTGAGTACTGCCTACTACTGTACTAAGTTAACACAAGGTGCACCACGAAGATGTGCTCTTGTTATGGAAGAGACAGTGTCTGCAAAGGATGTGGTCTGCTTACTAGACAGATTTCACCGTGACTCTAGAAACGTATATACATCAAAGGCATTCATCCTGGATAGTTGCCTAGCACCTTGTTCATCACTACATATTGATGTCCTCTTGTACATGATTGTCTTCTCCCTGAACCATGAGCTCACTCCCTCATATTAATGTTCATCCTGCCCGTCTTCTGATTTAATGACAAAGTGAAACAGGGAAAAAGATATATTAGACCCTCCACATGGTGAGCAAGGACTACCACTCTGGATAATCTAGATGCAATATTGTGAAGACCCTATCAACAGGCTTTGAAGAATTCCTCTATACTTCCTGACGAAAGCTAGTACCATCTCCCCAATCAAGTCTTCATAGGCAACTGGACAAAAGTACTGGCCACGGAACTAACCTCAGAAGCAGATCATCAGGGAAATCAATGGGTGAGACAACTGACTTTCTCTAACTATGAAAGACTCACACTGGCCAGCCATGACAGCTCTCAACACTTGCTCCACTTAACTCCCAAGCAGGGCCCAGGAGCATGGACGAGGCTGTCCACTGGGGCTCCAGGAGACAACAAAAACTAGAAGACATCAAGTGATCACAAAAGAGGACTAATAATAATAATGGCTAAATACATCTACTGTCAGACAAGCCAGACTCACGGGAGGCAACAGCAATTGTGCCATCATACAACAGTGCAGACTGTATTGTGTTATTGGCATGAAATGCTAAACAGCTGTAAGCACACATTACCCTAGCACAGCAGACACATATGTGGATGCTTTCATGCACAGGGGAGTCTGAGTAGACAATCTGCAAACAGAAATCACTTCTGCACAGTGAGGTTTGAAGAAACAGGAATTTTGACAAATTTGAGAATACTGTATGTTTTAATCTTTGAAAATAATGCATAGTGTGCTGGCTGGTCTTTAGGTCAACTTGACACAAGCTAGAATCATCAGAAGAAGGACTCTCGGTTGAGCAACTGTCCCCACCAGATTGGCCTGTGATGCCCTATCTTGCCTAATGATTGATAGGGAAGGGGCCAGATCACTGTGGGTGGTGCTGCCCCTGATCAGGCTGTCCTAGGGACTACGAGAAAATGGGTTGAGCAAGCCATGAGCAAGCAAGTAGGCAGCACGCCTCCATGGCCTCTGCATCAATTCCCATCCTGCTTGAGACCTTAGTGATAGAGTGTGACCCAGAACTTCCTGAGTTGCTTCTGGCAACTGCTTTAACGCAGCAATAAAAATGCTAAGGAAGAAAAGGATGCAATCCAAAGAAGATTGGCTATATATCTAAAAATCAGATAAAACAAAGGAACACAAACCGCTCCAGCCCATCAACCGCTGTCTGCTATGAGTTTTACCATATCTTCTCTCTTGCAAATTGTAATCGAGAGGGTGTTTTTAGATTCTTAAGCTCACGCTGATGAAGCCAAGCTGAAGAGCTATGCGCTGCTGTTATCACTAGGGTAATGGGCTCCCTCCAGGCTTCGTGGAATGCACACATCATTCAACTTCCCTTCCGGTCCCCTTTCACTGCTTTGTAAAGCAAACCACTTTCCTTAGATAAAAGTTGTGGAAGGAATGTCCGCAGGTCTCTGGCCCTTTGCAGTTCTCTGCAACCCTAACACAAGAGTTGGTGGCTACCACAATGAAGCGCCGTGGCCATTCTCAGCTCACACAAGCTCCACGTTGTGGCCAAGAGTGGCTGGTTTTGTGCAATTGTAAACATGTAAGTGCCCGTGACCCATGTCTGATCTTACCATTCCTGAAGCCTTACTCTTTCCAGGATCAGCTCTGGTTTGGATGAGGAAAATAAGTGAGGTAGACAGCCATATTCTGTGCTTTCCGCACCAGAACACTGTTCTTTTCTCCTTATGACTGATCTCCAATCTAACTCAATCCCTCAAGGGCAATGTCCTGACTCCTTGCTCCCATGGGTCTACGCTGGATAAAGCAGATTGTTAAAATGACTCTTAAGATGTTGCTGAGAGTGATATATATTCCCTCCCCTCCCCCCTCCACTGCTCCGGGATGGGGCCTCATGGAACCTTTCAAAGGACTACACTAAATCACTCCGCTAGTCAGATGTGGCGGCTCGCGCTTGCAATCCCAGAACTCAGGAGGCTGAGGCAGAAGAATCACTGTAAGTTTGAAGTCAGATTGGACTTAGGCTCAAAAAAAATTTAAAACCACTTGCTATTCAAAAATACTTTCTCTAGATTTCTGTTTTACTCGCCACTTCTGGAAATCATTTATTTGTGTATTCAGCAAGTGTTTATGCAAGCTATGAATACCAGCTAGGCATTTTTGTGATATTAGAACTTATACTTACTTTAATATAGTATATTATAAAGTATCTTATTGTATTTATTACAATATTATAATTTATTATGCTTATGATACAATGTGTATTATAATATATAACGCATTATACTTGTTATAATATTATGACCCATTATGATACTGGTTATGATACCTGCCTAGTTATATTGAGAGTTCAGTTTAAATGCCCAGCTTTCTGCAGATATGGGCTCTTTCTTCCATCTCCTGATCTGACAAAAACCTTAGAACATAATGCGTGCTTAGCTCTCCCTTATCCATGTCTGAATTCCACCTTACTGACCTTTCTACCTTCTTCGGCTCCCCTCCTTCTTCTGTATCTTCAATCTGCTTTTTGATTTTTCACAAAACACTTTCAACAGCTGATAAGTTAAACGTACATCTCCTCTAGCATATAGGCTCATTCCACAGACAGGAGCATGTCCTAGCACCTAGAACTGACAGGCACATAAGTTGATCTTCATTAAGTGGCTGTTTGATCGATGTATCCATAAATGGAATAACTGTGGCCATGCACTATTAGCAGTTTGCTTTTTTGTTGTTGTTTGGTTGGGGATTTTTTTGGTTGGTTGATTTTGGTCTTTTGGGTGGTTGGTTTTTGAGGGCTTTTTTTTCTGCTTTTTAATTGTTTTAAGATAGTCATGGTGATTATGCTGCTAAGCTTTACCTGTCAACTTGACACAACCTAGAATCACTTAGAAAGAGAGTTTCAATGAGGGACTGTGCGGATTGGGTTGGGCTGTGCTCATATCTGGAGTGAGGCCGTAGGTTGATCTTATCCATCAGTTGTATCAGTATAGGGAGACTTTGCTCACTGCGGTTGGCATTGTTTCCAAAGCAGCAGGTCCTGAACCAGGTAAGACTGGAAGAAGGGAGACGAGAGCAAGCACGAGCCTGTGTGCTCTTGCCTGTGGAGATGAAGCTTAAGTTCCTCCCTTGGTGCATCCAAAATGAACTTGATAAAACTACAACACTGGCTCTCCCTTGAGAAACCTCCCCGTACTGAGCTTATTGTAATATAATCACCTTTTCTCTTTTCACAGTTTACATTTTTATTATTTCATTATTTACATTCCAAATGTTGCCACCCTTCCCAGTCCCCCCTCCCAAAGACTAAACCACCAACCAAAGAGCATACATGGGCTGGTCTGTGGCCCCTGGCACATATATAGCAGAGGACTGCCTTGTCTGGCCTCAGTGAAAGAGGATGCACCTAATCCTACAGAGGCTTGATGCCCCAGGGAAGGGGAATGCTGGGGAGGAAGGGGGAGGAAGATAGACCCTATCTCTAAATATATAAAGCTAAGATATGAGCTGTTCGAGGACAGAGTAGAACATACAGTAAGTGCTGTCTGCACTCAGAGATACACAAAGGGGACTTTGTGACCTGTGAAGGGACAGGAGAGAATTGGGGAAAGTTAGAAATAGAATATTACTAAGCACAATCTCCATATCACTTTGTTCAAAGGGACTTAGTAGTTTGTTGTGTGCCTGTGTTCACTTACTTGAAGAAGAAACAGCCATGAAAGGGCTATGTAAGCATCACACTAGAGTGGCAGACTATATATTTTTTGCCTATTTTTTTTATTAACTTGAGTATTTCTTATTTACATTTCGAATGTTATTCCCTTTCCCGGTTTCCGGGCCAACATCCTCCTAACCCCTCCCCTTCCCCTTCTATATGAGTGTTCCCCTCCCCACCCTCCCCCCATTTCCGTCCTCCCCCCTACAATCACATTCACTGGGGGTTCAGTCTTGGCAGGACCAAGGGCTTCCCCTTCCACTGGTGCTCTTACTAGGCTATTCATTGCTACCTATGAGGTTGGAGCCCAGGGTCAGTCCATGTATAGTCTTTGGGTAGTTTTTTTGCCTATTTTTAATATCACATCTTATTAATCCCTTGAGATTTCCATAAAACATATTCTGATTATATTCACTCCCAACTCCTCCCAGACCCATGTCCTCTTCCCTACCTCCCTCCAATTTATGATTTTGTTTTAAAGAAGACACTATCTTGAAGAAATTGTGCTCCTCTTCTGAGCCTTAGGGGTAGGGGACTGGGTTGTAGCTGTCTCTATGGGGGATAGGTATCCCAGAGCCAGTTGATCTCAATATGTCACTCCATGTCCAGTTGTGGTTTCTTTGATGAGGGGTGAGAGCAGCCCTTGTCTGTGGGAGTAAGGATGAGCATATAGTTCGCAGTTAAATCTGTAGAGGACAACAGTAGGTTCTCCAATAGGTTCTATGAATTTATTGCTTTTGAATTAATAACCTTACATCCACATAACTCATCCTTAGGTAGGAAAGATTCCAGATCCTGCTATTCCCTTGTCTTTAGATAGCTAATCTTTCACTGATTTAAGTTCAGTTGTACATAACTAAATGTTGATCACTTGTCTAATTTACCTTGAGCACAGGAAATATGCCTGCCCTCCCCCTACCTCTCCAGTTGAGCTAGTTGGCAGGAGCTGAGAGGAAGAATTTAAAAGCAGAAAATACTTGGGAGATAAATCTCTTTGAATAAATCTCCTCTGTATTTTTGAGGATTTATCCAAATATTCCACTCCCAGAAAAAGCTGTTATAATAATGGTGTGAACATCTAAGATAACCTTGTCTTAGCAAACTTTGTCATACCATCTTACCTCACACTTTCCGTATCTCTGCTGTCTAGTTCATGCTCTTCAGCCAAATATTCAAAAGGTCAGCTCTAAGCACACCTCCCAGCCTCCACAATGCAAAGGCTTTCATGAAGTCTCCTGCAAGCTAACTTCATCCCCTCAGTGATGATTTGATTGGCACATCCCCCAACACGAAATGCTCTCTTCATGGCTCTCTTGTAATCTCCTTACTAGCATTTCATAGTTCAACCAGGCTCTTTTCCCATGAGGTGTTTTAGGCAACAGTAAGGCCTTCTCCCTCTGGAGGACCAAAGCAGTTGCCTTTCACGCCACCACAAACCATGGTGTCACTGGCAGCTAGTGAGAAGTGTGGAATCTCTGGGCCGAGGAAAGAATTCAGTGGGTAAGGTGCTTGCCATGCATATGTGACGGCTACAGTTCAGATCTCCAACATTCATGTAAGTGCTAGGCAGCCCTGCACCCTACCCTAGTGCCAGCACTCGAGAAGCAGAGATGAAGGATCCCCAAAGGAAACTGGCAAGCCAGATCAGGGAGCCAGCCAGATATGGGCTCAAGTGAGAGAGCACCTGTCTAAATATAGAAAGTAGAGAGTGAACCTCTGGCTTTCACACACAATTACACACATACACACACACACAGGCTCTTGTGGGTACATACATGCACATGTGTACACCCACATGTGTGCTTGTGGTTATACACAAATACACATATGTACACACACACACATGCACTGGTGGGTACATGCATTCACATGTATACACACATATGTGCATTTGTGGGTATACACACATATACACATGTACACACATATACACATGTACACATATACACACACAAGAGTAGAATGTTTGAGCTCTACTTCAGACTGCCAGTTGCAAGCTACATTCTAACAAGCCCCCGGGAGAACTGTATATATGTTAATATTTGAAAAGCCCCATTATTATGATATAAGCCTGTATGCTTTCTACACTGCCTTATAGCTTCTCTTGCTTTATGGCCTGGAATTGTTTTACTTTTTCCTAATGCAACATTGCCTTTCACATTGATGTGTTCACAGCTCCTTCGCCTCTTTGAGAGCAAATGTATGAGTCAGTTAAGAAATCCAACTAGGACATCTGCACTTAAGAACTTAAAGTCAGAATTTTTTCACATGCGGGAAAAGATTCAAAAGGGTGCAACCCTGTGACATTCAGAGAGAAAGCAGAGGACTCTCCACCATCTGAACTACCAGCAGAAACATCTGTGATAAGCAAGGACCAGTGATAGAAAAGTGTGTTGGGGGAGGGGGTGTCAGAACCTAGGGACCCAGCCCCAGCATACCCTTAACAGGTAATGCATTCACTAGCAACATCCTGAACCTCAAAGAGACAGCCTCTGCCCTCCAGATCCATGTTCTCTGACACCATGAGAGTCATGATCTCTAGAGGAAGAAACAGGAAGCAACAGTGAAGACTCAGGTTCCTTAATGTCACCGAGCAGTGTTTCTCCACCTTCCTAATGCTGCGATCCTGTAATACGATTCCTCATTTCATGCTTACCTCAAGTCATAAAGTTATTTTTGTTGCTACATTGTGACTGTAATTTTTCTACTATGAATTGTGATGTAAATGTCTGTGTTTTTTGGTGGTCTTAGGCAACCCTTGTGAGAGGGTCATTCTCACCCCAAAGAAGTTGTGACCCACATATTGAAAACCCATGTCTTAGAGGAAGTGCAAGGGTTTAAACATCAAGGACTTTCTTTAGTAGTTAGATATGGGGCTAAGGGGTGGCTGGGAGATGTAATGTGGCTGAGGCAGCAATGCTCAGGATGAATTGTTCTCTCTCTCTCTCTCTCTCTCTCTCTCTCTCTCTCTCTCTCTCTCTCTGTGTGTGTGTGTGTGTGTGTGTGTATTCATCCATGTCTGTATGTGTACGTGCCTCTGTCAACTTTAAATTTCAAATTTTAAATTGAGAAAAGCTGAAAGATGATGTCATCTCTTGTTAACATATACTTATTATAACATACTTACATTGCCACCATCACTTACTTTGCATGTCTATTTTTCATTTTCTTCCTCCCTCTCTTCCCTTTCTCCTTCTCTATAACTGTGCTCTATTTGTACATAACTATCTGATTATCTTTAACAATCTGAAAGTAACTTGCATGTGTCATATCTCTTTACCTTTCTTCATTTCAGCATGAAATTTTCTGAGATAGGTCTAACTACACAGCCCAGGCTGCCCTGTCACAATCCTCCTGCATCAGCTGGGACTATACATGCCTTCCACCTTCCACCTTCAGTGTGTATTTGTCCTTCATAATCATGTTCTCTATAGCTTGAAACATTCTATCTTCCAGAGCTTTCCCTCAGTGACTGCATCCTTCTTCCTGCTGTTGCAGCACTAAGATGACTATATCCCTCCCAAGGGAGCAACCTTGGATGAAATGCCCTACAGTGGGGAGAGGGAACCTGCAGAGCTCCCTCCAACAGAAAGACAGGGCATGAAGTGAGGGATGGGGTTGCCATCCCACAGTCAAAAACTCTGACCCATAGTTTTGTTCCTGTCTGAAAGAACTGCAGGAACAAAAATGGAGAAGAACCTGAGGAAAAGGAGGTCCAGCAACAGGCCCAAATTGGGATCCAGCTCAAGGGGAGACCCCAAGGCCTGACACTATTACTGAGGCTATGGTGTGCCCACAAAAAGGGGTCTATCATGACTGCCCTCCCAAAGACCCAATAAGCAGCTGAAAGACTCAAATGCAGATTTGTGCTCCCAATCAATCAACAGAAGCTGCTGACCCCAATGGTTGAATTAGGGAAAATCTGGAAGAAGCTGAGGAGGACGACCCTGTAGGAGGACCAGCAGTCTCAACTAACCTGGACCCTGGAGATTGCTCAGACTCTGCACTACCAACCAGGCAGCATACACCAACTGAGATGAGGCCCCCAACACTTATACAGAGAGGACTGCAAGAGTCTGGACTCAGTCAGAGAAGATGAACCTAACCCTCAAGAGACTGGTGGCCCCAGGGAGTAGGGAGGTCTGGTGGGGTGGGGATGAGGAATGGGAAGGGACATAGTCAGAAGGTGGACCAGAAGGGGGATAAAATCTGGAGTGTAAAAAAAAATTTTGAACAGAGAAAAACAATCAAATTGTGCAGATGAACAGTGAAAGTCGACTCAAGTTTTGGTCATCATGGAGTCTTTTCCAGTCTCCAGAGCTTGTAGGACTTTAAAAGATTCTGTGTCAAACAAAAGGATTCTGTGTCCACAGAACCACAATGTTTTCTGCTTGAACTATGAATCACAAAACAGATTCAAACAAGTGACCCCAAAAATTTCACCAGAGAACTCCTTTATACCTAATAAACAACTTAAGAAAAATGTCTGGATATAAAATTAACTCAAACAAATCAGTAGCCTTCCTCTACTCAAAGGATAAACAGGCTGAGAAAGAAATTAGGGAAACGACACCCTTCACAATAGTAACAAGTAACATAAAATACTTCAGTGTGACTCTAACCAAGCAAGTGAAAGATCTGTATGACAAAATCTTCAAGTATCTGAAGAAAGAAATTAAAGAAGATCTCAGAAGATAGAAAGATCTCCCATGCTCATGGATTGACAGGATTAATCTAGTAAAAATGGCCATCTTGCCAAAAGCAATCTACAGATTCGATGCAATCCCCATCAAAATTCTAACTCAATTCTTCACAGAGTTAGACAGAGCAATTTGCAAATTCACCTGGAATAACAAAAAATCCAGGATAGCAAAACCTATTCTCAACAATAAAAGAACTTCTGGGGGAATCACCTTCCCTGACCTCAAGCTGTATTACAGAGCAATTGTGATTAAAAAACTGCATGGTATTGGTACAGAGACAGGCAGGTAGATCAATGGAATAGACCTGAAGATCCAGAAATGAACCCACACACCTATGGTCACTTGATCTTTAACAAAGAAGCTAAAACCATCCAATGAAAAACTGACAGCATTTCCAACGAATGGTTCTGGTTCAGCTGGAGGTCAGCATTTAGGAGAATGCAAATCTCCTTGGACAAAGCTCAAGTCCAACTGGATCAAAACCTCCACATAAAACCAGATACACTGAAACTAATAGAAGAGAAAGTGGGAAGAGCCTCAAACACAAAGGCACAGGGGGAAATTTCCTGAACAGAACTAATGGCTTATGCTCTAAGATCAAGAATCTACAAGTGAAACCTCATAAAACTGCAAAGCTTCTGTAAGGCAAAGGACACTGTCAACAGGACAAAACAGCAACCAAGAAATTGGAAAAAGATCTTTACCAATCCTACATTCAATAGAGGGCTAGTATCTAATAAATACAAAGAACTCAAGAAGTTAGACTCCAGAGAACCAAATAATCCTATTAATAGGGCTAAACAAAGAATTCTCAACTGAGGAATATAAAATGACTGAGTAGCAACCAAAGTAATGGTCAACATCCTTAGTCATCAGGGAAATGCAAATCAAAACAACCCTGAGATACTACCTCACTCCAGTCAGAATGACTAAGATAAAAACCTCAGGTGACAACAGATGCTGGCGAGGATGTGGAGAAAGAGAAACACTCCTCTATGGTTGGTATAATTGCAAGCTGGTACAACCACTGTGGAAATCAGTCTGGCAGTTCCTCAGAAAATTGGACATAGTGCTACCTGAGGACACAGCTATACCACTCCTGGGCATATACCCAAAAGATACTCTAACATATAACAAACTCACATGCTCCACTATGTTCATAGCAGCCTTATTTATAATAGCCAGAAGCTGGAAAGAACCCAGATGTCCTTCAACAGAGGAATGGATACAGAAAATGTGATACATCTACACAACAGAGTACTAATCAACTACTAAAAACAATGACTTCATGAAATTCTTAGGCAAATGAATGGAACTAGAAAATATCATCCTGAGTGAGGTAACCCAGTCACAAAAGAACATACATGGTATACACTCACTGATAAGTGGGTATTAGCCCAAAGGCTCAGAATACCCAAAATACAATTCACAGACCATATGAAGCTCAAGAAGAGGAAGACCAAAGTGTGGAAGCTTCAGTTCTCCTTAGAAGGAGGAACAAAATACTCAACAGGAGGAAATACAGGGGCAAACAGTGGAGCAGGAACTGAAGAAAAGAGTTAGAGAAAGGACTGAAGTAGTTAAAGGGGCTTGCAACATCAACCAACTAGAACCCCCAGAGTTCCTGGGGACTAAACCACCAACCAAAGAGTACAAATGGAGGGACCCATGGCTCCAGCTACATAAGTAGCAGAGTATGGCATTGCCTGGCATCAATAGGAGTTGAAGGCCTTGGCCCTATGAAGGTTTGTTTCCCCAGTGTAGGGGAATGCCAGGGTTTTGAGGTGGGAGGGTGAATGGGAGAGAGAATAACTGGGAAAGGAGATAGCATTTGAAATACAAATACATAAGCTATCCAAAAAAAGAAAACAACTGGCCAAATAAGTGAGTAAAGCATACAGTTTTATTCAATATAACACATGAGAAGATTCTGCTATGAAAAACATTGTGTAGTAAATGGAAGAGTGGGAATTGGGAAAGAAATTTCTAACAGACATCTATAAAAACATATCAAATATATGTAAAGGTGCTTGAATATTGATTCAGGAATATTTCTTCCTGTTCTTTCTCTTCCTTCTCTCTATTATTTATTAAATGTGCATTGGTAACCTACACTTGGGAATTGATAGTCAGCTCTGCTACGTTCACATCGTAAGAAGTCTTCTCAAAATTATCTGTTGAGCTGCTATAATGCAGAAGGCCACAAATCAGATGTCACAGTATTGTCTAGCTTGGATGACTCTGTGGTGTGTGTGTGTGTGTGTGTGTGTGTGTGTGTGTGTGTGTGTGTGTGTAGGCCAGAGGTGGACAATCACTCTCTAACATTACTTTTTTAGCTATGGTTTCTCAGTGAGTCTGGGAATCATCCATTTTCCTGGATTTGCTGGCCAGTCTCTATCTTCCCAGCAGTGTGATTATTTAAAAAAAATAAGAATAATAATTCCTAGCATAGTTGGTGTAGAGATTAACTAATAAATTATGCAAAGAATTAAGCATGATGCCTGGAACACTGTAAACAAATGCTTAGTAAGTACGCCATCATCACCACCATGTTTCTCTGCAGATGATTTGAATTTATTTACTGTCTCTAGACCGTCCATCTCCTTTTTATTTCTTCATAAAGTTTTCACCTTTGCATCTAATACAATATTCCTCAATCCTGTTAGCTTCATTCCTATAAGCAAAAAGCTTCTCAGGATTTACCCCTAGAGGTCTGCTACCATTGCCATTGCTAAAAATAGTCTTAGCCAATAAAATATTTAA
Source organism: Rattus norvegicus (assembly GCF_021556685.1). NCBI lineage: Eukaryota > Metazoa > Chordata > Mammalia > Rodentia > Muridae > Rattus > Rattus norvegicus. The sequence continues at coordinate 62,567,021 of NC_141535.1, forward strand.
TTTGACTTTTCATTTCACTTTTAAAGTTTGTATAGCTGGCAGTTCCATCCCATGGTATGACACCCAACCCTGTGTCATTCTTCTTATTCTCAAAGACTTCATCAGAGAAGAACAAGCCTCAACATAATTTTCAAAATATTTGAAAGGTGGTAGAAAAAATAAAGAATGACGTCACAAACATGACAATTGGTATGGAGGGCAGATGCTTAACTCTTTCTGACTCCTTAGTGAAACCCCTTCTACTGGCCAGTCCTTCCACTCACTTGAAAACTGTCCTATGCTCATCATAATGACCCCATGCCAAAATCCTTTACAATTTCATCTTCCCCATTAAAATTCCCACTAGCGGCAGCAGCACTCTGCTCCCAGACCCCGTGAGAGAGAGACCCAACCGCCTGGTCAGGTGGGCACTCCTGAGGCTGCAGGGCTGAAGAGACCACCAACACTGCTCATCCCTGCCCACATCCCTGGCCCAAGAGGAATCTGTATAAGGACTCTGGGCTCCCTTGGGGGAGGGCCCAGGAGCGGAGGGCCCCTGCCTGAGACACCGCCGGAACCTGAAGGAAACAGACCGGATAAACAGTTCTCTGCACCCAAATCCCGTGGGAGGGAGAGCTAAACCTTCAGAGAAGCAGACAAGCCAGGGAAACCAGAAGAGACTGCTCTCTGCACACATATCTCGGACGCCAGAGGAAAAAGCCAAAGACCATCTGGAACCCTGGTACACTGAAGCTCCCGGAAGGGGCGGCACAGGTCTTCCTGGTTGCTGCCGCTGCAGAGAGCCCGTGGGCAGCACCCCACGAGCGAACTTGAGCCTCGGGACCACAGGTAAGACCAAATTTTCTGCTGCAAGAAAGCTGCCTGGTGAACTCAAGACACAGGCCCACAGGAACAGCTGAAGACCTGTAGAGAGGAAAAACTACACGCCCGAAAGCAGAACACTCTGTCCCCATAACTGACTGAAAGAAAGGAAAACAGGTCTACAGCACTCCTGACACACAGGCTTATAGGACAGTCTAGCCACTGTCAGAAATAGCAGAACAAAGTAACACTAGAGATAATCTGATGGCGAGAGGCAAGCGCAGGAACCCAAGCAATAGAAACCAAGACTACATGGCACCATCGGAGCCCAATTCTCCCATCAAAACAAACATGGAATATCCAAACACACCAGAAAAGCAAGATCTAGTTTCAAAATCATTTTTGATCATGATGCTGGAGGACTTCAAGAAAGACGTGAAGGACTCCCTTAGAGAACAAGTAGAAGCCTACAGAGAGGAATCGCAAAAATACCTGAAGGAATTCCAGGAAAACATAAATAAACAAGTAGAAGCCCATAGAGAGGAGACACAAAAATCCCTGAAAGAATTCCAGGAAAACATAAATAAACAAGTAGAAGCCCATAGAGAGGAGACACAAAAATCCCTGAAAGAATTCCGGGAAAACACAATCAAACAGTTGAAGGAATTAAAAATGGAAATAGAAACAATCAAGAAAGAACACATGGAAACAACCCTGGATATAGAAAACCAAAAGAAGAGACAAGGAGCTGTAGATACAAGCTTCACCAACAGAATACAAGAGATGGAAGAGAGAATCTCAGGAGCAGAAGATTCCATAGAAATCATTCACTCAACTGTCAAAGATAATGTAAAGCAGAAAAAGCTACTGGTCCAAAACATACAGGAAATCCAGGACTCAATGAGAAGATCAAACCTAAGGATAATAGGTATAGAAGAGAGTGAAGACTCCCAGCTCAAAGGACCAGTAAATATCTTCAACAAAATCATAGAAGAAAACTTCCCTAACCTAAAAAAAGAGATACCCATAGACATACAAGAAGCCTACAGAACTCCAAATAGATTGGACCAAAAAAGAAACACCTCCCGTCACATAATTGTCAAAACACCAAACGCACAAAATAAAGAAAGAATATTAAAAGCAGTAAGGGAAAAAGGTCAAGTAACATATAAAAGCAGACCTATCAGAATCACACCAGACTTCTCGCCAGAAACTATGAAGGCCGGAAGATCCTGGACTGATGTCATACAGACCCTAAGAGAACACAAATGCCAGCCCAGGTTACTGTATCCAGCAAAACTCTCAATTAACATTGATGGAGAAACCAAGATATTCCATGACAAAACCAAATTTACACAATATCTTTCTACAAATCCAGCACTACAAAGGATAATAAATGGTAAAGCCCAACATAAGGAGGCAAGCTATACCCTAGAAGAAGCAAGAAACTAATCGTCTTGGCAACAAAACAAAGAGAATGAAAGCACACAAACATAACCTCACATCCAAATATGAATATAACGGGAAGCAATAATCACTATTCCTTAATATCTCTCAATATCAATGGCCTCAACTCCCCAATAAAAGACATAGATTAACAAACTGGATACGCAACGAGGACCCTGCATTCTGCTGCCTACAGGAAACACACCTCAGAGACAAAGACAGACACTACCTCAGAGTGAAAGGCTGGAAAACAACTCTCCAAGCAAATGGTCAGAAGAAGCAAGCTGGAGTAGCCATTCTAATATCAAATAAAATCAATTTCCAACTAAAAGTCATCAAAAAAGATAAGGAAGGACACTGCATATTCATCAAAGGAAAAATCCACCAAGATGAACTCTCAATCCTAAATATCTATGCCCAAAATACAAGGGCACCTACATACGTAAAAGAAACCTTACTAAAGCTCAAAACACACATTGCACCTCACACAATAATAGTGGGAGATTTCAACACCGCACTCTCATCAATGGACAGATCATGGAAACAGAAATTAAACAGTGATGTCGACAGACTAAGAGAAGTCATGAGCCAAACGGACTTAACGGATATTTATAGAACATTCTATCCTAAAGAAAAAGGATATACCTTCTTCTCAGCTCCTCATGGTACTTTCTCCAAAATTGACCATATAATTGGTCAAAAAACGGGCCTCAACAGGTACAGAAAGATAGAAATAATCCCATGCGTGCTATCGGACCACCACGGCCTAAAACTGGTCTTCAATAACAATCAAGGAAGAATGCCCACATATACTTGGAAATTGAACAATGCTCTACTCAATGATAACCTGGTCAAGGAAGAAATAAAGAAAGAAATTAAAAACTTTTTAGAATTTAATGAAAATGAAGGTACAACATACCCAAACTTATGGGACACAATGAAAGCTGTGCTAAGAGGAAAACTCATAGCGCTGAGTGCCTGCAGAAAGAAACAGGAAAGAGCATATGTCAGCAGCTTGACAGCACACCTAAAAGCTCTAGAGCAAAAAGAAGCAAATACACCCAGGAGGAGTAGAAGGCAGGAAATAATCAAACTCAGAGCTGAAATCAACCAAGTAGAAACAAAAAGGACCATAGAAAGAATCAATAGAACCAAAAGTTGGTTCTTTGAGAAAATCAACAAGATAGATAAACCCTTAGCCAGACTAACGAGAGGACACAGAGAGTGCGTCCAAATTAACAAAATCAGAAATGAAAAGGGAGACATAACTACAGATTCAGAGGAAATTCAAAAAATCATCAGATCTTACTATAAAAACCTATATTCAACAAAACTTGAAAATCTTCAGGAAATGGACAATTTCCTAGACAGATACCAGGTATCGAAGTTAAATCAGGAACAGATAAACCAGTTAAACAACCCCATAACTCCTAAGGAAATAGAAGCAGTCATTAAAGGTCTCCCAACCAAAAAGAGCCCAGGTCCAGACGGGTTTAGTGCAGAATTCTATCAAACCTTCATAGAAGACCTCATACCAATATTAACCAAACTATTCCACAAAATTGAAACAGATGGAGCCCTACCGAATTCCTTCTACGAAGCCACAATTACTCTTATACCTAAACCACACAAAGACACAACAGAGAAAGAGAACTTCAGACCAATTTCCCTTATGAATATCGACGCAAAAATACTCAATAAAATTCTGGCAAACCGAATTCAAGAGCACATCAAAACAATCATCCACCATGATCAAGTAGGCTTCATCCCAGGCATGCAGGGATGGTTTAATATACGGAAAACCATCAACGTGATCCATTATATAAACAAACTGAAAGAACAAAACCACATGATCATTTCATTAGATGCTGAGAAAGCATTTGACAAAATTCAACACCCCTTCATGATAAAAGTCCTGGAAAGAATAGGAATTCAAGGCCCATACCTAAAGCCATATACAGCAAACCAGTTGCTAACATTAAACTAAATGGAGAGAAACTTGAAGCAATCCCACTAAAATCAGGGACTAGACAAGGCTGCCCACTCTCTCCCTACTTATTCAATATAGTTCTTGAAGTTCTAGCCAGAGCAATCAGACAACAAAAGGAGATCAAGGGGATACAGATCGGAAAAGAAGAGGTCAAAATATCACTATTTGCAGATGACATGATAGTATATTTAAGTGATCCCAAAAGTTCCACCAGAGAACCACTAAAGCTGATAAACAACTTCAGCAAAGTGGCTGGGTATAAAATTAACTCAAATAAATCAGTTGCCTTCCTCTATACAAAAGAGAAACAAGCAGGGAAAGAAATTAGGGAAACGACACCCTTCATAATAGACCCAAATAATATAAAGTACCTCGGTGTGACTTTAACCAAGCAAGTAAAAGATCTGTACAATAAGAACTTCAAGACACTGAGGAAAGAAATTGAAGAAGACCTCAGAAGATGGAAAGATCTCCCATGCTCATGGATTGGCAGGATTAATATAGTAAAAATGGCCATTTTACCAAAAGCAATCTACAGATTCAATGCAATCCCCATCAAAATACCAATCCAATTCTTCAAAGAGTTAGACAGAACAATTTGCAAATTCATCTGGAATAACAAAAAACCCAGGATAGCTAAAGCTATCCTCAACAATAAAAGGACTTCAGGGGGAATCACTATCCCTGAACTCAAGCAGTATTACACAGCAATAGTGATAAAAACTGCATGGTATTGGTACAGAAACAGACAGATAGACCAATGGAATAGAATTGAAGATCCAGAAATGAACCCACACACCTATGGTCACTTGATTTTTGACAAAGGAGCCAAAACCATCCAATGGAAAAAAGCTAGCATTTTCAGCAAATGGTGCTGGTTCAACTGGAGGGCAACATGTAGAAGAATGCAGATCGATCCATCCTTATCACCCTGTACAAAGCTTAAGTCCAAGTGGATCAAGGACCTCCACATCAAACCAGACACACTCAAACTAATAGAAGAAAAACTAGGGAAGCATCTGGAACACATGGGCACTGGAAAACATTTCCTGAACAAAACACCAATGGCTTATGCTCTAAGATCAAGAATCGACAAATGGGATCTCATAAAACTGCAAAGCTTCTGTAAGGCAAAGGACACTGTGGTTAGGACAAAACGGCAACCAACAGATTGGGAAAAGATCTTTACCAATCCTACAACAGATAGAGGCCTTATATCCAAAATATACAAAGAACTCAAGAAGTTAGACCGCAGGGAAACAAATAACCCTATTAAAAAATGGGGTTCAGAGCTAAACAAAGAATTCACAGCTGAGGAATGCCGAATGGCTGAGAAACACCTAAAGAAATGTTCAACATCTTTAGTCATAAGGGAAATGCAAATCAAAACAACCCTGAGATTTCACCTCACACCAGTGAGAATGGCTAAGATCAAAAACTCAGGTGACAGCAGATGCTGGCGAGGATGTGGAGAAAGAGGAACACTCCTCCATTGTTGGTGGGATTGCAGACTGGTACAACCATTCTGGAAATCAGTCTGGAGGTTCCTCAGAAAGTTGGACATTGAACTGCCTGAGGATCCAGCTATACCTCTCTTGGGCATATACCCAAAAGATGCCTCAACACATAAAAATGACACGTGCTCCACTATGTTCATCGCAGCCTTATTTATAATAGCCAGAAGCTGGAAAGAACCCAGATGCCCTTCAACAGAGGAATGGATACAGAAAATGTGGTACATCTACACAATGGAATATTACTCAGCTATCAAAAACAATGACTTTATGAAATTCGTAGGCAAATGGTTGGAACTGGAAAATATCATCCTGAGTGAGCTAACCCAATCACAGAAAGACATACATGGTATGCACTCATTGATAAGTGGCTATTAGCCCAAGTGCTTGAATTACCCTAGATCCCTAGAACAAATGAAACTCAAGACGGATGATCAAAATGTGAATGCTTCACTCCTTCTTTAAATGAGGAAAAAGAATACCCTTGGCAGGGAAGGGAGAGGCAAAGATTAAAACAGAGACTGAAGGAACATCCATTCAGAGCCTGCCCCACATGTGGCCCATACATATACAGCCACCCAATTAGACAAGATGGATGAAGCAAAGAAGTGCAGACCGACAGGAGCCGGATGTAGATCGCTCCTGAGAGACACAGCCAGAATACAGCAAATACAGAGGCGAATGCCAGCAGCAAACCACTGAACTGAGAATAGCTCCCCCATTGAAGGAATCAGAGAAAGAACTGGAAGAGCTTGAAGGGGCTCGAGACCCCAAAAGTACAACAATGTCAAGCAACCAGAGCTTCCAGGGACTAAGCCACTACCTAAAGACTATACATGGACTGACCCTGGACTCTGACCCCATAGGTAGCAATGAATATCCTAGTAAGAGCACCAGTGGAAGGGGAAGCCCTGGGTCCTGCTAAGACTGAACCCCCAGTGAACTAGACTATGGGGGGAGGGCGGCAATGGGGGGAGGGTTGGGAGGGGAACACCCATAAGGAAGGGGAGGGGGGAGGGGGATGTTTGCCCGGAAACCGGGAAAGGGAATAACACTTGAAATGTATATAAGAAATACTCAAGTTAATAAAAAAAAAAATTCCCACTAGCTTGAAACTAAGATCTTAAGGACCGTTTTTTAAAGAATAAGAGTAGGTCGAATTAGTCCATGTCTAGAATAAGAAATGGCTGCTGACCCAAGGTACTAGCTTGTTCTATTTCTAGTTCCTCTTGTTTCCATTCCATTCCCTAGTTGGGTAACAAAAAGCATGAAAGAATTTATCAAGAACAGCCAATGTCCTCCTAGAAGACCTCCATTAAACTCTTGAGCTAGTTACCCCGAAGGGATACAGTCTCAAAGGTGGAATTCCAGTGAGACTGGCCAGAATGTATTGTGTTTGGAGTAGGGGAAGCGGGGATGCTTGCCTGGATGCGAACAATTGCTCCTCACATAGCTCTTTGGAAAGTATGGATTTTTTGCATAATAAGTGGTCTTAGGGTAGACCCTACCTATGAAGAGAAAATTTCAAACCTGTTACATGTATTGCTGAGGCACATAATGGTCTTTTGCAAGTATATAAGTGTCCTTTTTACAGTAAGTGCTTGTGTTAGGGAAGACATAATGAAAAATAAAATGTAGACATATCGAATGGTTGTGAAGTTTCAACATAGAGTCTACGCCGTTGGCATCTTTGAGAAATAAAGCTTAATCCAAGATGATTTGAGAAGATGAATCAGAGGTTAAAGAACACTAAATAAACACTTCTGCTGTCTAAAGTAAAATTGCTTTTGGGCATTCCTCCATCCATAAAGAAGCAGGAGACAAGATTAATGTTTGTTTGACATTCTAGCTATTAGGTATAAAGTTTAGTCTTCAGTGAGGAAAGGGAATCACTTGTAGTTTCAGAAATGGGGGACAAAAAGCTTTCAGCTGAAGGAGGAAAAGTTGAGCCTAGACATTAAAAAAAAGAATGTACTCATGAGCAAGACTCAGAATATTCATGTAGGTGTCCAGAAGAGGTCAAAGGAGCTGCTAGGTAAAAAGGGAGGTGTGGGTGTGGCCTCATTAAGATGTCACAGAAGTAAAAGCAATGACTTGAAAGTTCAAGTAGAGACAACATCTGTTTCAGATTCTATGGAAACTGGACCAGAAAATAGATCATTTAATAGCAAGCCATATCTGAAGCTTCAGATAAAGAGAAAATCCTGGATGACTGCCATACTTAGGCTCAGCTGTTAATTTGAAACAAACCTAGAGAAGTCACCTGGAAAGAATGAACTTCAGTAAAGAATCATTTCCATCAAATTGTCCTGTGGGCATGTCTGTGGAGGCATTTTATTGAATGCTGATTGATGTAGGAGAGCCCAGCCCACTGTGGGCAGAAACATCCCTATGCAGGTGAACCTTGGCTGCATAATACGGGTAGCTAAATGTAAGTGTGAGAACAAGCCAGTGTGCAGTGTTCCTCCATAGTCCCCCCTGTTCATTTCCAACTTCTGTGACCTGCCTTGTGTTTCTGCCTTGGCTCTCCTCAGCTATAGACCCTAACCTAAAAGGTGAAGAAAACACTTTCGTGCACAAGTAGATTTGTCCAAGTGCTTATCACAGAAACAGAAAGCAAACTAGAAAAAGGACTCTCCCCCTTCATACTGACATCTCAAAGGCTTCCAGAAATACACTAAGATAAACATATTATATCAGAGTGAGAAGGATCAAAGGTGGGCACAAGAGATCCAAAACTTCAAGCACATAAACACATATTTCTAGTTCCTTGAAGCCTTACAGTCCAACAGTAGTTTATGAACTGGAAGAGTACTTCATGGGAAAGTCAAAGGTCAGGCATCTGTGAGCATGTACAACAGGTCAACTTTTCAAGAAAAATTGAAAGGAAAATCAAAACCATTGAAATGCCAGTTTATAAACATAAAGTGACACTGTTTCTTTCACAGGTCCCTTAAGGTTAGCAGGACATATTCCAGATTATACTTTTGAAAATATACAATTTTGAAAGAAACCTATTAAGCCTGCATCTTGTCCGTTGGTCCAGAAAAATAAAAGTCTAACTTATGCCTTCTAGCTTGACATTTTAAGCCATCTAGCATCCTACACATTAGCTAAATGATCTAGTCTAAAACAAAAAAAAATCAGCAATTAGTTGTTTGTGTGGACACATGGCATTGTTTGACTGAGTTAGCCAATCATTTTTACATTGTTCTCCAGTTGCTTTGCAAGACAGGTGTATCTAATAGTCCCTACCTCATTGCAGATATGGTGATTTGCTTCACCAGACTGACTAGATCCAGAACATTTTCCTTTCGCTCCTCTCTTGATGTATTTCCCTTCCACTCTAAAAGAGAATGAGCATCCCTGGGAGTAGAAACCTTTGATAATTTAAAGAACTCTCAATGGTCTAGTTAGTCTGCTTGTATTATAAATCATTGCAAACTTGAGTGACTTAAAACTATAAACGTTTCTTGTTTCTTGCAGATTCTGTAACTCTGCTTAATTGATCCATACAGCTCAGGTTCTCTCAGCAGTCTTATAAGCACTGAAAGGTCTACTTTCAAAGGTAGTTTGCTCGATTTAGTGTCAAAATAATGCTGCCCTTTGCCTGAGGTCCCAATTTCTTTTTATATGGATACCTACACAAGCCTACTCCAATATGCTCAAAATATCAGAGCCAGATCCCTCCAGAGCAGGTTGGCTAAGGTTTTAGAGTCATCTCTGCCATATTCCATTGGTCACACAAGGCCAGCATGGATTCAGTGAGAGGAAATACAAGAACCACATGAATAACGAGAAGCTTGGACTGATAGGGTCCACATCAGTAGCTAGTCACAATTCTCAAGGGTGGACAAGGTGCCAATATTACATTTATAATTTGTACAATGAATACATAATTCATTGAACACGAAAGTTACCATAGCACCTAAGTTAACTCATCTTTTGTAGTTTTGTATAAGCACCCAAGGTCTTTCTTCTTATGGGTCTTGGGGATCTTTTCCTTGGTAAGGCTGTTAATGTTGAAAGTACTTATGTTTACATCCATGAGGGCATTTTTGGTGGTTATAGCCTCCATAGCACTCTGGTCAGCCCTTTCTGAATTTATTTATTGAATGAGCATTTCTTAGCTGCTTACTGCATCCTGGGGATACACTGGTGAAGTAGATAGCCAAGATCCTTAGTCAAATGAGCATACTACAGGAAAACAACAGTAAAGAGAGACAAATCAATATGGAAATGTCATATGATTCACATTCTAGCAGAAAAACTGAGGACGTGGTAGAGCACATTTCTAGATAAGCAAGGCCCAAGCTCAGGCTCCAGCACCACAACTTAAGAAAGGAATAGAGGGAAAGGAGGTAGGAGGGAAGGAGGGAAAAGAGGAGGGAGAGGAGGAGGGAGAGAGAAAACTTAAATGCAACAGCTGCGTCGGTAGGAAATAGCTTGGAATTGTGGTTCATTTGGACTGGTGGGTTCAGTAAGTTTTCTCTAAGATGGTGGCCAAATCCCGTGTGAGTAGAAGGCATAAGTTTGAGAAGAAGGTGAGCATTCTAGGCAGAATGAACAGTAAATCCAAGATCCTTGGAGGAAGTACAAGCTTGGCTCACATTAAGAACAGAAAAGATACAAAAGGTGAAGAGAGTTGTCAAGATTGAGAGAAGAAGATGCAGTCATATAAGCAGACAGAAAGCAAAGGTTGTGTGCATCTGTCCACTAGGGCGACTCGTTTGGATCTTATTCCAATGTCTTTACCTTATGCCAACTGTTTATCTCTTCCCATCTTTTATTATTCTTTGCTTTCTCACAGTAGAGTTTTTATTGGGCTCTTTTTGCCTCTTCCTTACAACACAGGATACATTCCCTATTCCCTGGAAGACAGACTACGTCATTTGACTGAGTATTCAAGTAGATTTGAACAGATTGACCTAGACAGAAGTCTTTGTCAATGCAAGACCTTAAACTCTCTCATCTTCCTTTATGGCAGCCAAGGTTGCATGCCTGAATGTTCCTCGGCTGGAAAAATGCTGAAGCCTTCTTCAGACTTGGCTCTTAAGAACAAAGCAGGTTCAAGAAACAAAATTATGTACCTCAGTCACTGAGATGTTGGGCTTGTTAACAGAACACACCCTCACTGACTCTGATTAATATACCTCCAAAATGTTCTGTGGTGAAAAATAAGTTCTAAACTGAGTCACTGCCAGTCCAGGAAAATCAATTTTATAGCCCCTGATGATTACTCCTATGATATAAATTCAATCAATATTCTTTCATACATTTGGTTTCTCTAAACAATTTTTAGTCTCATTTCTCTTCCCAGCTTCAGTCACTAGCAGATATGAATCATTGTCAGCACTTGCTAATAAATCAAAAACTAACATAAAGCTCATGCGTTCGGAAAGAGGAGTACAATTCATTGTTTTCATTTTGAAGGTGGAGAGAAGTCTTGCTCACAGACTGCTGTCATGCAGATTGGAAGAAGGATTTCACCAAGGGGAGTAAGGCATGAAGATGCCAACACCACTTCTACACTCGAAACAACGGAACACCCAAGGGAGAACTGAACTCGTTTATCCTATTTCCCTTCTCAAATCCATATACAAGGATACACATGTAAATTTTGCCAGCTCCCTTTAAGTTCATTACATCCATCCTATTTGTTTACAAACCCCATCAAAAAAGAAAATCTTCTCCATCTATGTTCCATGGGGATGCTTTTGCCAGGAGTGAATTGTAACTGGGACTTCTACACAAGACAAGTAAGCTTAGAAAAACTTAATTTCTTGCAAATGTTCTCCTTGGATCATGCTACTTCTGCCAGGCACAACATTCTTTAAGCCATTTCCAATTCCTCTGATCAAACAGGCTCACTAATACCTGGGGCTTGGTCTCCTCCAAAAGATCTGCTTGACTAAACCATCTGTTAAAGCTCCTAGGTCGCTTCTACTTAGTGAGACTCACGTGCCATATGGAATGCATTTTCACCCTCCGAACCATGGCTGAGACATCTTATTGGATCAGCTTACCACCATCGCAAATGCTATTTTCAAACACAGTTTCCTTTTTGGAGAACTCAGTCTCACGTTGTAACAGAACTGTTTTTAAAGTTATCTATCTATAAAACAGACATGAAATGGGAGTCTTATTTTGAGTTTAGCATCCTAAGCCTGCAGGATGCTGAAGGGATGTTAAGTAACCAAAAAAAAAAATCCATCATTAAAATGTTCAGGTAGAGCTAACCAAGAACCACTCACAAATATCAAGTCTATGAGCAGCGTCTGGTGCTTCCATTAGCTGTGTGTTTTTAGGAAAATGTATCCACATCATTTACTCTCAAATGGAACAAATATTGGAATGGCCTTTATCTATGATTGTCCTAAGACGGGAGCCATGATTGGCTACCACAGTCTCTGCTTAAACCAGTTAGCTCTTCTGTATTCCATGGCCGAAGAGTAGGAACACAGCACCCTCATTTATCACATAATAAATAAAACAATAAATGTCCACATACAACACAAGTGTTTTGCACATTGACTATTGTTCCTAACATTGAATTTTACTAAGAGTATTAGTTCGTAGAGTAATAAATAAACACAATAGGTAAATCTTCTTAAATCATGCATTCCTTCTTGAGGAATGAAGGAAATATGGCGGGTGCTTTCATGAATCATCTAGACTATGTACCTTCATATCTTAGTATGAAGAACTCTCATAGAAGATGACTCATTTGATTCTCAGAACTCTGTGAAGCAGTTTTTGGTTTTGCCATTTAGCAAATCTCAAGCTCACAATAACAAAATGGACTCCTCAGCTAAGATCATCCAGACAGGAAGTTTATATCCAGAGCCTGAATCCAGATTCTAAGACTTTTCTCTTTCTGTTTACCATTTCCCAAAGCCTGGGAGAACAGAGATGGCCACAAAAAATTATTCTCTTAGAATATTAAAGGAAGGAAATGTAGAGTAGAAAATTCTCTGACCATTCATCTATATAAATTCTTAGCAGTGTAAATGTAGTCAGAAAACTTTTTATTGCCAACTCTCATCAACAACTACAAGCATATTTTATGTGTAATATTTGGTGTGTACATGTGTGTATATATATTTGTGTCATATATATGGTATGTAAGCAATAAACATGTGGGTACCCTATAGTACACATACAGTAGCTACAAAACTCTCCCACTATCGGTAGCATCTGAAATAGTAAAATACTAGCCACTGAAGCAGTTCAGTACACAGATTGCTCTCCCAGAGGATCCAGGTTTGACTCCCAACATTCATTACCATGTATACCTCTAGTCCAAGGGCATCTGATGCCCTCTTTCAGCCCCCGCAGGCACTGAACATGTGATGCACAGATACACATGCAGACAAAAACACCTATTTCACATTAAAAACTAAAGATAAAAGTGAAGAGGAATCCTTAAATATAAAAATTAAAATGAAAGAGCAAAACACTCAGGAATAAATTTAACAGGTTGATGTGTGAGATATGTATTGTAAGAATACTGAAAATATGTATACTGTAAGAATATAAAGAAATACTAAAAAAAATCACCTGGTGTTTATGGATTGGAAGAGTTTGAGCTGTCAAAAAGACAATATTCCCAAAGCAACCCACAGAATAACTCCTGTTTCTTCTACATACCTGTTTTTGCAAAAATGGGGGTGGGGAATCACTCAGAATTATAAGATAACACTAAGAGCAAAAGCAATATTAAGTAAAATGAACAAGGTTGAAGTATTCAAACTTGCCAACTTTAAAGCGTATTGTAAGGCTATAGTAAACAAAAAGAAAAGTGATGTAATTGGCACAAATTTAAACAGACGAACAGAATAAAATTTACAGTCAAAACACAAACATTTCCACTAAATGGATTTTCAGCAATCATACCAAGAACTATTCAGCTTGGAGAACAGTCTCTTCTTAGGATGGTACTGGGACCACGAACTATCTACATGGCAAAATGAAATTAAACCTACAACACAAACCAAATACAAGCACGAAGTTGGAATGAAAATCCATTTCTTCCTACCCCAAATCCACATATTAAAGCTATAATCACAAAGTGATGGCATTTACAGATAGGTCTTCCTGGGTATGTGGGGAGAGGAAATAGGTTTAGCCATGAGGATAGGGCCATCATGATGGCATTGGAACCTTTATAATAGAAGATACCAGAGCTGTCCATCTCAGTTTCCCTCTGCTCTGAAGACACAGCAAGGAGGATCCAGGATGTACAGGATCCAGGGAGAGGAGCCTAGTCAGAAATTAGCTATACTATCACCATGATACTAGAGTGCCTTCTAAAAGTGTAAGAAGGAAACTTCTTACCAGCCTACAGTATTTTGTTATGAAAACCTTTGCAGACTAGCAGGCATTAAACTTAAAGTGGATCGAAGACCAAACATAAGAACTGAAATTGTAAATTTTTTGGCTTTTTATTGTGGTCAATGCTATTTTTGAGAAAAGGTCTCATATAGCCCAAGCTGGCTCATAAACCTAATATGTATCTGAGGAGGACATTGACCTTCTGATTCCTGGGGTCTAGATTATAGGTACACATCATTATGGCTAGCAAAATAATCAATAACATTCTGAAAGCAAAAAAAAAGGATAAATTTTTGTGGCTTTGCATCTATAAGTGGTTTCTATTTTTTTTAATTTTTTTAATTTTTATATATAAGTACACTGTATATTCATATACACTGTATATGTATATTCACTGTATGTATATGTATATGTATATGTATATGTATATGTATATGTATATGTATATGTATATGTATATGTATATGTATATTCAGACACACCAGAAGAGGACATCAGATCTCATTACAGATGGTTGTAAGCCACCATGTTGTTGCTAGGATTTGAACTCAGGACCTCTGGAAGAGCAGTTAGTACTCTTAACCACTGAACCATCTCTCCAGCCCGGTTTCTTTCTTTTTTTTTAAGACTTTATTTATTTTATACATAGGAGTGCTCTATTTACATATATAGCTGTGTGTCAGAAGAGGGCACCAGATCCCATTATAGATGGTTGTGACACCATATGGTTGCTGGGCATTGAACTCAAGACCTTTGCAAGAGCAGACAGTGCTCTTAACTACTGAACCATCTCCCCAACCCAAGTAGTTTCTTTTTATTAAAGGTCCACTCCAGCCAGGTGTAGTGGCACACACTTTTTTTTTAATTATTTAATATATATGAGTACACTGCAGTTGTCTTCAGACACACCAGAAGAGGGCATCGGATCCCATTACAGATGGTTGTGAGCCACCATGTGGTTGCTGGGAATTGAACTCAGGACCTCTGGAAGAGCAGTCAGTGCTCCTAACCACTGAGCCATCTCTCCAGCCCCTGAGTGGTTTCTTAAGTACAACAATAAAAGTACATGCAGAAAAAGATAGTAATAATTGACGAAATTGGGCTTCACCAAAAATTTTGATAATAGTATCAAATGATACTATAAAAAATAAAAGATAAGCCACAAAATAAGCAAAATCATGAATACAAATTATTTGATAAGGGAATAGTTTCCAGAATAGAGTTCTATTCAACTGCAATTTCTAGCTTCAGTTTCCTGAAGTGAAAATGCTCACACTGATTTCATCTGTCTTTTGTGGTCTTTTCACTCTTCAGAAAGTTTGTCTTACTGTAGTGGTGAGAGTCTGCAGGTTTGGCTCCTATAGACTCGTGTGTTTGAGTGCCTGGCCCATGGAGAGTGGCACTATTAGGAGGTGTGGCCTTGTTGGAGTAGACACGGCCTTGTTAGAGGAAGTGTAGGGGTAGGCTTTGAGATCTCTATGCTCAAGTTCAACCCAGTGTGGACATGCATTGTCCCCCTGGCTGCCATCGGACAAAGATTTAGAGTTCTCAGGTCCTCCTTGCCTCACACTGCCATGCTCCCTGTTGTGATGATAATGGACTAAATCTCTGTGTAAGCCAGACCCAGCTAAATGTTTTCCTTTATAACAGCTGCCTTGGTCATGGTGTCTCTTCACAGCATTAAGACTCTAAGTAAGATACCTGCCTGCAGTGATGTGTAGAACTTGTAGCTTTGTAGAATTTGTCTTACGACTTTCTCTTCGTCTACCTTTTCATCTTGCAATTCCCTTTTTACCTTCCTATTTCATCAACTTCCAGAATACTTAGCTTGTGTCACCTCAGTAGCGTTTGCAGTTGAACTAAGTGAGTTGCTCAGCAAGCCTCAGAGAAAAGCCAATTGCACCTGACTACAGCCTGTCCCTCAAGCTTGGCATCAGACAATGGGGTTTTCCCAGGGCAGGAAAAGAGAGACTAATGGAGAGATATGGATATAAGAACCAGTTCACAGGGGTGTGTGTGCATGCATGTGCGTGCACACATGCATGGTTTATAAACATATGTTTAGGACAGAAAGGTTCTTTTGGCTCAGGGTTTGTAGGTACAGTTAGTTCATCATGACAAGGACAACATGGCAGCGGAAGCAGCTTGCTGCCTATAGAGGGAGGAACCTGAGGCTCTGGCTCAAACTCTACAGAGCAATGTCAATGCTCACTGGAGTCTGTCCTTCTGACCTTTTGTCTTTGTCATTAGCATATACTAACAAATAGAATTATGGGTTTCTTTATGACATCTTCATACATGTATATAAAGTTTGGATGATATTTCCCTCCCACTACCCTCTGGCTCTCAGGGGGGGTTTTGTTGCCATGGTTTTGTTTTGTTTTATTCCTGATGATTATTTTAAGAGATTTCACATTAACTAAACTGACTTCCCAATCACGGGGTAACAACCTTGTCTAACGTAGTGTGACAAGCTGCCATGGCATGACTGACATGGGAACACGACAGGTGCTCACACCATGTGACAATCTTTGGTTCTACTTTGTAAGCCGTTGAGGAACCAGCAAGGTCTGGTTTGAGAAGGCTGCCTGGCCTAGCAGCTTGTCCTTAGGGGCCACCATAGGTGAGAACCTACCAGTCCCCTAGGTCTGTGTGAGCTAATCTCACAGTCAGCAACTCCACTTTGATCTACTCTTAACCTGAGAGAAGAGATGGGGTCCGCCCTTTGACCCATATCCCGGTCCATCTACACAAGTCTCCTCCAGCTGTGATGAATAACTGTGTACCTTTTAGCTTCGGCTTTTCCACCATTTCCACAGGAAGATGCCCAGGCTCAAAATATTTCCCACTTTGCAGCCTGGATCTCAGTGGGACACTCTCCCATGCCAAGTTTTGGAGGCGATAGTAAAGACTGCATTAGGGACAGTTATCTGCCAGCTAGCCATTACCTCTGGTCTGACCCGAATTCACAGACGGCATAGTTACTCAACAACTTAATCAATGAACCCCTTTGGCTTTAGGGTGGCAGAGGCCAAGAGCTCCATCAAAGAAGCCTATGTGCTTTCAGCAACTCAGAAGATTCCAGTTGTTTTCAGCAGGCCTGAGAGATTAAAATAAACAAATAGGAAAATGTCAGGTTGCCCTCACATTTCTTCAGAGACTTGGTGCCAGCCAGGGCCACTGCCGACAGACTGCCCCCACAGAGACTGCGGTGGTGCCCGTCAGGCCAACCCATGCAACCAGAGCTCTCCCTGCACTAAGTGCCTGCCCCTCTCGCCTCACTCCACTCTGCATTTCTAAAAATTCATAAAATACCCATTGCTGTATACTTACCAACTGAATGAGAGTCCTGCGATCCATCTCTCCTGGCATAGAACCCATCTAATTTGAGGCTGCCATTGGCAGCCCTTGGGCGTATTAATGCTTTCAAAAGTGTTTGAAAACAAAACCTTGGCTGTAGAGTCCAGCGATTGTTTTTACTAGCAGCTGTCAAAGGGTTGTGCACTTGCCTGAGTGGCAGCAAACGCCAGGCCTAGACACGAGTGGGGTGCCCACAATGGCAGTCCTGGGCAAACACGTGACCTGTCTGTGTGCCCTCAGCCTTTATGCCCTTGCAGGACTTTTTTTTTTAAGCTCATAAACAAGTTTGGCTGCCAGACAGCTCACAGAAAACAGGCTGCTCACGGAGTGACTAACTGTCCAGCCTAAGGGCTCTACTTACAGGACCCCTAGCTAGATAATTTAGGTCTCTCCTTAAGATGTACAGAGCTTCTGAATTACAGGGGGATAGAACAGTTCTAAATGCTTATTTGGTTAGATTTAAATGCCAGCTGTTGTTGGAACTAGTGTTCCGATAAGCCCGTATAAAAGACATACAACCCAGATATTTTAGTTATAACCCAAATGCCTAGATTGGGCAGATCTGGGGCTAGTCTAACATTCCCCAGCTATCAAGCCCCTTGTTACTTGGTGTTTCTCCTGGCCATGTCGTTCTAGTCCATGGCATGGTGGCTTCCTCCTCTCCATCCATTCCATTCTCTTCTCTTTTCTCCTCTCCTCTCCTCTCCTCTTCTCCTGTCCTCTCCTCCTCTCCTCCTCCTCCTCCCCCTCTTGTTTTTGTTCTTCTTGTTCTTGTTCTTCTTGTTATTGTTCTTCTTGTTCTTGTTCTTCTTGTTCTTCTCCTTCTTCTCCTCCTCCTCCTCCTCCTCCTCCTTCTTCTCTCTCTCTCTCTCTCTCTCTCTCTCTCTCTCTCTCTCTCTCTCTCTCTCTCTCTCTCTCTCTCTCTCCACCTGCAACCTCCTCTCCAACCTCCAGTCCCACCTTCCTCCCTCCACTGCCCAATCACAGGCTGTAGCCTTTTATTGACCAGTTAAATTAGGGAGAAGGTTCACATGGCATCATCACTTGAGTTCTCAATCATCTGCTAGTAGGGGGCAACCACATCTTGAGGAACCAGTTTTAGGATTAGGATACAAGCAGCATTAACCAGACCCACTATAGCCAGTTTTTGTTTTGTTTTGTTTTGTTTTTGACTCAAATTATAGCAGCATTGTAAATCTCTTTGGACTGAAGTAAGAAGCGAAAAGAAGTACAAAGACTTTACAAGTGTCTGTTTGCCTTGTGCATAGACACCAGCTCTGCCCTGTGCCTACAATGGCCTTGTTGTGTGAATTCCCACATACACATCCACTGAGGGTGGGAAGTGGCTAAGTCAGGACATCCCTATAAGTGAACAAATATCTTGCCACTCAGCTTGTGCTAATAGAGGCTTTCAAAGGTCACTAGTAAGTTCCTGCTTGCCTAATTCAGTGGCCACTTCTTAGTTCTCAACCTCTTTGATGTCCTGCCTACTTTTTCTTCCAGAGTCTCTGAAAAGCAGAGAAGACCCTGAACCTCCACTCCAGCACACACTCCCTACCTGGTCCCAACACCAATGTTCTTTGGCATCTTGAACATTCCCCAGTGAGTATAGCCAAATCTTCAGCTCTCTGCTCTTCTTTCTCTATTCTCTCCTGCCACTATGTATGTGAAGAACTTCAACATAGTCTTTTTCTGGCCCCACCGCTGCCTACACATCTACACCACCTGGTAACCTGTTTGTTCTGTGGTACTTTTCTCTTCTCCCTTCCTGTGACATTGCAATGGTGAAGGTTCTGTTAGTCTCTCCAAGCATATTACTCAGACCAAGGATGTCACAGCTGCCTTTGATCTTCTGCTCCATTTCATGTATCACACTCTGATGAATTTCCCACACAGCTTACATGCCATGATCCTTCAGGACAAAACTCAATGGTCACACAAAGCAAGGTCCAAACTAGTCTAAAGTTGAGATCACTTTACCACCTGACTGCCGAAGGTCCATTGTTAAGCTAAATGGAACTTCCCAACAACATCTGTAAGTATTTCTGATTAATGTTTATGCATTTCCTCATGCTAACCCACTGTCTAGAATCTTCCACCTAATTTGTTGTGATCAACTTTTTAGACTTTTAAAGTCATGGCAGAAAACTACTGCCATGGTGTGGGTAGTGGGTACTTTCCCTCCTCTCTCTC
Source organism: Rattus norvegicus (assembly GCF_021556685.1). Lineage (NCBI taxonomy): Eukaryota > Metazoa > Chordata > Mammalia > Rodentia > Muridae > Rattus > Rattus norvegicus. The sequence goes on from NC_141535.1 coordinate 62,586,659, forward strand.
CATTTTTGGGGATCTTTTGATGAGTCTTTGTCCACAGCGAAAGATAATGGGACTTAAAGAAGTGGGACCTAGTGGACAGTGGTTGGGTCATGGGGGTTGTCCTCCATAAGGGATTGATATTCCCCCATGGGTCTGAATTATTTATTAAGAGAATGAGTTTTGACAAAGCAAGTGTCCTTCCTTGGTTCACCCTCTTTCTCCTTTCTCCACAACTGCTCCTGACTCTCATCATCTGATGTCCCACACACCTTGGAATTCTGCAAGCAAGGACAACACCAGATGTGGCCTCTTAACCTTGGCCTAGAATTCTGAGAAAATGTAAACTTTTTTTCTTACAACTTAGCAGTCTCTGGTATTGTTAATAATAAGAGGATACAGACCAAAACAGTGTCTGGCTGTTATAGACTAAATGTGTATAACCTCTTGGAATACACATGTTCAAATATTAGCCCCGTGTGTGCTGTTATCGGGAATTAGGGCCTTTTGGGTGGTAATTGGGTTATATGAGGTCATTAGAGTAGAACCCACAGAAGCAACTGGTATTTGAAAAGGATGTAGTATTGGTAAGCTAGTCTATCTATCTATCTATTTATCTATCTCTCCCTCCCCAACAGGTATGCAGAAAAAAGCAGTCATGGGAGCAAATGAAAGAGACAGATATTTGCAAGCCAGAAAAGAAGGTTCCCCACCAGAGCATGAGTAAGATGACATACAGAGATGTGATTATCTGCTGCTTCAGACACCGTCTATAGCGTTTTGTGGCGGCCTGAACCACTAAGTAAAACAGTCATTGTATATACGCACTGTTTATCACAGTGTCTGACTTAGCAGAGAAGCTCTGAAGTATTTTTCAGATAAATGGATGACTATGTGAAGAGTATGATTCAAAAATGACTTTGTTCAAATAAAGACAGTGGGTTCCACAGTGTACAAGGCCCACCAATCAAGTTCCCCCAAATCTTGTCCTTCCTCTGGTACCCTGATATCCCTTACCAGTTTCACATCAGCCTAGGCAGTGCAAGTTCATGTCTCCTGAAGGTAAAAAACGGATGGGCCACAGGCCACACAATTTGTTATTGTTATTACCATTATCGTTATCATTATTATTACTAGCCCTACAGTGTTTTTTGACTTCTCAGTTAATTGCCAGCATTTAAAATATTGAGGAGTATATATGTGGACAGGGGTGCAAACAGACTGTGTGTGTGTGTGTGTCTGTGTGTGTCTGTGTCTGTGTCTGTGTGTGTGTGTCTGTGTGTTATTGTGTTTATTAAGACAAAATCTCACTGTATAGGCTTGCCTGGAACACTACTGTTGTCCAGACAGGTTATGAACTCAAACTCTACCTGCCTCAGCCTCCCACCTGCCAGGGTTACAGCCATGTCTCACCACGCTTGGCTTTCTACTAATTCTTGAAGTGAAAGCCATGGACCAGGAATAGAATCCGCATCTTGGAACTTGTCAGAGGTATAAACCCTTGGTCCATACATGCCTTACTAAATCAGAACATATACAAGTGGAACCCAGTCACCTGTGATGTAACAAGCCTCCTCAATGTTGCTATTGTGTGACTAAAAGTTGGTAATACTTGAATGGTGACATGATCAGCCTTTTGAGAGTAGAGCTCATGTCACATAGTACTTTCCACCTTGTACTGTTTGCAGCTAGCTGTATACTGTTTAATAGAGAACCACTAAAGAGAAATGGGAGTTGCCTGGGTTTGAAGAACTTTTCTTTAAATGGGTTTGTGTGATAGAGAGGAAAAAGAACAAAATTTATTTTTCTCCTTGGACAATGAATGTATCTTACTCCTTTGAAGTCACAACCAATAAGATTAAAAGAAACAACATCAAGGGAAGTAAACAAACCTTCTAATGCTCCCTTGCACACACACACACACACACACACACACACACACACACACATCCTAGAGATCAGAATTGTGGAAGTAACCTTGAACAAGAAGGCTCCATACACACATTTTACAAACTAAGGTCCAGGGTGGTAAACTGGTCTATCATGAATCACCCAGCCCCTTGGCTTCACATTAATAAAAGAATCCTGTTGAGTAATTCATTCCTTTCTTCCCTGTCTTCTATTGGTTTGTTTAATTTTAGAACACACATCCAGTTTTAAAGAGATGGTCTCCCATGGTTTTTCCTTGTTCTATTTGTTCTATCTATCTATCAATCTACCTATCTATCTATCTATCTATCTGCCTATCATCTATCTTTCTTTCTTTCTTTCTATCTATCTATCTATCTATCTATCTATCTAGATTTGGTCTCTTGTATCCAAAGTTAACATCAAATTGGCCTCAAATTTGATTTGTAACTGAGGATGAGTTGAATTTCTGATCTTCCTCCCTCAATCTACCCAGAGGGATTAAAGGCATTGACCAACAAACATATTCTGCTTATGTTGTTCGAGGGATCAGAATTGTATTTCATGCTTAGTAGAAAAGCCCCCTTTCCTCTGAGCTGTATCCCCAGCCCTTCCTCCACTTTCTAGTGTCCACTCCTAACTTCTCAGCTGGACATTTTGTCAAGAGAACACAAAGATGTAGATGGGTCGTGTCACTGGTGAGCAACTCCCACCCCTTGGGAGTAAAATGAGTCCTGCTTGTAGGTGGCCCCTGCTCAGCTCAGAGTCACCTATCACCACACTTGGTTCTCATTTGTGACACCAAAAGCATTTCATGCTTATTAAGCGTCATCTGTTCTCAATTTTATACCACAAGTTTGGCTTAGTTTGTTTTTAGTAAGTGGTTACAACAGAGTCTACCTTTGCAGATGATGATGTCTCCAAACCCCAGCTATTGGCATCCTGTAGATTTAGATTAATATTATTGCTTAAGGACTGTACTGTCATGAGAGACATAAATCCCAATGTTTCTGACTTTCTCATGCAGCATGGATGGATTTCCAACACATGTGTCAGAAAACTATAGTGATCATGCTTAAAGAAAATTGTGTAACAGCTCTTATCTTTGCATAGTTCTTGTATCTCCATTTTGCTGCCTAATTTTTTATTTGAAATTTTACGCAGAATTAGTTTGGGGGATAAAAATCAATATAACCCTTCATCATTACTCAATCTATTTCTTGGTATTTTGCAGTTGGTATCACTTGGGGTTTTGACAGCCAGGAGTGGTATTTTGTCACTTCAGTTGGCCAAGAAAGCAGAATTAAGACATTCATCTTCTTTTAAAGATGAGAGAGTCAAGACTATGTTTGTTCCAAGTTAAATATAATCATAAAGTCACAAAAATAATACATGTAACTGATAGTTAAATTTTAATGGAACATTCCAGGTTCCTTTATAATGGATTTTTAAATATTGATTGTCTGGTATTAAACACATAGAACCATTCATCCTGGTTCTGGGCAGGATACTTTAATTTTAGCATGTTCAAGTCTTTGATGTTGGCTAACTGTCACAGGTTTGGGCCACTATGGCAACAGTGAACAGCCACTCCAATGCTCTTCCTTGAAATTAAAGACCAAACTGAAATGATGGGTTATGTTTACCTTCCTTCTAAAATAAGGATGATGATGCTTCCAATTCCATGTACCTTCTAGAGAAACAGCCCCCCTATGAGCAACCAGTAACACTCTCAACCCTCTTCCTGTGTGATTTCAAAACAAATCCTCTTCACAGGCTTTCCTAAAGGCTTTAGGGCATGATTATTTGTGTCAAAGATCCACCCTTCCAAAGCATTTGCTTCACTCTGTTCCCTCTTTATTGTCCCTTATTATTCTAAGCTCTGCAGGGTAGGAGTGCTTTCTGGCTTCTTCACCACTGTTTCTGATGGTGAGTGATCTACCATGATCTGTCTTTAAAAAGTTCAAAATCTAGATTTTTTTTTAATCAGGACAAGAAAAAAGCAGGGCATTTTTTAGTCCTAAATTTCTGTTGCTACTAAGAAAGTATCAGAAACAATGTTACTTTTCTACAATTATCATTTCATTGATCAAATTTATTAATTGAATTATATTCTCTGATCACTATTGAAGTAATTTGGGGAATCCAGAAGTTTTTACTTTGGGGTGGGGGAGCTTCAGTGTTTATGAACTGCTCTGTTGTAGCTCATAGCTGACCTTAAATCTTCTCATGAGCAAACAGAAATTGTATTTTCTGTTCCCAGGAAAATTGCACAGATTAATGGAGATATGTGATGGCTTTATGCTGGGTGACATGTTTATGTTTGTGTTCCCATGAAGGGGCAGACTTAGTGGGGGACAAAAATCACACTGAGGTCTTTTTTAAATTCCTATTGTTTCTTTGTTTCACATTGTGCATCCAGTCCTGTTCATTTCCCCATCCCCTCATATCCACCCTTCAATCTTATAACCCCCCAAATAAAAAAAATACACACACAAATAAACAAACATAGGAAATATCTCATCATGGAAGCTGTAGTATGTCACGAAGTATACCCCTCTGTCCACACATCTTCATTTGCAATTATTCATTGCAGTGAGTCATTGGTCTGGCTGAAGGTCTCTGGCTGCTGTGACTCCACCAATATTGGATCCTCACTGGACCTCCTCCCAGTTATCCTGTGTCATGGAGATCTTGCAGTTTTTGGATCATCAGGATGTCCTTTCATGTGTCCCAACCATTCACAGATGATACAGATTTCGGAATGGGCCAATTCGGAGGCCTGGATCTGGGCCTTGGGTAGCTGAGCTGGTCAGGGCTCTGGCTCTCCCTTATCCGTACCACCAGGGCGAGCTCTCCAGCACTGCTCTTGCTAGGCCACCCAATAGCCCCAGCCACAGGAGACAGGGTCAGCTCTCCTGCTCTCCTGCCTTCTGGGACAGCCCACATGCACCCCACCCCATGTCTCCAGAGCCAGCTCCACGCTCCACTGTGCTGCCCAATCAAGGTGCAGTACCCACTCTCCGGAGTGCTACATAGAGTAAGGGAGGAGAGCTGGCAGTCCCACTCTTATGATCCTTGGGTCAGCCCTCCTGACTACTGCAGTTGGCAAAGGACTATGGGGGTAGGACATCAGCCCCACACCCACACCATCTCATGACAGAGAAGTGGCAGGGCCAGCTCTCCTGCACTTGTGCCCTCAAGCTGGTTCACCCACATGCAGTGCCACCAGAGCCAGCTCCATTGTGCTGCTTGGGCAAGGCACAGGGCCTGCTTTCCCTAGTACTGCCACCAGTGAGAGGTAGGACAAGGTCTGCAAAGCACCACAGCCAGTTCTGTACAATCCTGTACACTCACATGGTCTTCCACTGCTGCCCCAACCAGGGACACCCCATGTTCCCTAGTGGTAATGTGAATCATGGACATCAACACTACCCCCTGTGGCTGTGTAGCCACAGACTCAGACATAGATAACCCTGAGGAGCTCTCAGGCTGGGACCTCACCATGGGCCCAGGTGGTGGGGCCGCCATTCATAACAGACTCCTCCTCTCCAAGTCTCCAGTTCCATCTCTCTCCACAGAGCTCAACCTACTCCACTTCTCTTTCTCTCCCATCTGACCATGACATACAGGCTGGCTCACTGCAGCTGGCCACACAGGTTGGTGGGCCCCTGGAGACATCCTGTATCTGTGCTTCATGTCTGTGCTGCATGTAGTGGAGGCCAGCGGGTGTCTGTGACCCACATGTGCTATGTGCCTGAGAGCAGGTCTGTGGGTGGCTCTGTGTTCCTCCTGAGCTGAGCTGCACGGTGGTAGGTGGGGCTCTGTGTGTGCATGGTGTGTCAGTCCTATAGGGCAGGAGGCCCATCAGTGGCTGTCTTTCCCTACTCACACTTTGTGACATGGTGGAACGGAGGTCTCTGTCTTCCTCCTCCCATACTGCACTACCTGGATTCGATTTGGTTTGAATTGAATTGAGTTGATTTTTATGTCTAGGCATAAAACATCTTGAGCCACCAAACCAACAAGATGTATCTTGTTGTATCTGTTGCTAGGGAGGGATGCAATGAGATGTTGTTGTTGTTGTTGTTGTTGTTGTTGTTGTCATTGTTGTTGTTGTCGTTGCTGCTGCTGCTGCTGTAGCTATCTTTTTATACTTCAGAATTCTAGGTTAACAAGTCAACAGCACCATGACAGCATGTAAAAGATCTGCACAAGCTCAAGGCAGACAGAATCCCAGCATGAGGGAGGAGAAATGGAGAGAAGTCTCACCTCTAACTGAGGAGCTGTTGGTGTTTGGCTGCTATTGGGAGAGGGGAAGTTCTTTTAGGTGTGACACCAATGTATCTAGAGCAGGCCCTATGCCTAGGAATGGAACCAACACAAACTGGCCTCGGTGAGTTTGAGAGAGAGGAGAGGAAAATCGTGACGTTGAGTAGGTAGGGAAATAAGGAGAGTTAGAGGAGAAAGGTGGACATAGTCAAAACGTGTTGTATAAAATTCTCAAAAAATAATAAAACAGTATTTAAAGGACAACAAACAAAACCAAAAAACAATGAACGGTTGTTACTAGTAAGGACCATACCTTGTAATAGATGCCTTTGTCATGACTGTCAATGAATTTCCCATGAAACTCTTAACTTGGAATAAAATTGTTTCCACCACTGTTGTCTTCTACCTTCAGATATTGGTATTCAAGAAAAAATTTTAAATTATATTTGTATTTATTCTTTGAGACTTCTGATCATGTATACACCCTCCCACAGTTTCCTCCAACATCTGCTACCTCCTACCCCTCTATCCCCCTCCCAATATTATGTCTTCTTCCTTTTAGCCCACCAAGTTCAATTAATGTTGCCTATATATGCATGTGTGTGAGATCCTCGAATGGAGCTCAGGGACCAAACCCCTGAAGAAAATGGATTCTCCCTCCACTAACAGTCATTATTGCCAATAGTTTTTCAGCTAGGAGTGGAGCTTCATGGACTGCTACTGCATCCATGCTGGAACTTTTATCGCCCTGGCCTCGTTCATGTCTTGTGCAGGCAATCACAGCAGTTGTGAGTTCATGAGCACAAAGACTTTTCATGTCTAGAGACATTGTTTTACAGCAGTCCTCCCACACCTCTGACTTACGCTCTGTCCATTCCTCCTGTGGTGAAAGAGAGTCTGATATAGATGGTTCTTTTAGGGGTGAAGAATCCACTTATATTCTGTTCTCTGAACAGTTTTGAGTCTCCATATTGACCTCTGCCTACTGGAAAAAACAAATTTCTTTGACAAGAGTTGAGAACTACATTGATTTGTAGGTATGAAGATAAATATTTAGAGGTCAGTTTAATATTACGTTCACTATCAAAATAATAGTAGATAGACTGTTCTCCTCTGAAATCTAAGGGTTCTTGGCTAAGGTAATTATCTCAGGCATGAGATGTGTCCTGTGGAGCCTTAAATTCAATCAGAAAGTAGTTGGTAACTCCCATAACAGCCATGCCAATACTGCGCCAGTGTGCAGATCTTTGCCAGGATCATTATTGTAGCTCACAGGGTCCACAGCTGCGTTCATGACTCCATTTCCCAGAAGCCTGCATAGCACATTCTGGCACCATGGAAGGTTACCGGTAGTGAAGAAGCTTCCAGGTCAGTATTGGCTTGGTTTTCCCATGCTTTGAGATCCAAGTATGTGATATCTTCAGCTGTAGGATTTCTCTACCAAGTTCCGTGGGCACAAAAGTAATTACACACGGTAGTAGGTCAAACATATTTTTTTTCTGAACTGTGGGCATATTTTCAAAATTGCTTTTTTTTTTTTTTTTGCTTTCAATATCATCAAAACATCTTGGATGGTTTGAAACCCAATAACAAATGCAATTGCCCTATGGGAAAGGGTTCAGATTCCTGATGTGTTTCTCATATACTCTGCTCTCTGCTATACCAGTAGCATCATTTAGAAAAGTCCTAACCTTTGCCCACCTCGTGTTACCAATGTTCCAAATCAAGCTCATGATGCCTAATACTTACAAACTCTGTGCATCATAAGACACATTAATAGAGTGAAAAAGCAACCTATTTAAGAAAATATTTGCAACTGGCAAAAGAGCCTCCAAGAGATATTTGTCTAATACCCATGTTCATGTTAGCATTGTTTAAAATGTCCACGGGGAAAAGTGGCAGACATGTGTCCACTGAAAGGTTGTATAAGATACTCAATTATTTAAAGGGAAAATAAAGTCCTGCCACATCTTGCCTCAGTGAGCTGTGAGACACCATGCAAAATCAAATAAAGCAGATACAGACATGTGAATACTGTGTGATTCTACTGCTGTGAGAATCCAGAAGCTCTGGCATTTACAGAAACAGTAAGAAGGGAGGTGGTCGCCAGGAACTGGAAGAACAAGAAAGAGGGAAATTTCTTAATGGGGATGGGCTTTCAGATTTGCCAGATGGACTTACAGGTATCTTTTTTACATGGTAAGTAATCACTACCAAAGTGGACACTTCAGATGGTCAAGATGTGATGAGCCCCTGCTACACTCTGCGGCCACCACAACCACACCACTTCAATGGTCTAAAATTGCTGAAGCGATAGCCAAAGTCAATCTTTCTTTAAGTTGGTTTTGTCCATTGTCTTGGTCACTACGATACAAAATAACTAATACAGAGCATTGGAGGTAATGCTCTAATTCACTGGCTCTCAACTTTCCTAATGATATGACCCTTTAATACACTTCCTACCAAATATTGTGGTGACCCCGGACCATAAAATTATTTCATTGCTGCTTCATAATGCTACCTGTTATTAATCATAATGTAAATATCTGATAGACAGGATATCTAATATGTGACCCCTATGAAAGTGTTGTTTGACCGCCCCAAAGAGGGACGACCCACAGATTGAGAACCACTGGTCTAACTGATTATTGATGAAACAGACTGATTTTTATAAGTTGCTCTAACTTTTTACATCAGATTAGTAAGTCTAACCATGTATTCATGGATTAGCTCAGACTTGCTAGACAAGTGATCACATTAAAGGTCTGGTAAGATTGGAACCCAGGAGTAACTCCAGATGTATTCTCATTTGATAGCTCAACTGTCCTGGTTTGGACAAGTTCAATATCACTTAGATATGAACAGAATTTGCTTACTTTCAGTGATAGGACTCAGGCCAGGTTTCTTACTGGCTTTCGGAGACCAGCGTCTGCCTCTAGAGATGGCCTGTAGTCCTTAGAGACTGACCAAAGTTCATTGACAAATGACAACACGTTGCTCATTTCATGAGCATCAAGTCTTGAGAGGATCCACTAGTAGGACAGGACACACAGGTTGTAATATGCTCATGGGGGTCACAGTCGCTCACTTTGGTCATATTCCATAAATTAGAAGTTATAGGCCTGTCCTTCCTCAAATGGGAAGCCATTGAGGAAAACTGAGAACCTTCTCATACAGAGCAAAGATGACACCAGATTATTAGACTTGGAATCTTCCCTATATGAGTTTAAATTGTAAATAATTTGTGTATTAAGACCATTGGTTCAAAATCCTGCATGTAACTATCAGATAAAGGACCTTACAAACCTGTCTTGTTCAGTTATCTATGAGTTTCTGTGGGATTTTATAAAGGTAAAAAATGATTATGTTTATGGAATTACTAACTAGAGTCTTTTTTCTCTTGATAAGCATCTTGAAACTATACGACTAGGTACACAATTTAGGGTGATTATATATTTACTCATTTCCACTGCTTGGAAATATTTAGTTGCTTTTCATAATGTTGACTAATAAGGAAAAAATAGTGTTTCTATATTCTAACCATGTAATTTCTTTCCAAATATCTAAATCATAGTATACAGACTGTGCTGGCTGGTTCTTGTCAGTAGAGACACTTGGAATGAAGGAGCCTCAATTGAGAACATGTCCCCATCAGATTGGTCTCTGGGAAAGGTCGAGGAGCATTTTTCTTGCTCTATGATTGATGTGGAAGGGTCTAGCTCACTGTGTGGAGTAAGCCACAGGGAGCAAGCCAGTAAGCAGTGTCCTCCATAGCTTCTGCTTCAGCTCCTGCCTTCAGATTCCTGCCTCCTCAAGTTCCTGCCCTGACTTTGTTCAATGATGGGCTCTGATGTGGAAGTGTAAACTGAAATAAACCTTTCCCTAGCCACCTTGGTTCTGGACATGGTTTTCTGTCTCTACATAAAGCTAAGACAAAGCCCTTTCCTTGGCTGCACTGCTTCTCTTTCCTGGACTGAGTATTTCTCTTTCCTTATCATCTTCCTGCTTCCTCATCTATTTATTATTTTAGCTCTTTATACATTATATGTATATATTTAATATCACTTATATACTTAAGCTCTTATCCACTAAGCTCTTCCACAATTTAGAAATGTTCCTGTGAATAGATATATATCCTTTTATTTAATCTTTTCTCCTTAAGAAATTTCCTCCAAGAATGGAGACATACTCCAATCTGTGTGTTCTGTTGCAATGAGCCGTCCTTGGGATTGATCATCTTCACTTTTCTCTTAGGTTGGATCCCCATTCCTTGCACCTATCTGCTTTCTTAGTAATTCTCGTGCACTAATGGAGCCCATCATCTTGTACCTTTCTTCAAACGGTGTGTAGGTAGTATGCTTTAAATTCTTTAGTGACAGCAAAGATCGAAGGGCTGATTTACAAAGCCATATTTAGAAAGAGTGATGGCTTAAGTCAGAAGCCTATTCTCTGGTACTGTGTTCACCAAGTTCTCTATGATCTTTGAAGCCACAATACTTCCTGGGACTTTGTTTCTCTTTATGAGCTGGAGTTCATAGTACCTGCTCAGGACTATGAAAAGGAGAAGATATAGGAAGGGTCTTTTTACGGTTAACTATGTACAAAGAGTATGTGCTAGAAACAATTTTTTCTTCATAGGAGGCTTGAATTTGATCTTAGTGGAAATATTTACCCCAAAGACACTGACAAGTCAGTAAGGACTTTATCATCTCTGTAAAAAGAGCTAGTTTGAACATAGCGCACCAATTATAGATTAGAGCAATTGTTTACAGCTTATTGTAATTGTTATACTGTAATACAGCCCTGTGTCCTCCTTTGTACCCTATGGCTGGTGTATAGTTCAAACATAACATTGTTCAGTAGGTTGGTTCTGTTAGTTACTTTCCTATTGCTGTGCAAAGGCACCAAGAGCAGGGCACCTTAAAGAGTTTAATTGGGGGGTTGGGGATTTAGCTCAGTGGTAGAGCGCTTGCCTAGCAAGCGCAAGGCCCTGGGTTCGGTCCCCAGCTCCGAAAAAAAAGAAAAAAAAAGAGTTTAATTGGGTGCCTGCTTACAGTTTTAGAGTTAGCAAATTGTCATCAAGGCATGGAGTGTAGTGGCAGGCAGGCAGGTATGTGCTGAAGCAGTAGCTGACAGCTTACATCTGATCCCTACACATGTGAAAAAGAGAGAAAGAAACTGAAGCATGGCATTGGCCTGACATGGACTTTTGAAACCTCAAGCCCAGTCCTAGAGACACACCTCCTCCAGTAAGGCCACACCTCCTAATCCTTTCCCCAAAGTTCCACCAACTGGGGACCAAGAATTCAAATATATGAGCCTATAGGGATCATCTTGATTCAAACCACCAGTCATGAACTCCTTCAGATATAAGACTGTGTGATTGCATACAATTTCCCCCAGTGCATAACACGCTGACCCAGCTGATATTCAGTTCCAAAATGTTGAAATATAAGACTATAAATCATACTTGTTTTTTACAGTATTAGGAAAAGCATAGGGAGAGTGGTAACATTAGTTGGAAAGGGATAACACTGTGTTCTGGTTGGCTGACACAAACTAGTATCATCAAAGAGGAAGGTGTCTCAGGTGAGGAAATGCCTCCATGAGATCCAGCTGTTAGGCATTTTCTCAATTAGTGATCAGTGGAGAAGGGTCCAGTCCACGGTGGGTGGTGCCATCCCTGGGCCTGTTGGTAGTCCTGGCTTCTGTAAGAAGGCAGGTTGAGTAAGCCATGGAAAACAAGTCAGTAAGTAGCACCACTCCATGGCCTCTGCCTTCGTTCCTGCCTCCAATTTCTTGTCCTGCTTGAATTCCTGTCCTAACTTCCTCCAATGATAAACTATAATCTGGAAATATAAGCTTAATAAGCCCCTTCTCTTCCCAACTTACTTTTTGGTAATGAAGTTTTGTCAAAGCAATAGAAACCCTAACTAAGACACATGGGTATACAGTATATTATTTTGAGAGGTATGTACTGTTGGTGTATTAAAAATAGATGACCGTCCTTGAGAGATTTCTGTCAGCCAGGTTCTAATCTGTGTGCTGTGCAGAAACTTACTCCAAGAAACCCCACAATATTTGGATAGGAATTCCTCATCTCAAGAATAAGACAAAGATGTCCAGATCTGTGTAATGTGCTCTCATCGCAGAGTGAAATTCAAATATAACAAATGTTCATATACTTAACCTCATTCTTACCTTACAAAGTAAGGTAAACCTGGGGGTAGACATTAGGAATGAAAACCCTTTAGCAAAGCTGATCCATTTAAAATATGAGGAAGGAACAAAGACTGCAGCAAACTCAGCAGGCCTGTGCCCATCTGAAGACAATACCTTCCTGCTATAAGAAGCGTGGGGAGGGGAACACCCATGTAGAAGGGGAGGGGCAGGGGTTAGGGGATGTTGGCCCAGAAACCTGGAAGGGAAATAACAATCGAAATGTAAATAAGAAATACTCAAGTTAATAAAGATGAGGAAAAAAAGAAGAAGAAGAAGCGTGGTTTACTGAAGCAGGAGCTTTGGATTCTTTTTAAGAGAATCCAGGGATCTGAAACTACATGGTTGTAACGTCATCTGCTTAAATAACAAGACTGTAGAGACAAATCGTCTATAATGGGCCATCAGTCTGCAGACTGGTGTGGAACCTCCTTCCTAAAACAGACTTTGAGCCCTCAGGACGGGGGCGGGGGCAGAATGGGGTTGAAGGTGTCATTGGAGGAGAATGGCTTGATTTCCTCCCCTTCTTGGTTTTGTCCCTCCTGCAGATGCAAGGAGCACCAAGGTCTCTCTCTCCCTTGTGCTGCAGAGTGGAGGAGGACAGGCAGGGACCCACTGCTGATACACATTCCACCTTCTCCAGGCATCCCCAGGGAGGGCACATTCCTCACAGTCAAGAGAGCAGAGCTGTTGACTTAGAAGATTCTTAGAATATTCTATTCAACATCCCAGTGGGTTTAACTCTTTTTGGAAACAATATGACTGCACCATGCCTTAGGCTGAGCTATTAAAGCAAGTCAGGGACTCAACTATGAAAGGCCAGCTAGACTCACAGAGAGACAAGAGTGAGTGGGAGGACTACTCTGAGTCAAGAGCCCTAGGTAGAGATTCCCCAGACCTGGCAAGTGTCTTCAAGTCCCTCCACGATTTCCACTTCCTTTTGCAGGAAATAGTGCTGGTTACAGTAAGTCTCAAGTTAGTCCTGTCTCTCCATTTTGCATAAATTTTAGTTTCTATAGTAAACTAGAAGACAAAATTATGCTATAGAGAAAACCTGCAGTTCTTCTCCAATGAGGTTTTAAGATATTAGCAGAGAGCTTAAAATTACGTCTTGGAACACACACAAACAGAAAACTGTCCTACGTGAATGCAGCAGGCTCCATGAGAATGACTAGGGAACTTAAACCAAGCATTCATGGATGGCAGACACTCAAAGGGAAAGGTTCTACAAATCAATAAGACAGGATCATATAATTCAGAGGCAATGCTTTAATGTGGTCAATTGTTAATCTCAATGAGAGGCCAGATACTGAAGCCCATCAGGAGGGGGACATATGTGCATCTGTGTGTGAGCATGTGTATATGTATATATAATATATATTACATGTACATGTGTTTATGTATGTTATATACATATAGTATATTATATGTTAAATATATTTTAACATATTCTATACATGTATATACTTAAAAAGCCTCTGTTTCTGATGGCTCTCCGCCTTGAATGCCCAACCGATACTTCCAAAGCAGAAGAGAAACAAGAATGGTCCAGGCTGAGGCAGCAGACTGTGGGTGGGCCAGACTGGACACAAAACCGAGTGAGCTCTTTTGGGGAAAAATATGAGAAGATTCTTGCTGTTTGCTGCACTCCCTGTGCTCTGCCTGCCCCTGGGGAGATGATAATGGATATAGTACTTTACTAAGCATTGTTCCGAGGTGGTGCCCTGGGGTTGTGACCCTAATTTTTTTTAACATTCTCAACCTAATAGTTCTTACAGTTAAATAGCCCAGAGATGTTTTGCTAATTCCTCAGTGGGAGGAAAAGGGGCGGGGAGGGGGTTGAAGCTCTGCTAAATTTTGCAAAAACAGCTTTCATTGTACACTGATGAGCTCCTTCCACTGTGTAACTCTAATGCAGCAGCTCGGGCCTGTACATTTGCTCCTCCTCCATCTTCCTCTTGTGACCTCCCCATGACATCTCTCCTTCCCACCTTTCATGCATTCCAGACACCAGCCAGCCAGCCGGTCCATCTCTGACCCCGCCCCTCTGCCTCCCACTCCCAACACTAACAGCCGCGGTAGATTTTTCCCGTGTTCAGCCTCCACTTTGTTTCTCATCTCATCCTCACACTAGTCTGACGAGAGCTCAGGCTGCATTCGTTCGACAGATGAGATTAAGGCTGAGAAGCTATGGGAGTCGAGCGTTCAGTGTTCGAGAGTCAGAAGGCAGATAAAAGTCTCCACGTGGTCTTTACTGCATCCCACCTACCATCGCCAGCCTATGCTTCTAGCTGGCCGCTTTCCCTACTCGTGTGCATCTCTGACTCGATAGCAAGCTGACCCTTCTTCAGACACGGTGGTGTTCTCTTGAGTCTCCTCTTTACTTCTTCTTGCTCTATTACCTGATTAAAACCCCTTTGATTCAAGCCTGAATTGTTCTGTTGGGTAGTTCTCTGTGTAAAAATGTAATGGCGGATATGTGTCTATCAAAGGAAACAAACATGCTTCTCCAGGGGAAAGTGAGCAGCCCGCAAAAGCCCTCCCCAAAGCCTGGAATTCCACCCCCCCCAGTTCACGCCAACAGTTCAGCAGAGCTATGCATTGGTTCCCCCAACCTCCAAATGATTTTTTTCTTAATCCTTTGCATCTAATACAAGTTTTTTTGTGGGGTTTTTTTTTCTGTAGGTCCTCCTCGGGTGAAGGAGGAGGGCGAGGAAAGACTGCTCAGAGATGAGACATGAACCAGGGATCTCCTTTACAACAGCTGATGTTTAGTCATCATTTGGTACCATAAAGATATGATTTGTCATCCTTCAGAAATAGCTTTGGTCACAGACACATTACTCCCTTACCAAAGAACACAACATCACTTTCAATTGCCTTCCACGTTCAAAGCCTGGTTACTGCTCCAAAACGAAGCCTTAGGCTAAGACTCAGAACCAAGCCCTGGTCTCTGACACTACCATTTATGTAGCTTCAGGCTACAAATTTTCTTATAATATTCCCTGTGAATAAGATAATTATTGTTTTCATCATATAACCCAGTCCTGTGAGCTCCTGCTTGCCTCAGTCTCTTTCCCCTACTGTAGCTTATATTTTACTTAGAGTGACTAGGTATACACACACACACACACACACACACACACACACACACACACGAAAGACAAATAACACAAGCTAAAGACAAATAACACAAGCTAAAGCAAGCTCTGTAAGTGCACAGGCAAAAATGCTACAGTCGTAAAAGGAAGCACTGTGTCATGATGTATGCATGCAATCCCAGCAGTCAGCAGGCCAAAGCAGGAAGACAGCAAGCTGATAGTCACCACAGGCTATGCAAAGAACCAGAACATTCCACTGTCTTTCGGATGACACTTGACACAATGACTTGGAGGAAGGAGAAGTTTTTAGGTTAGGCTGAAGCACAGTAGCTGTATTGGTCTGCCCTGGCTGCTGTGACAAAATACCACAGGCGGATGGCTACAACAACAGTACCTTCTCACAGTTCCGGAGGCTGCAAGTCTCAGATCAATAGTGTCAGCCATTTTGGTTCCTGGTGAAGTCCCTCTTTCTGGTTAGCAGAAGGCTGTCTTTCTCATGCTCATATGGCCTTTCCTTGGTACCTTCATAAGGAGAAAGAAATGCAGAAAGAGATAAAGAGAGAAGGAGGGAGAAAATAGGAAGAGAGGAAAGAGGAAGGAGAAGGGAAAAGGAAGAGAAAGAAAGAAGGAGGAAAGGGGAGAAGGAGAAAGATCTCCCTGGTGTCTCTTCTAACATGGACACTGATCTTATTCCAGTATTCCTTCTTATGGCCTTATTTAACCATAAATATCCCCTTAAATATTTTCTGCAAAAATAGCTACAATAGGGCTTCAGCTTCAACTTATGAATTTGGAGAAGAAGTAAACATTTATCTCATAATAGTGGGCTATAATCAAGAAGTGTGAAGGAGAGTGCTTCTGGGAGAAAATGAGGAGAAATGTTTGTGTGTGCACCAGTGTGTGGGGGTGATGGGGGAGGGAGACAGAGGGAAAGAGGGAAGGAGAGAACACAAGAGGGTTGTGTGGATGTGGATGTGAGAGAGAGAGCATGAGAATTTGTATGTATGTGTGTGAGAGAGAAAGCAAGATAGTGTGTGTATGTAGGAATGTGTGTGTGAGAAAGTTGTGTGTGTTTCTCTTTGTCTATGTATATATGTATATATCACACAAGAAAGCATTCATCATTCCTATAAAACGTACTCACTAAGCACCTCTCTCCAGCAAGCACGTGTATACCTCAGTACACCAAACCAACAAGGCTAGCAGATAAAGGCACAGTAGTGAATGACATAGAAAAGGTTGCTGACTATGTAAAAATCACAAGCACTATGGAAATAAAACAGAGCATGCTGTGTGGGGAGAAGAGTAGAAGAGAGGAGAGACAGAGCCATTTAACCCAGGCAGAGACACCGACATCTTAAGAGATCTATGCAGAAGGGGTGAGCTGGGAGTGTCCAGAGATGTTCGATGTGGAGGAAAGATAAGGCAGAGGGATAAAAGGCATTTGACATTCAAGGACTAAAGAGGCTGATGTGGACTTAGGTGGGACTGGGGATGTCCCAGTGCCTCCAAGTGTCCTCCAAAGAGGAGCCAGATAGTTACTCTGCATGTGGTTGCCAGGTGTTGACAGTTTGAACAAAGGAATGACATGATATCTTAAAGGTTTGCTCCCGTTAAGGTGCATGGCACAGCACCTGAGGAGTCAGGAAGTGTTGAGTGCACACTACAGGGTGAGAGAACAAGGAGGGGAAGCCCTGGCCCATTCTAGACGCTCACTAATAGTAGATCTAAACGATTTACTGACAGAGAGAGGGAGGAGAACCAGGGGAAGCCAATAAAGAAAACAGAAGTTTGTGTCCTTCACTGGTCAGTTCAGGTTCATTGGGTTCTATCTCCCTCCTCTGTCTTGACGTGATGATCGTAGTGCTTGATGAGGCAAGAAAATCAAGACTCAGGACCTCAGGGTATGCAGTCTCTGTGTGATTAAAGGATTAGGAACCCAAATTGCTTCTACTTGCAACACACAACTCATTTTACATTGATTTATTACCATCTAAATAGGGAAAAATAGGCACTTCTGGTCACTCAAGGAACAAGTAGCCCTGTTCGCCATGCATCCTCTTCAACCTGTTCACCATCAGCATCTCCCATGATGCACATCTTATTGATGTGTGTCGGGGACTGACCGTCTTTTCACACTAGAATGTAAGCAGCGCCATTCTCAGCCTCTTCACTGCTGTGTCTCTGATTCTTGGTATATAATAAGTGTTCAGTAAATATGATAAAATCAATGTACACATGTACTAAATAAAAGAAGAGGAAGAAGAGACAGAAGGAAGAGGAGATACAGACAGGAAATTCAAACTCTCCAGGGTTTTAAGTGTTAAATACTTACACAAATATTTGCATCAAACAGTGGAACAATAATAAAATATAAGATTGGTTTGACTTTTTTCACAGTAATTCTAACTTTCTTGTATTCATTTTCCCCAAGGGCGTGTGACTTTGTGCTAACAGATTTAAAATCTTGTCACTTTTCACTAGATGGAAAGATAAAATTTTTAAGCTGTGATACAAGTCAGAGAAACTATTACGTAGACCTTTTCTAAACAAATCCAGCGACATGCTTATTCCAAATAATGTTGAACTGAGGCTCATTGTGCTAAAATCCGTCCCAGAGGAAAGCATGATCTTGTGTGTATGAACTGAAGAATTGCTGACATTGAGGGCACAGGGTCAAGACCCTGCAGGCTGGCCTTTCCAACCCCTGGTCCCCATGAATGCAAAGGCAGCAGAGCCAGTAGGCATGGGGTAGTCTTCCTATTACGGAATGAGAAACACCCATTCATCTTAGGCATTGGACAAGCATTAATTGTATGGAGACCGACAATTCAGACACAACAAGAGAACACTTCTAATCAAATGTTCACATATGCCATGCACATATCTCAGGCTTTAGGTTGCAATGCCTGCTTGAGGTATCTAGCCAAACAGAGGCGGGAGTTAGGTGCCGCTCTCTTCTCCAGGAAGAACAAATGGTAGAAACTTCCATCACACATAATCTTTGAGGGGAGTCTTCTGTTTCCACTCCAGGTCTGTTTTCTTCCCTCCTATCTCTTCTTATTCGCTTTTCTTCTTGAGGGCCTTACAAAGCTAATCCCATGGATCTGCAGCAAGGAGGCACTGGTAGAAGTGAGACTATTTGTGTCCCCAATCCCTTCAGACCAGACCACGGGTGTCATGATCTCGTCATTTTCCTTCTCTGCTGTATAAGCCATACCCAATAAATTCCACTCTTGTCACCATGATGCTTAAACTGGAATGAGACAGGTTAACCTGCCTCTGGGGAGTCTGAAGGATGTCAGGGTCCTACAGCAGCAGCTGTCAAAATGGATAAGAAGAGATCCGTGAGCTGACACCAAATTAATCACACAATGGAGGCAGCTGAACATGCCCATGCCTGATGCAAATTTCATTCTTTGGTAAACACTCCTGTCCCATCCGATTGGCTGTGGAAGACCATTATTGTAGGAAGCTGTGCCCTCTGACGAGTCTCCTCAGAAGATAGCTGGAAGGCATTCAGGCATTTGGCTGAGACCTTTGATTCCATGAACAGGCTCAAGTAGAGGTGAAACGTCACTTCTTCGAAACCTGATGTTTTCCCCAAGTTGGACAAAACCCTCGGGTTTGTTTTGCTCATTTTAGACTGTTAAAGTGTCAGCACTTGGTGCTGTGAAACAGACAGGGACTGCACACCTGCCTCCTTCCATTTCCCTGACATATGCCCTTGGGCTCTCCCCACTGGCCACAGACAGTTAAAGATAAAACTTCATGGAACAGTTCGCTCTCTTCCTGGGAGTAAAATGAGAACACCATGGGAAAGGATGTCAGCTTTGGCCAAGGAGAGGCCATGTGAGGGTCAAAATCGAGAAAAACAATCAATTTGTTTAAGCTGTTGCTGTGGATTGAAGATACCTAGCCCTGTGTACATTTGGCTGATTTCCCAGGGGCACATACACTCCAGATTCCTGGCAATCTATCAAAAACAGACCTCAAGTCTGGGTGTTGCCCACAGGCTTTTCCCTCAAGGAGCATTCTTCCCCTTGGACGCTTTCTTGGCTTCTTTGAGACAGGGGCCTTAAAAAATACATGCAGTGCTTGGCTCGGTATGTTACCACACCCTGAGCACCCCTTTTCTTTCTATATCTTGCAATATATAGAAATGAGCCTTCTTGTCCATTCCTTTACTCACAAAGCCTTAGAGGGTTATATTTGTTCCAGATCCTAAGCTTAGAGGACTTAGGCAAATGGAATCAGCAAGTCGATACAAAACCACAATCCGAGGTGATTATTGCTAAGAGATTTGGAAAATGGTACTTTTAGAGTGTTTTGCAGCAACCTTGTCCTCAGCTAAATTAAGGACTCATCTCAGCAGTTTGCATGCACACACTTAGCTCAACCCTTCCCAGGGAGACTATTTTTCTCTATCCTTTTGAGTGGATGAGCCCAGAAAGCCAGTGTTTTGCTTAATTGTATTAATTTATTATTCTCTTACAACTGCATTATAGTCTGCACCTCAGAAAAGTCACCCAAAGATTTCTTCCAAGCACCAAGACATCTCACATGAGAGACTGCCTGTGGGATTCCGGTTAGAGGAAGAGATCTTCACAGAGAACCTTACACACACTGCTGAAGATGTAAACTCGGCCATCAGCCTCCTCAACAAGTGGTTCTTGGAAAACAGGAAAGAGAGGCAACTGAGTGTTCTTTCAGTTAACTGTCTGAAGGCATAAACACAGGAATCCCGCTTATCATGTCAGTAATCTCAACACGGGATGAACGCAGTGCCCTGACATTGTTACTGTGGATGGGCAACAAGGCGTTATCTGGCGTAGGTCAAGACAGACAACAGTACCACCAGTCTCCTGGAACAATTCTAGAGAAACTGCCAGTAGAGTTGGCGTTTCGTTATAAACAATTGGTTTTCAAATGCCCCCAGAGACTGATGAGCTGGAAGAAGGAATAGCCTCATCGGCCTTCAGCTTGACGTCAGAAACTACTGTTGCTAGCTAGCTCTTCCCGAGTCAAACCAAAGTGCTCCAAGCCTTTGGTGACTTCATTTCCCCGTTCCTGTCACCGAAACTCCCAGCCGTTTAGATGCCAATGCCTCTCTGAAGGGACCCCAGCCCTGCTGGCCAGGAAGACAGGGAGCAAACAGATGCTTATCTGCATGGCCACAGAAACAAAGTACCCCCAAGTCTGAAGCTGAGCCTGCTGCTATGCCAGGCTTCTAGGATGCCTCCTGGCCGGAGGCCATGATACAGTTCCCCCACCCCACCCCCAAGGCCAGAGGCGATGATGCAGTCCCCCACCCCCCCACCCCCACCCCCGAGGCCGGAGGCCTTGAAAGAGCTCATTCACTGCACAGGGATGAACTTTTCTCTCGAGTGGCTACTCAGGAATGGCAGACTCAATTACACACAAGACGGATGGGTCTGCCTGGGGCGCTGAGTCTTCCTTCATGGGGCATTGGGGTTTAATTTTTTTTCTTTTTATTGAAAACAAATAACCTCATCAGACACAACTCTAGTTTAAAAAAAATAATGGAATGGTTCCTTCAAATGAAATTTAAAAGGGAAATCAGAAAGCTACAAGGTATTTTGCAGAAAATCAGAAGCACTGGCTTTCTTATCTCCTCCTACACACACAGCCACACATATACGCTCATACATATGCCCACATATACACTCAGAAAGATGCACACATACATACAGTCACACATATACACACCTATACCCTCTTGCACATGCATACACTCACTGACTTCCATTCCTTCCTCCAACACCCTTACACATGCACACATACAGTTACAACACTGGCTTCCATACCTTCTCCTACACTCACGTGTGCACACAGACACACTCACACAAACACACACTCATGCATGGACATTCACATATACTGACTTCCATAGCTCCCTCTGCCATGCTCCCCTACCACACATACAATCACACACATTGTTTTCCATACCTCCACACATGTACACATACACTCTCACACAAACACATATGTAAACTCACATATATCGATGTCCATACCTGCATCCTATATCCCCCTGCACACCTACACTGGCTTTTGTACCTCTTCCCTCTATGTACACACACACAAAGTATGTACTACAGAGAAGCAACAATTCTCAGAGCGAAGAATTGACATCACTTTCTTCCCAGTGTGGGAAAAGCCATAAACTGTCCCCAAGACCCTGGGTGCATTCTCTTCCTTCCTGCCGTCTGAGCTAAAAGCTAAAAGGAGGAGTTCTCCTTTTTCCTACTTTATCTAGAGTAATTTCTTGATGAAGCTGTATTGGGTCCTCCCCGGGGGCCTCTAAATTTTATCTACTAGCATTTTTCTTCCAGCAACTGTATAATTTATGAGGCTAGCACAAAATGAAACTGTGAGCTCCTGTCTGAAACAACAGGGAGGCTTTTCTCCCCCTGTGGTCAGCTCTTTGGTGTCTGAAGATGTTATTTCTTGTATGTGCTCATTTTAATTACCACCACATAATCTTGGGTGCACCAGAGAACCCCAAATGGAAACCCTCACAGGTATCCGCGATCTCACTCAGCAATGTGGAGGCACAGCACTTGGTCCCACACTTTCCTGCATCTACTCCCATACCCCCAGTTGAGGCAGATGGTCAAAAGCAATCATCTAACGGGCTCCTGGGACAGGGTGGCCGAGTACCCACCAAACAGAGGTAACAGGATGGAGAACACAGGGGATCAAGATTCCACACCCTGGTGTGCAGCCTCTGTTTCCACCAGACTCACTGGGTAGCACAACCTCCAGGATAGCAACAACACATTAAACCCCAAAAGCGGAGCTCATCTCTGATCATGGGGCCTTGCACAACTAGACTGCTGGCCATTTGTAACACTAGCTTTGCTTCCCTCTAATGGAGAAAATAGTATTGAGGCCTAAAAAATTGGGACACTTGAGATGATTCAGCCAGCGAAGGTACTTGCTGCTAAATATGAGGACTTGATCCCCAGGTGGAGAAAACCAATTCCTGCAAGTCATCCTCTGACCTGCATGCATGTGCCATTGTATGTACACACCCACACAGACATGCATCCACATATGCATACATATATAATACAAACACAATGAAGAAATATTTAAAATACATGTATTTTCTTGCCTCTCTCTCTCTCTCTCTCCGTGTGTGTGTGTGTGTGTGTGTGTGTGTGTGTGTGTGTACATGTGTGTGTGTTTATGGAAATAGATGGACATACATTGGAGCATTTAGATGTGTGTTACTGTCTCTTGTGTTGTTAAGCTAGTTGTTCAGATGCAGGATTACTAGGGCAAAGGTAGAAACATCCTCAGGACCTTTTATAGAGGCTGACAGATTGCTTTCTCAAGACATGACTTCCAGAGCCACTAGCAAATCCCAACAGGACAAGTACGTGACGCAACTCTGGTGACCCAGATCAGAGCATCATTCAACCATCTTCAAAGAAGCATCTCCTTGCACGGAAGAGTAGAGACCCACAACGGGGCAGTGTTCAGAGAGTGAGCCTGTGTCACACCTTTCTCCCCAAGGCTCAGTCAGGCATCTATGTGGAAGAAGAGGCAGAAAAATTTTAAGAGCCAGAGGTGTTGGACAACTCCAAGAAAACCCCATCTTCCAAAAACAACAAGGTTAATTAATGCCCTTGTGAACTTACAGAAACTGTGAAAGCAGGCAGAAGTTAAAGCCAGACTAAATCCCAACGTGAATGCAAGCCGCCACCTTTAACCCACAAGGACTATGCAACTGAGAGCTGCTGGCAGAGAGAAAAATCAATCTTCTTCCATGGAGCGGCACTGAATATATCAATCACACTGCAGGACAAAAATCTTACGCTCAGACAAGACCTACTGTCCAAGAAGACAGACTCCATGGTACCTTGTTAATGTCGTGTGCTTTTTTGTTTGCTCAGTTGGTTTTTTTATATTTACTTGTTATTTGAGAGAGAGAGAGAGAGAAAGAACATGAAGTTGGAGTGGGGAACTGGGAGGAGGTGGGGGAGGGGAAAGAATATGAGCAAAATATATTGTATGAAATATTTTTAAAAGGAATACAGAAGAAAAAAGGAGAACATTTCTGATTTAATCTGAAAATAAACATCTAAGATGAAAAATTATTTTTGCTTTAAGCTAAAAGTTACTTTACATACTTTTTGCATGTCTGTAATATTTTACAATTTATTTTTCTATTGGATATTTTCAATTACATTTCAAATGTTATCCCTTTCCTAGTTTCTTGTCCATAAACCTCCTATCTTATCCCCTCTCCCCCTTCTTCTATGAGGGTGTTCCCCCACCTATCCAGCCACCCCTCCCTGCATCCCCAACCCTGACAGTCCCCTAAACTGGGGGATGCAGCCTTGGCAGGATCAAGAACTTCTCCTCCCATTGATGCCCAACAAGGCCATCCTCTGCTACATATGTGGCTGGAGCCATGGGTCTGTCCATGTGTACTCTTTGGATGGTGGTTTAGTCCCTGGGAGCTCTGATTGGTTGGTATTGTTGTTCTTTTTTTTTTTTTTTATTAACTTGAGTATTTCTTATATACATTTCGAGTGTTATTCCCTTTCCCCGTTTCCGGGAAAACATCCCCCTCCCCCCTCCTCTTCCTTATGGCTGTTCCCCTCACAACCCTCACCCTATTGCCGCCCTCCCCCCATAGTCTAGTTCACTGGGGGTTCAGTCTTAGCAGGACCCAGGGCTTCCCCTTCCACTGGTGCTCTTACTAGGATATTCATTGCTACCTATGGGGTCAGAGTCCAGGGTCAGTCCATGTATAGTCTTTAGGTAGTGGCTTAGTCCCTGGAAGCTCTGGTTGCTTGACATTGTTGTACTTTTGGGGTCTCGAGCCCCTTCAAGCTCTTCCAGTTCTTTCTCTGATTCCTTCAACAGGGGACCTATTCTCAGATCAGTGGTTTGCTGCTGGCATTCGCCTCTGTATTTGCTGTATTCTGGCTGTGTCTCTCAGGAGCGATCTACATCCGGCTCCTGTCGGTCTGCACTTCTTTGCTTCATCCATCTTGTCTAATTGGGTGGCTGTATATGTATGGGCCACATGTGGGGCAGGCTCTGAATGGGTGTTCCTTCAGTCTCTGTTTTAATCTTTGCCTCTCCCTTCCCTGCCAAGGGTATTCTTTTTCCTCATTTAAAGAAGGAGTGAAGCATTCACATTTTGATCATCCGTCTTGAGTTTCGTTTGTTCTAGGGATCTAGGGTAATTCAAGTATTTGGGCTAATAGCCACTTATCAATGAGTGCATACCATGTATGTCTTTCTGTGATTGGGTTAGCTCACTCAGGATGATATTTTCCAGTTCCAACCATTTGCCTACGAATTTCATAAACTCGTTGTTTTTGATAGCTGAGTAATATTCCATTGTGTAGATGTACCACATTTTCTGTATCCATTCCTCTGTTGAAGGGCATCTGGGTTCTTTCCAGTTTCTGGCTATTATAAATAAGGCTGCAATGAACATAGTGGAGCAGGTGTCTCTTTTATATGTTGAGGCAGCTTTTGGGTATATGCCCAAGAGAGGTATAGCTGGATCCTCAGGCAGTTCAATGTCCAATTTTCTGAGGAACCTCCAGACTGATTTCCAGAATGGTTGTACCAGTCTGCAATCCCACCAACAATGGAGTGTTCCTCTTTCTCCACATCCTCGCCAGCATCTGTTGTCCCCTGAGTTTTTGATCTTAGCTATTCTCACTGGTGTGAGGTGAAATCTCAGGGTTGTTTTGATTTGCATTTCCCTTATGACTAAAGATGTTGAACATTTCTTTAGGTGTTTCTCAGCCATTCGGCATTCCTCAGCTGTGAATTCTTTGTTTAGCTCTGAACCCCATTTTTTAATAGGGTTATTTGTTTCCCTGCGGTCTAACTTCTTGAGTTCTTTGTGTATTTTGGATATAAGGCCTCTATCTGTTGTAGGATTGGTAAAGATCTTTTCCCAATCTGTTGGTTGCCGTTTTGTCCTAACCACAGTGTCCTTTGCCTTACATAAGCTTTGCAGTTTTATGAGATCCCATTTGTCCATTCTTGATCTTAGAGCATAAGCCTTTGGTGTTTTGTTCAGGAAATGTTTTCCAGTGCCCATGTGTTCCAGATGCTTCCCTAGTTTTTCTTCTATTAGTTTGAGTGTGTCTGGTTTGATGTGGAGGTCCTTGATCCACTTGGACTTAAGCTTTGTACAGGGTGATAAGCATGGATCGATCTGCATTCTTCTACATGTTGCCCTCCAGTTGAACCAGCACCATTTGCTGAAAATGCTAGCTTTTTTCCATTGGATGGTTTTGGCTCCTTTGTCAAAAATCAAGTGACCATATGTGTGTGGGTTCATTGCTGGGTCTTCAATTCTATTCCATTGGTCTATCTGTCTGTCTCTGTACCAATACCATGCAGTTTTTATCACTATCGCTCTGTAATACTGCTTGAGTTCAGGGATAATGATTCCCCCTGAAGTCCTTTTATTGTTGAGGATAGCTTTAGCTATCCTGGGTTTTTTGTTATTCCAGATGAATTTGCAAATTGTTCTGTCTAACTCTTTGAAGCATTGGATTGGTATTTTGATGGGGATTGCATTGAATCTGTAGATTGCTTTTGGTAAAATGGCCATTTTTAGTATATTAATCCTGCCAATCCATGAGCATGGGAGATCTTTCTGAGGTCTCCATCTTCTGGTGACCATCTTCTGAGGTCTTCTTCAATTTCTTTCCTCAGTGTCTTGAAGTTCTTATTGTACAGATCTTTTACTTGCTTGGTTAAAGTCACACCGAGGTACTTTATATTATTTGGGTCTATTATGAAGGGTGTCGTTTCCCTAATTTCTTTCTCGGCTTCTTTCTCTTTTGTATAGAGGAAGGCAACTGATTTATTTGAGTTAATTTTATACCCAGCCACTTTGCTGAAGTTGTTTATCAGCTTTAGTAGTTCTCTGGTGGAACTTTTGGGATCACTTAAATATACTATCATGTCATCTGCAAATAGAGATATTTTGACCTCTTCTTTTCCGATCTGTATCCCCTTGATCTCCTTTTGTTGTCTGATTGCTCTGGCTAGAACTTCAAGAACTATATTGAATAGGTAGGGAGAGAGTGGGCAGCCTTGTCTAGTCCCTGATTTTAGTGGGATTGCTTCAAGTTTCTCTCCATTTAGTTTAATGTTAGCAACTGGTTTGCTGTATATGGCTTTTACTATGTTTAGGTATAGGCCTTGAATTCCTATTCTTTCCAGGACTTTTATCATGAAGGGGTGTTGAATTTTGTCAAATGCTTTCTCAGCATCTAATGAAATGATCATGTGGTTCTGTTCTTTCAGTTTGTTTATATAATGGATCACGTTGATGGTTTTCCGTATATTAAACCATCCCTCCATGCCTGGGATGAAGCCTACTTGATCATGGTGGATGATTGTTTTGATGTGCTCTTGGATTCGGTTTGCCAGAATTTTATTGAGTATTTTTGCGTCGATATTCATAAGGGAAATTGGTCTGAAGTTCTCTTTCTTTGTTGGGTCTTTCTGTGGTTTAGGTATAAGAGTAATTGTGGCTTCATAGAAGGAATTCGGTACTGCTCCATTTGTTTCAATTTTGTGGAATAGTTTGGATAATATTGGTATGAGGTCTTCTATGAAGGTTTGGTAGAATTCTGCACTAAACCCGTCTGGACCTGGGCTCTTTTTGGTTGGGAGACCTTTAATGACTGCTTCTATTTCCTTAGGAGTTATGGGGTTGTTTAACTGGTTTATCTGTTCCTGATTTAACTTCGATACCTGGTATCTGTCTAGGAAATTGTCCATTTCCTGAAGATTTTCAAGTTTTGTTGAATATAGGTTTTTATAGTAAGATCTGATGATTTTTTTGAATTTCCTCTGAATCTGTAGTTATGTCTCCCTTTTCATTTCTGATTTTGTTAATTTGGACGCACTCTCTGTGTCCTCTCGTTAGTCTGGCTAAGGGTTTATCTATCTTGTTGATTTTCTCAAAGAACCAACTTTTGGTTCTGTTGATTCTTTCTATGATCCTTTTTGTTTCTACTTGGTTGATTTCAGCTCTGAGTTTGATTATTTCCTGCCTTCTACTCCTCCTGGGTGTATTTGCTTCTTTTTGCTCTAGAGCTTTTAGGTGTGCTGTCAAGCTGCTGACATATGCTCTTTCCTGTTTCTTTCTGCAGGCACTCAGCGCTATGAGTTTTCCTCTTAGCACAGCTTTCATTGTGTCCCATAAGTTTGGGTATGTTGTACCTTCATTTTCATTAAATTCTAAAAAGTTTTTAATTTCTTTCTTTATTTCTTCCTTGACCAGGTTATCATTGAGTAGAGCATTGTTCAATTTCCACGTATATGTGGGCATTCTTCCCTTATTGTTATTGAAGACCAGTTTTAGGCCGTGGTGGTCCGATAGCACGCATGGGATTATTTCTATCTTTCTGTACCTGTTGAGGCCCGTTTTTTGACCAATTATATGGTCAATTTTGGAGAAAGTACCATGAGGAGCTGAGAAGAAGGTATATCCTTTTGCTTTAGGATAGAATGTTCTATAAATATCCGTTAGGACCATTTGGCTCATGACTTCTCTTAGTCTGTAGTTTAATTTCTGTTTCCATGATCTGTCCATTGATGAGAGTGGGGTGTTGAAATCTCCCACTATTATTGTGTGAGGTGCAATGTGTGTTTTGAGCTTTAGTAAGGTTTCTTTTACGTATGTAGGTGCCCTTGTATTTGGGGCATAGATATTTAGGATTGAGAGTTCACCTTGGTGGATTTTTCCTTTGATGAATATGAAGTGTCCTTCCTTATCTTTTTTGATGACTTTTAGTTGGAAATTGATTTTATTCGATATTAGAATGGCTACTCCAGCTTGCTTCTTCTGACCATTTGCTTGGAAAGTTGTTTTCCAGCCTTTCACTCTGAGGTAGTGTCTGTCTTTGTCTCTGAGGTGTGTTTCCTGTAGGCAGCAGAATGCAGGGTCCTCATTGCGTATCCAGTTTGTTAATCTATTTCTTTTTATTGGGGAGTTGAGGCCATTGATATTGAGAGATATTAAGGAACAGTGATTATTGTTTCCCTTTATATTCATATTTGGATGTGAGGTTATGTTTGTGTGCTTTCATTCTCTTTGTTTTGTTGCCAAGACGATTAGTTTCTTGCTTCTTCTAGGGTATAGCTTGCCTCCTTATGTTGGGCTTTACCATTTATTATCCTTTGTAGGGCTGGATTTGTAGAAAGATATTGTGTAAATTTGGTTTTGTCATGGAATATCTTGGTTTCTCCATCAATGTTAATTGAGAGTTTTGCTGGATACAGTAACCTGGGCTGGCATTTGTGTTCTCTTAGGGTCTGTATGACATCAGTCCAGGATCTTCTGGCCTTCATAGTTTCTGGCGAGAAGTCTGGTGTGATTCTGATAGGTCTGCCTTTATATGTTACTTGACCTTTTTCCCTTACTGCTTTTAATATTCTTTCTTTATTTTGTGCGTTTTGTGTTTTGACAATTATGTGACGGGAGATGTTTCTTTTCTGGTCCAATCTATTTGGAGTTCTGTAGGCTTCTTGTATGTCTATGGGTATCTCTTTTTTTAGGTTAGGGAAGTTTTCTTCTATGATTTTGTTGAAGATATTTACTGGTCCTTTGAGCTGGGAGTCTTCACTCTCTTCTATACCTATTATCCTTAGGTTTGATCTTCTCATTGAGTCTTGGATTTCCTGTATGTTTTGGACCAGTAGCTTTTTCTGCTTTACATTATCTTTGACAGTTGAGTCAATGATTTCTATGGAATCTTCTGCTCCTGAGATTCTCTCTTCCATCTCTTGTATTCTGTTGGTGAAGCTTGTATCTACAGCTCCTTGTCACTTCTTTTGGTTTTCTATATCCAGGGTTGTTTCCATGTGTTCTTTCTTGATTGCTTCTATTTCCATTTTTAATTCCTTCAACTGTTTGATTGTGTTTTCCTGGAATTCTTTCAGGGATTTTTGTGTCTCCTCTCTATGGGCTTCTACTTGTTTATTTATGTTTTCCTGGAATTCTTTCAGGGATTTTTGTGTCTCCTCTCTATGGGCTTCTACTTGTTTATTTATGTTTTCCTGGAATTCTTTCAGGCATTTTTGCGATTCCTCTCTGTAGGCTTCTACTTGTTCTCTAAGGGAGTTCTTCATGTCTTTCTTGAAGTCCTCCAGCATCATGATCAAAAATGATTTTGAAACTAGATCTTGCTTTTCTGGTGTGTTTGGATATTCCATATTTGTTTTGATGGGAGAATTGGGCTCCGATGGTGCCCTGTAGTCTTGGTTTCTGTTGCTTGGGTTCCTGCGCTTGCCTCTCGCCATCAGATTATCTCTAGTGTTACTTTGTTCTGCTATTTCTAACAGTGGCTAGACTGTCCTATAAGCCTGTGTGTCAGGAGTGCTGTAGACCTGTTTTCCTCTCTTTCAGTCAGGTATGGGGACAGAGTGTTCTGCTTTTGGGCGTGTAGTTTTTCCTCTCTACAGGTCTTCAGCTGTTCCTGTGGGCCTGTGTCTTGAGTTCACCAGGCAGCTTTCTTGCAGCAGAAAATTTGGTCTTACCTGTGGTCCTGAGGCTCAAGTTCGCTCATGGGGTGCTGCCCACGGGCTCTCTGCAGCGGCAGCAATCAGGAAGACCTGTGCTGCCCCTTCCGGGAGCTTCAGTGCACCAGGGTTCCAGATGGTCTTTGCCTTTTTCCTCTGGCGTCCGAGATGTGTGTGCATGGAGCAGTCTCTTCTGGTTTCCCAGGCTTGTCTGCCTCTCTGAAGGTTTAGCTCTCCCTCCCACGGGATTTGGGTGCAGAGAACTGTTTATCCGGTCTGTTTCTTTCAGGTTCCGGTGGTGTCTCAGGCAGGGGTCCTGCCGCTCCTGGGCCCTCCCCCACGGGAGCCCAGAGGCTTTATACAGTTTCCTCTTGGGCCAGGGATGTGGGCAGGGGTGAGCAGTGTTGGTGGTCTCTTCTGCTCTGCAGCCTCAGGAGTGCCCACCTGACCAGGTGGTTGGGTCTCTCTCTCACCGGTATTGTTGTTCTTGTGGGGTTGCAAATCCCTTCAGCTCCTTCAATCCTTTCTCTAACTCCTCCACTGGGGACTCCATTCTCAGTTTAATGGTTGGCTGTGAGCATTCGCCTCTGTATTTGTCATGCTCTGGCAGAGCCTATCAGGAAGCAGCTATATCAGGCTCCTGTCAGCTTGCACTTCTTGGCATCAGCAATATTGTCTGGGTTTGGTGGCTGAATGGATATGGGATGGATCCCCAGGTGGGGCAGTTTATGGCCTTTCCTTCAGTCTCTGCTCTAAACTCTGTCTCCATAACCCCTCCTATGGATATTTTTCCCCTTTTAAGAAGGAGTAGAAGCATCCACATTTTAGTCATCCTTCTTCTTGAGCTTTCTGTGATCTATGGATTGCATCTTGGGTAATTCGAGCTTTTGGGTTAATATCCACTTATCATTGAGTGCATACCATGTGTGTTTTTCTGTGATTGGGTTACGTCACTCAGGATGATATTTTCTAGTTCAATCCATTTGCCTAAGAACTTCATGAAGTCATTGTTTTTAATAGCTGAGTAGTACTCCACTGTGTAAATGTACCACATTTTCTGGATCCATTCCTCTGTTGAGGAACATCTGGGTTCTTTCCAGCTTCTGGCTATTATAAATAAGGCTGCTATGAACATAGTGGAGCATGTGGCCTTGTTATATGTTGGAGTATATTTTGAGTATATGGCCAGGAGTGGTATAGCTGGGTCCTCGGGTAGTAATATATCCAATTTTCTGAGGAACCACCAGACTGATTTCCAGAGTGGTTGTACTCAGCTTGCAATCTCATCAACAATGGAGGAGTGTTCCTCTTTCTCCACATCCTCACCAGCATCTCTTGTCACCTGAGTTTTTGATCTTAGCCATTCTGACTGGGGTGAGGTGGAACCTCAAGTTTGTTTTGATTTGCATTTCCCTGATGACTAAGAATGTTGAACATTTCTTTAGTTGTTTCTCGGTCATTCAATATTCCTCAGTTGAGAATTCTTTGTTTAGCTATGTACCCCATTTTTTAATAAGGTTATTTGATTCTCTGGAGTCTAACTTCTTGAGTTCTTTGTGTATATTGGATATTAGCCCTCTATTGGATGCAGGATTTGTAAAGATCTTTTCCCAATCTTTTGGTTATTGTGTTGTCCTAATGACAAAACAATACAGAAGCTTTGCAATTTTATGAAGTCCCATTAGTCATTTCTTAATCTTAGAGCATAAGCCACTGGTGTTTTTTTTTTCAGGAAATTTTCCCCAGTGCCCATGTTTTCAAGGCTCTTCCCCACTTTTTCTTCTATTAGTTTGAGTATATCTGGTTTTATGTGGAGGTCCTTGATCCACTTAGACTTGAGCTTTGTACAGGGCAATAAGAATGGATTGATTTCCATTCTTCTACATTCTGACCCCCTGTTGAACCAGCACCATTTGTTGAAAATACTATCTTTTTTCCACTTGATAGTTTTAGCTCCTTTGTCAAACTTATAAACAATTTTTAAAGTATTAATGTGCTGTTTAACAGTCAAGCGTGGAACAAGTACTTTAAAATGTGACCTTTGGGTTTGATTTAATGGAATGGTTCATATTCACAAAGAAAGGAGAGAAAAAAAGTTTTGAACTTGGCATATATGTATTTAAAGTATGCAACATATCATATGTTCACAAAATTATGAAATTGCACAAAAAATTAACATTAATAACACCTATATTAAAATTTTTATTGAAGGCAATACTTCCTGTTTCATTGGAGGGGTACTTTCATTTCTAATTACTTATTTTTGACAGGATCTCTAACTTTTAACACTTAGTGCAGCCAAGGATGACCTCTGAACTGACCCTTAGGCTCCACCACCTGCATTTCTGAGACTACAAGCACAAGACAAGGTTCCCAGCTTACGGAGTGTTGGGAATCTAATTCAAGGCTTCATCCATGTTAGACAAGACACTAACTGAACTACAACCCTAGTCCCAAGGCTGACTTTAAATATGGTCCATCAAACCCTCACATAGGCTAATTCTTTACTCTTTCTTTTTCTTCCTCTGGGAGACATCGGGTGATTTTGTTCCTGCACACTTCGCACTCTGCCCATTGCCAACAGCGAAATGCTCAGGTTCAGACATAAGACTAACTATAAATTATAAATGGCTGCTGAGTCCTTTTAGTATGTACATATGTAAGCATATATTTATGTAGTGTTCTTATATGGATATATAATATATGACCGAGAGAGGGGACGATACAGATAGATATAAAATAACAAACTACAGATACAGGATTGGTATCACTGTCTTCTTTGCAGAGAGGAGGCATATAGCAAAACTCATACAGTTTATGCCACAGATATTCTCTATTACTTACAATAATCTGAGAAAATAGGAACTGCTATTATCCACAGACTCTCAGGGGACACTGATGCTCAAGAAAGTGAGGGAGCCCACTAAACAGTGGAGTCTAGATATGGCCAAGCAATGGAGCCCAGCCTCAGCCTCTAGATTTTCTTCCTTCCATGGTGTTAGTAGTGGATTCTAGGACCTGGGCTGGGCTACCAAAGTGCCTCTTGCCCAAGAAGTCAGACATGGGTTGCTATATTTCATAAACAACAATATAAGATACACAGTTAAAATTTAGCAGTGAGTAATCTTTCTATATGAGAGTATCCCAACAGTAAATAAGACATGCTTACATTAAAAATCATCCATTATTTGCTGAATTTCAAATTTAAATGTGCTATATTTTTATCTGGCAATCTGAGGTTCCATCTCACGGTAATATAGTATCTGGATTATGTGCTTTTTTTAGGAAAAGAAAAGTAATTCTGTGTTAAAGAAGGAATAGACATAAGGACCCAGCCTGTCCCATAGACAAAATCCCCACTACCCAGCAGCTTGCTGGTAGAGGAGGGCCCACTACAGGCTTCCTCCCTCAGGCTTCACAAACCTTTACCAGTATGTGTAGGATGAGACCTTCTGACCTTCAGCAAAGAGAACAATACAAAGAATCAATGAAACAGAGTGTTGGTTCTTTTTTAAAAAATCAGTAAAATTGGCAAACCTTATCCAATCATGTTGATCAATGGAATTGAATTGAAGACCCTGACAGAAACCCACACACATTTGGACACTTGGTTTTTTATAAAGATGGCAGAAATACACAGTGGGGGAAAAAGGCAGTATCATCAACAAATGGTATTGTCAAACTGGATGTGTGCATGAAGAAAAGTCCAAACAGATCCATGTTTGCCACTCTGAACAAAACTCAGCTTCGAACAGATCAAAGACCTCAACATACAACTAGATAAGCACTAGACCTGATAAAACATAAAGTGTGGAATATCCTTGAATGCATTAGCACAGGGAAAGGCTTTCTGAGCAAACCGCCATTTGCACGGGCTCTAAGATCAACAAGTAATAAATAGGACCTTGTAAAAGCAAAGGACACCATCATTCAGACAAAGTGGCAGCCTGTAGAATGGGAAAAGATTTTTATCAACTACTCATTGGATAGAGGGCTAAAACCTGAAGTATATAAAGAACTCAATAAACTAGAATTTTTTTAAAATCAAATTAAAAAAAATAGGGCACACATCTAAACAAATGGCTGAGAAGCACTGAAGGAAATGTTTAACATCCTTAGCCATCCGGGAAATGCAAACAAAAAGGTTCCACCTTACACCTTACCTATCAAGGTGTAATGGCCAAGATTAAACACAAGTGACAGCTCATGCTGGCAAGGCTGTGGAATAAGGGAGACACTAATCAATTGCTGGTGGGAGTGCAAACCTGGATAGCCACTATGGAAATCTATCTAGATTTTCATTTGGAAGTAGTTATCAGTTGGAGATAGCTTCTAGATTAGAGATGGAGGCATGTGTCCACTTTTCTTTTCAGCTCTAGAACTCTGCCTGATATGGGCACTGTGCATGCTGCCCAGGCTATAATCTTTGGTCCTGTTGTATTTAAAGGGTTTCTTTCCTTGGCTATCCATCTTGTTGTACTCTAAGTCTTAATCAGACTCAATCTCTTTACAATTAAAGCCAGAAAATGCAGAGACCCATTACTGCTCAAGATACTGAGAAAAAGTGACAGTCCCGTCCTTATGGGACTCCCTCAATGGTTCTAGGAACATTGAGGAAGAGGGGGTAGATCAGCATAGAGATAGAAAACAAAAAGCTGTGAAATTCTATCCAGTGCAATCATGGTATCACATGGACTCCAGCAGGATCTGCATAATACTGGTCCTTTTGACAGTCAATCACAGATAAAGGGGCAGCCCAATAACCTCTACTCCTCCATACTAAAATATGACCCACTGATGGATTCTGGGGAAGGCTCAGATGTCCTCAGAAGTTACTCACCATGCTCTAACAAATAGTATCAAATCCATAGTCATGGACAGCCCTAGTTAAACACAGCACATCACAAAACAAAGCAGAGACCTGAATGTGGGAAAGGTACTTGTGGTGAGGACTAGTGGGTTATGAAAAAAATAAGAGATAATGAAGGTAGTGATGATCGGTGTGTGTGTGTGTGCGTGTGTGTGTGTGTGTGTATGTGTATGTGCATGTGCGTGTGTGTGTGTGTGTGTGTATGTGTGTGTGTAACTGTCAAAGAACACCTCTTTTTCAAGAAACGCTTTCTTGAGTGTCACCTAAACCAGATAGACAATATGATTTTGTTTTGCAAAAGTTAGAAGCTGTTGACAGAGAGGAAGGGGAACCAAGTTAAATCAATGAGTATAGTTTTGTTTCTCTCCCCTTCAGCCCTGAAAGTGCCTTTAGCAGCTTGGTGGATAAGTGGAGTGACAAGTGACAGACTCTCAAACTCAAGTATGGTCACCTATGGTATCCTATGCATGATTTTCTTGAAGGTCGAGTGTATCTTAATGTAAAACACAGAATGGTCCCCATCCAGCACTCAGGACACACCTTCATTAGCCCAACTTGCTTGTGAGCTCAAAGGGTTTAATAGCCCCCCTTTGTGGGTTAACAATAGCAGGGCCAGTCCTTGATCTCTGAACTTGCAAATCTTTGTAAAATAGCATGATAGTATAGATAGAAGTTAGTTAACATATTCATAGAAAATTCGGAAGGAAACCTGTGAAGGCACATGTGACCATTCTCAAGTAACTAGTGACAACAGCAGAGTTGTTCTAGCTTTTGCTTTTGTTTTTCTTCTGTAGGACCTCACTCGGATGAACTCAAAATTTTATTTCTGTGATCAAGAAAGCAAAGGTATTGGTGTCTCTCGGCTCTTCAGTTAAAATATTCAAGTGGAATATTGAATTCATCATATGAAATTGAAGGGCAGAACTGACAGTGTCATCAAGAACATGATGAATCTGCAGATTCAAAAGAGAACTTCAGCTTCCTGCCCTTCTCCTCTGCCAACAAATAGCTTTGCTCTCCTCCAAGGAGGCTGCACTTCAGCAGACCAAGTCTCCATATAGAAGCCAATGACTGCACAGCATGCAAACTCTCCCAGGAATCACAATGTCATGATTAGACAGTCCCTCCATCAGAGTGTTCACATTGGTCTCCTGTACCCCAAAGAGTCCCACTGACCCTTTATACCTGATGACATCAAGACGAAGACACAATAAATAATATAAAACCAATTTCTATCCAGGAATTGGGTCACTATGATTGTCCAAGAGGAACAGGATCCATTCACAAAGTAAATGGTCTCTGAAGTGTATCATATAGGCCAGGCTAGCCTTGAACTTGAGGTTGCCTTCTGCCTCAGCCTTGAGACTTGGCATTTATAAAAGACTAATTTTTAAATTTGTACACTTATGTATTTATATTTTATCTATATGAGTATTTGTCTGTTTGCACATGGTTCGTGTGTGTGTGTGTGTGTGTGTGTGTGTGTGTGTGTGTTGCTTTCAGAGGCCAGAAACAGGTATCAGATACCCTAGAACTGGAATTACAGATGGTTGTGAGCCCCCATATGGGACTAGGAACTGAACCTGGGTGCTCTGCATGAACAGCAAGTGCTCTTAACAGCATCTCTCCAGCCCCAGGGGAACATGTGCCTCCTACACACATGGTACTGAAGATCACTGAAAACCTACAGTTTAACCCTGAAACTTTTACTAAAGGGTACTTCAAAGACTCGTGACACAATGCTATACACTAAAGCCTAAGATGATATTTCTTACATGGGCATTCCTAAACTTCCGTGTACATTGGAAATGTTTGAAGGGTTTGCTAAAGCACACGCTGTCACCCAAGTATGTTTGCACTAGGGACTGAAGATTCATCTTTCTCACAAGTTTCTCTGATGATGCTGATGTTGTAAGGACCATACTTTGAGAAGGGACATCAAAGGGAGTCGTGAGACTAATTAAGTAAAATTAAATAACATCAGTAAAGTGGCTACTTGTAACTTGAGGCTTAGTTCAGCAAGAGTGGTGACTTTATTTCATGAAGAGATCTATTTAATTTCTGCATCATAGTCAGCAATATTTCTAAGCATATGTTACCCTAAAGTCTACCTCTGTGTCCTTACTAATTATTAAGGGTGTGTTTTTCAAAGAAGCTTAACGAATGGCCCCCCAGGAGATTAGTAAAGTGCAGTGTCAAATGTGTGTTCTTTAATGAAAGCCAAAGCCAGAAGCAAAGGGCTCATCCTGACCTGGCTTCACTTTGCCACCATCTTATGCAAAGCAATGCAAGTCAAGGCCAAGTCAAGTGTCCTATGAGAAAGAAGCCATCAAAGCAGGCCGAAAAGACATAGAGAACTTTAACTATGTTTTCCTCTCCAAAACAACATGTTCTCTTTTTTCTTTGGTTCATTCAGTGTTTCTAACGGAAGTGAAATTCTTCTCTGGAGTCCAAGAAAGATTTATGACTGAAACAGAACAGATTTTGCCTGGCAGTAGGTGCATGCGCTGCCTGTTCTCTCTTACCAGGCCCAATTGCTTTTTTATTTTGCCCATACTAATATTAGACCCAGTTAATCATCGGACATTCCTTTTATTAGGTGAGGAGCTACATTCTTGAAACCGCTCTCAGGAAAACAATCCTTGCCTTCCAGACCACCCTGAGCTGTAGACTTGGGGTTTCGGCAATAGTTTCATTGCTAAGACATGTGGCAGACATTCGGGCAGCCTGCTCTTCAGCCTCAACCCCTTGGAAGTGGTTGGGGAACTTCCTCTTTTCTTGTACACTTGGCCCAAGGTCATTTCTTCTACAAACACCATGAAGGTGTTAGTACCACCAAAGTACCAGACTTTATTGTGTCTCTCCCTATGGGCAGAGCCACCTAGGAGAAGGGCAGAGAGCCACCAGAATAGGATGTATTCAATAGATTTTATTTGAAAGCACTAATTCAGACAAGGTAGAGCCATCTAGCTATGTACAAAATGCTAAACCATTATAATACACTCAATTTCATTTGTAATGTATCTCATTCTAATTGCTCTTTTATAGGTTAATTGCTAGCAAGTTAATGACCAATTTGCCCTAGAAACATTGGGAGCTAATCTCCAGAAGCTTCTCAACTCCTGGTGTGCATGAAGGACAGTAATGCCATAAGAATACCATGAACCTTCTCAGTTTCAACTTTGCTTTTGGAATAAAGCCATCCAATTTGCAGATCAGAACTTCAAAGTATGGTGGCTGGGGTCCCTCCTCACTCCTTCTAACTGGACCATGGTGATGAGCAGGATTCCTAACCAAAAGAAGGGAATACCAGAAGGTCACATAGACTCCTGAGGAGATGACAAGTGATGGAATAACAGAAAGTCAGGTCTTCCATGAACATGGGAAACAGTGTCAGGTACCTACATATTACCCAGTGTTTCCCATCCCTGATGGGTGACAATGTGAATCAGGAGTAAGAGGACAGGAGTAAATAAAGGTGGTGTGTCTCTCAGAAATAGTGATGCTGGTGGCAGTGAGCAAAGCCTCTGACTCACCGCTGTGCTACCCAAAATATAAAAATAAAATAAAATACTTGAGAGCCTTGAAATCGCAAGTGGGCAGAGAGCAGTTGGGATTCTAAACTTCTTCCAAGCTCAAGGGCCATGTACTCCCTCAGAAGGAAGTTCTTTATTAATAATTTCTCTCTGCTTCTATTATGGAGTTGGGAGGAAAGGAGACAGGGCAGAGGATGAAGGGAAGGAAAGGAAGAAGAAAGAAAAATGGGGAGGGGAAGGGAGAAGAGAGAAGAGAGGAGAGTAGAGGTAGAGGAGGGGAGGAAGAGGAGGGGAAGAAGAGGAGGGAGGGGCATCAGGGGAGGGGAAGGAGAGAGGTAAGAGAGGGGAGGGAGGGGAGGGACAGGAGAGGAGAGCTAGTTGCCCATATTATAATCACAGTAAAACAAAAAAGAAAAACAAACAAACAAAAGAAGGAATATGTTGCCAGCAAATCCTACGGGATTAAGCTTCACCAAACTAAGTTATAATTTGTATATCAATCTGAGACCTAAAACTGCTGACACACTTGAAAACCTCCTGAGTCTAGTCCCTAACACTCGGCCAACTAGACTCTTTAACTAGATCACAATCAGCAACTGTTTGTTGAGCCATGAGAACACTTAGGTATGCAGTATTAGCCCAGGCTACAGATCCCATGCAGGATCATTCCCACGTGGTGCCTCTGGGAGCCTGTTTTCCTCTCACTCCTTCTACCTAGCTAAGATGTGCTTTCCACTGCTCAGCCCTCCAGAGAAACTCCAGGACACTGATGTTTAGAATCCCTCTCCACCCTCACCCAAGAGACCAGGCAGAGATCTCTTGCCTGCTCTAGAACAAAGAAGCAGATGCCAGTCCCAGCCTCAGATTCATAATGGGACACTCGAAGGCCTTCCCTTCCTGCCTTCTGTTTACTAGACTCTCATTTGAACTGTTTCGCTCCATCTGTCAGACAGTCCAACCCTCCCACTCCCTTTCCTTTCTTTCCCCTTCATCCTGCCTTTTCATTCTTGTCTTTATATCCTCCTTTTTTCCTCCTTGGTTTTCTATCCTTCAAAGATGTACTTTAAAATCATGTGCATTCTCTCAAGCAGGTCAAAGACACTAGACCTAACATCCCCAGCACAGAGGAGAGATGCATACTTTCGGCACTGCAGATTATGAAAACTACACTCTGATTGACATGCCCAGCATACTCCTGGGGGGAAAATCCTTACAGACATTTGTGGAAGGCTCCAGCCTCTTAAGCTTCGTTTACATTTCATAGCTTTGACTGAATTTTCCTCAACTGTGTCTCCAAACATACTTCTCTGGTCCATAAACTGTTTCAGTGAAAACTTGGATTGCCTCTGATTTGATTCCTGTAACTGCAAGAGTCTGAGACAACCATTCATTTCGAAGCAAACCTCTCTATTCGAAAAACTTCCTGTGCCAAGTCTCTGTCAGGGTCCTCAATCACAGCCCTCTGATAATCATGGTGGCCTGCATCCTCCAAGAATAGCAGCTATGGAGAGCCTGCTTGCGGCTTCATCATAAACCCTTATTTGTTTATTGAACTATAGACAAACCAATATTAAGTTCCTACAGCCAAATCTGAGATGAACGCTGGTAACATTTGAGATTTTAGACTTCCTGACTATTCTTCTTCCTTTTTAATAAATTTTATTCATTTGTTACTATTTCTATTGGTGGGGATTATAATTATACTATTTCTACCTCCCATTTTCTCCTTTCAACCCCTCCCATTTGCCTCCCCCGTGAGCTTTCAAATACATGGTCTTTGAGTGTGTGTGTGTGTGTGTGTGTGTGTGTGTGTGTGTGTGAGAGAGAGAGAGAGAGAGAGAGAGAGAGAGAGAGAGAGAGAGAGAGAGAGAGAGGGAGAGAGAGAGAGACATCCAGACTCACAAGCAGTGCATGGGAAGATAAAAGTACAGCCTCAGATGTAGGTCCTTGTTTCTGCTGGTGTCTACTTCTGTCTTGCCATTGCTAGGATTACATGTGCAGTCCACTGCATCTAGCCTTTCGTGGGGAGATAAGGCTCCAAATTGAGGTCCTTATGATTGCAAGGCAACTTGCAGCCTTGACTTTTACTTGGTGCTAAATGATTATGGCATTTCATGATGGGAGCATCAGGGATATGTTTCAATGTCCTTACATCGTAGTATTGAGACAGCCATAAATGATTGTGAGACTGGCCACTCTCAGAGTCCTCAGGAATTACTGGCCCACTGCTTTGTGGAGTTTCACTTTGGAAATGATCAGGGTGGAACTGTAGCTATGATGCAGCGGGGCCTGTAAGAACACCTAAAACAGGGAGCTTCACTGGTAGGAAAGGAAATGGCTAGCTTTCATCTCCTTTGAAATGAGGAAATATACAAAGGTTCTGGAAGCCACCTATGGGAAGCAGTCTTTCTCTTAGGCCTTGAGCCAACACAAAGAATGCTCGGTTGGAAGCATTACTCAATTGTGAGTTTGGTCAAAGAACGGTTGTGGGCTGGAGGATGTTTTCTATTTTGTTTGGTTTGTATCTGGGTGGGCACAGGCTCCAGATGAGTTTCATGACACCAGCAGCCAGTTCACAATCCTGGGTGGTTTCTCTGAGGAAGAAACTCTCCAACCTGTCCTTATAAACTTACATTACAGTCTGTTTCACCTCAAACTTAATCACTTTGGCCTTATTTAGTCAGCATCTTGATAGGTTGAATTGAGTTCTCTGTACCTCTCTTCATGAGACAGTTGTGGTAAGCAGCTTTTCCATGCACACCTCATGCCTAACTGTAACTGATGGCGAGCACATCAGTGTGCAGTTCTCTGAAACATCACCTCCTGCCCTGGACTCCAGCCTCCCACTTCTCTTCCGGAAGATAAGATCTACAAACAGTAGCCTTGTTTAACTTAAACAAGCTTTCTGCCCTCAGCAAAGGGAAAAGTCCAGTAGGAAATCCGCATTTGCTGTTGGTGATGGCAGATAGGCACCGCCGATGACTCTAATTCTCAAAGCTGCTTACAGAACCGGAGCCAAGTTTCTGTCTCCCGGTAAGATCACAATGGGGAGGGGAGAGGGGTGTTTCTAGCAAAGCTCATTCCCTCGGGTCAGTAACAAGGGTTAGTGTTTCATTTCCTGAGGGACTTAGAAAATATGAACGGCTTTTGCTCTTCCCATACAAATATGGAAAATCTGAAAGTGTTCTTCTGAGATCCCATCATCCACCAAGCTGGACCAGTGAAGACCATCATGATTCAAAAAATCCCCAAATTATTCCATGAAAAACAAGTCATTCTATCATTCTTTCCTAGAATTTGACTTTATGATAACACTTTTCAGGTATTTGACTAACCCACATAAAAAAGTGCTTATGTATAAAGTAAGATAATCATATGTATTATAAACTATATAAGTATGACATACATTACATACATACCTAAACACAAACCTAAAATATACTCCATGAAACATAATTCATCCTTACTACATGTCATTGACTTTGATGTTTTATTTATCATTCCATTCTATTAAGTAGAGGTGTGTGGTTCAGCGGTGGAGAGCTGCCTGGCATAACTAAGGCCCTGGATTCAAACCCAGCTCCACACCACAACAACCACGAGCTGTGACTCATCAGACTGATTTTCCAATCCATGACCCAACCTATGAAGAGCACTCTGGAAGGAGAAAGGGGTGTATATATCATAATGCTACAAACCTCCCACTCTGGAAAACCAAAAACTTGCCCTTGAGGATGTCATTTGGTCAAAAATGTTCTCTCATTAAAATGCAAATAAACTATATTTATGAAATAAGTGTCCTGAGTCGTGTATTGTGTCGCATCTGACTTGTCATAGATTCCATCCCAGTGGAGAAGATGAATGCAGTTGGGAGTGGATGAGGAAGGGATGCTGATCTCAGGAAAGCTCTACGGAAGGGGTCTAGAAGACTTTAGGTGTTTGGAGTGCCTCTGAGCCTTAGGCTTTGGTCTCCTTCCCATACATACATGTAGCTAGTTCGTCCAGGCTGGTCTTCCCCAGGTCACCCCAGAGATCTCTAGCTGTCCCCTTCCATTCCTCATGTCCAGGGCAGGAATGGAAATTGCTCTGGGTAAGTGAAAGGGCTGATCCAGAACCTCAGGAGCCCCCTATGAATATAGTTCCAACTCTTTCCCTGTGTGACCTTGCCCCACGTTCAGGCATATTGGTCACATCTTTTCCAACAGGAAAACCCCATTGCTATCAGTGTCCCCAGGCTCTGGCAGCACTGACAGATAGCCCCTCTCTGGGTCCTTTCAGAGCACAG
This sequence comes from Rattus norvegicus, assembly GCF_021556685.1. Classification (NCBI taxonomy): domain Eukaryota; kingdom Metazoa; phylum Chordata; class Mammalia; order Rodentia; family Muridae; genus Rattus; species Rattus norvegicus. Next base: position 62,629,376 of record NC_141535.1, read on the forward strand.
GCATAGATGTCCACCAGACAGCGGTGACAGGGCAGAAGCATCTGATCATGGTATACCCTGTATTCTTCACATCCTCCCATGCAGCCACCTACCACCTCTAAAACACAGTCCCTGACTGAACCATAACCCTGAGCATGGACTGATGGATGTGCTTGTTGGGTTATTTGTTCAGAAACCCCATTTATGTCCTTACAATGTGAAATAACCCTTCGGCTTCTCCTCTACTTAACCTACTTAAACATTTACATTAAAATGATACTTTAAGAACTCCATTGTTGGCTAAGATCAAAAACTCAGGTGACAGCAGATGCTGGCGAGGATGTGGAGAAAGAGGAACATTCCTCCATTGTTGGTGGGATTGCAGACTGGTACAACCATTCTGGAAATCAGTCTGGAGGTTCCTCAGAAAATTGGACATTGAACTGCCTAAGGATCCAGCTATACCTTCTTGGGCATATATCCACAAGATGCCCCAACATATAAAAAAGACACATGCTCCACTATGTTCATAGCAGCTTTATTTATAATAGCCAGAAGCTGGAAAGAACCCAGATGCCCTTCAACAGAGGAATGGATACAGAAAATGTGGTACATCTACACAATGGAATATTACTCAGCTATCAAAAACAATGACTTTATGAAATTTGTAGGCAAATGGTTGGAACTGGAAAATATCATCCTGAGTGAGGTAACCCAATCACAGAAAAACACACATGGTATGCACTCATTGATAAGTGGCTATTAGCCCAAATGCTTGAATTACCCTAGATGCCTAGAACAAATGAAACTCAAGACGGATGATCAAAATGTGAATGCTTCACTCCTTCTTTAAAAGGGGAACAAGAATACCCTTGGCAGGGAAGAGAGAGGCAAAGATTAAAACAGACACAGAAGGAACACCCATTCAGAGCCTGCCCCATGTGGCCCATACATATATATACAGCCATCCAATTAGACAAGATGGATGAAGCAAAGAAGTGCAGGCTGACAGGAGCCAGATGTAGATTGCTCCTGAGAGACACAGCCAGAATACAGCAAATACAGAGGCGAATGTCAGCAGCAAACCACTGAACTGAGAATAGGACCCCTGTTGAAGGAATCAGAGAAAGAACTAGAAGAGCTTGAAGAAGCTCAAGACCCCATATGTACAACAATGCCAAGCAACCAGAGCTTCCAGGGACTAAGCCACTACCTAAAGACTATACATGGACTGACCCTGGACTCTGACCTCATAGGTAGCAATGAATAGCCTAGTAAGAGCACCAGTGGAAGGGGAAGCCCTGGGTCCTGCTAAGACTGAACCCCCAGTGAACGTGATTGTTGGGGGGAAGGCGGCAATGGGGGCAGGATGGGGAGGGGAACACCCATAAAGAAGGGGAGGGAGAGGGATTAGGGATGTTTGCCCGTAAACCGGGAAAGGGAATAACACTCGAAATGTATATAAGAAATACTCAAGTTAATAAAAAAAAAAAAGAACTCCATTGTTTTTGTTTGTTTGCTTGCTTGCTTGCTTTAATTAGCTCACTAGTTCTCTCTCTCCCTCTCCCTCTCCCTCCCCCCCCCCCCCTCTCTCTCTCTCTCTCTCTCTCTCTCTCTCTCTCTTTCTCTCTCTCTCTCCTTGACTATAGGAGACGCTTCACCAGAGTTCCTATAGAACTTTCTGACTCTACCTGAAATATCCAGCCCCTCTTCAGCCAGAAGCAAACATCAGAAGGGGTGAGGATCAAGCAGTTGAGGATCATAGTCTTGACCTATGCTGACAGTCTGTAGTGACAGAGATTGAAACTCTTGAGAGAGAAGGGCCACCCAAAGAGAGGCCAGTGAGACTGGAAATGGAGCAGAGGAACCCCAGGGCTAGTGTGTCCTTTGTCCCATTTATTGCTAAACTTCAGTGGCTTCCCTCCCCTTCCCTCAGTCTGGTTGTACTTGCATTCTGAGAGCCAATAATTTACCCCTTTGCCCTTTTGCCTAATCCAAACTGGGTTTCTGTAACTTACAACCACAAAGACTCCTGACTAATACAACCATTAATTGTTTCTTGCTGGCTACCGCCATGTTGTTATTAAGCCAAATATTTATGTCTTGTGTTTATATATTGTTTTTTAATTCAAAGGCAGGCCCTTACATTTTCTGCTATGGAATAGATCTAGATCTTGTTTAACCTGGCTCCTAGTTCTGAACGGTCTGGTCACAAATTTGCATATACTGTTATCAGTTATGGTGAGAAAACATAACTTTTGTCCATTTATGAAAACAGCTAGTTTCTTCTTAGCAAGTAAAAGAATTGCAATGACAGGATCTCATTCAGGAAAAAGTAAAATAAAATTTTAAATTATAAAAAAAAAACAACTCATGTTCTTTTGAATAAATTGTCAGTCAATTCTCCAGAATATTAACTGGCTAAAAGATGGGCTGATTGAGACCTCAGAAATAGGACAGGAGGGCTCCAAATTCAAGTGACATTGTCTGATTAATAGGGGCCTATTCTATGGGGCTACATCTCTGGTATCACCCTTGAATGTAGACACCTCTTCTGAATATGCAGGCTTCACACTCTCATCCACAGTTAGAATCAGGAACCCAGCCATTTGTCTCAATCACAAACTCCCTATATGCTGTCATGAACAAAAGCAATCCAGGCTTAGTAAATATTCTAAATATCCTTGCAAAAGAAGGAAAGATATGCGCCAATGACTAGAATGCTGGCGTCAGACCTCCAAAGTTCAAGACTGAAGCTGAGGGTTTTCTTTTGTAGAAAGAAATGAACACAGCCTAAAAGATGTGTAACTACATAGAAGTGGGATAGAAGAGTTAGGTGGTAGACCAGATGACTTTTTGTGGGATGGGGATGAGCTTTTAATGCTGCTTCTAACTCAAAGAAGTCAAGGTTCAGAAACCTAGGGCTAGGAAAACATCCTAGGGAAAATATGATTAGCAGGTATGAACACACACTGTTGGGCAAATTTTGGTCAAAGAAAAAGACATTGGAAGGTATGTTTGTGGCCTTGTCCTGAGTGAACAGACAGACTCCATGACTCTTAACCTAAGCCATAAGGAGCAGGATGCTTCTTACCCCAGAATGTCTTCACAACACATAGGAGGAGCAGACTTCTAAAACAAGCCTGTTTTTCAAAACCATAGGGCTTGGGTGAGGCTCTCCAAAATGCACTTGTGACTCCAAGAGCTTTCTCCATTTGTGTGCCCTCCCTGGATCTTATGAGAATTCCTAGGTCAGGCGATAAGTGAGATCACAGGATGGTTAGAGTGGTATCTTAAACTGGTCTCTTGATCTGCCTCACTGTGAGTGAGACAACACATTGGAAATTATGTCAGTGCATGAGGTTTGCTAGTTACTACCCAAGGAAACAAACCCATCAGCCCAGGTGTGACCTATCTGGATGTTTCTGCAGTGTTTCTGCTTATTTTGCAGGAGGTTTCTAAGAATTCTATTATCGACTCCCACATCCTATTCTAACTCCTTCCTCCTTTCCACAGCCCATTTTTGGGCATTTATGGGGTAAACTGCCCCTCCTTGTCCCAGTTTCTGAGCATTATTACTAAGTTCTCTCTTCCTTATAATTTACATTTAAACACTGTAATTAAGAATGGTACTGAGAAACAGGCATTTATTTTTATTTATTTATGTATTTATTTAGTTTACTTCCCAGTATCAACCCCCTTTCCCCCAGTACCTCCTCAGGCAGATCATCCCCCAATTCCACCTTCCTCTTCCCCTTACACCTACATTCCTGCCTCTCCCTCCTCTAGTCATTGTAATACTAGGTGCATCTTCTCCTGTTGAAGCCAGACAAGGTGACCCAGTTAGGGGAATGGCATCTGCATGCAGATAGAAAACAATTTCAGGAACAGCCTATGCTCCAGTTGTTGGGGGACTCACATGAAGATCAAATTACACACATCTGCTACATATGTGCAGATGGCCTAGGTCCAGCCCATGCTCACTCTTTGGTTAGTAGTCTGTCTCTGTATCAGTTCTGGGGGCCCCCAAGTGTCCTGGTCATTTGACTCTGTTGTATTCTTTTGGGGTCCCTATAAACAGGTATTTATATCATCTCCTCCAAGGCTTGGGGAACATTGTGGACAAGGGAATAGGAAGAATGAATAGCTGGATAATAGGGGGAAAGACTATAAAACACCATCTTCTGCATAACACAGCCTCCTCATTTATAAACCCATAGCAGGAGCAGTTACCTACACTAGGCCTGCAGAAGACCTTCCTGTCAATTTAATCAGCCATGAATTGTGGAGGGGCTTACAAGGACTTACCCCCTCCATAGGTAACTGTTGGCCATGAATGAAAGGAAATCATCTTTCACAGATGAGCCTACCAGGCTCCAATGGATGATTTCATGGTGGTATGAACTATGCAGCTAAACTCAATGAAACATACACATAAAGGCATGACCATAAGAAAAGAATGTGCAGGAAGGGAGGTTACAAGGGTAGATAAAGGAAGGGTGGTTGAGAATAATCAGAATGCATTTTATAGCTATGAAGTTTTGAAAAAAATTAATTTATATTTTAATGTTTTATTTTTGAAATCATAATAAAATTACATCATTTTCCCATTTACTTTCTTCCCTCCAAACCCTCTCCTGTATCCCTCACCCTCACTATCTTTGAAATTTATTGTCTCTTTTTTCTTAATTTTTATACATATGGTTATGTGTACCTATATTCCCAAATACACAAATACAACCTGCTCTTCCATATAATGTTACTTGTGTGTATATGTTTTCAGGGCTGACCATCTGGTTTTGAATAACCAATTGGTTGGTCCTTTCCTGGGGAAGACTATTTCTCCAGCATTCCTTCTTGCCTGTAATTCTTTGTCTAGAATTTAATGCATTAGAATTTCTACGCAACTATTACATGATTATTTATGTACAAAAGAACAGGGGGGAGGTCTCCCAGAAGTAACAAAATAAAATGCAAAAGTAAAGACAAATAAAAACAAAACAAAGAAAGGAACTGGGGGGCTAGGGAATGAAGCTCCCGCAGTGGAATGATTATTGAGCATAAAAGAAGCCAAGGCTTCTGACCCAAGCACCACATAGACCAGTGCAAAGTCTCATACCTGTAATCACAGCACAGGAGAAGCAAAGGCAGAAATACTGGGCATTGTCGATTATCCTGTGCTACAAAAATGTCCAAGGTCAGCTTGGACTCAAGAAGGGAGGCAGACCACATGTGGCCCATACATATACAGCCACCCAATTAGACAAGATGGATGAAGCAAAGAAGTTCAGGCAGACAAGAGCCGGATGTAGATCTCTCCTGAGAGACACAGCCAGAATACAGCAAATACAGAGGCGAATGCCAGCAGCAAACCACTGAACTGAGAATAGGACCCCCGTTGAAGGAATCAGAGAAAGAACTGGAAGAGCTTGAAGGAGCTCGAGACCCCTTATCAACAACAATGCCAAGCAACCAGAGCTTCCAGGGACTAAACTACTACCCAAAGACTATACATGGACTGACCCTGGAGTCTGACCTCATAGGTAGCATTGAATATCCTAGTAAGAGCACCAGTGGAAGGGGAAGCCCTGGGTCCTGCTAAGACTGAACCCCCAGTGAACGTGATTGTTGGGGGGAGGGCAGCAATGGGGGGAGGATGGGGTGGGGAACACCCATAAAGAAGGGGAGGGGAAGGAGTTAGGGGGATGTTGGCCCGTAAACCGGGAAAGGGGATAACACTCGAAATGTAAATAAAAAATACTCAAGTTAATAAAAAAAAACCAAAACAAAACAAAAAGAAGAAGAAGAAGAAGAAGAAGAAGAAGAAGAAGAAGAAGAAGAAGAAGAAGAAGAAGAAGAAGAAGAAGAAGAAGAAGAAGAAGAAGAAGAAGAAGAAGGGAGGCAGATGAAGGTCAAGAGAGACAGAGAGAGGGAGGGAGGAGGGAGAGGGAGGGAGGAGGGAGAGGGAGGGAGGAGGGAGAGGGAGGGAGGAGGGAGAGGGAGGGAGAGGAAGACGGAGAGGGAGAAGAAGAGGGAGAGGAAGAGGGAGAAGAAGAGGGAGAAGGACAGGGAGAAGGAGAGGGAAAGACAGACAAAGAAAGAGCCAACAGAGAGGAAAGAATTGAGAGCTACAGAAATTTAGAAAATCAGTTCCTTCACCAAACTCTACCTTTTGTGAGTCTATTAATGCAAAAAACAAATTACATTTGAAATATAAAAGTTACTTATTATTTTTATATTTGCATATTCCAATAATCCTAATTTCCTCTGAAATTAATGGGGTCTTCCTTCTGGCTCAAGAAAAGCTGATTGTTTTATTTTATTAACTTGAGTGTTCCTTATTTACATTTCAAGTGTTATTCCCTTTCCCGGTTTCCTGGCAAACATCCCCCTAATCCCTCTCCCTCCCCTTCTTTATAGGTGTTCCCCTCCCCATCCTCCCCCCATTGCCGATCTCCCCCCAACAATCACGTTCACTGGGAGTTCAGTCTTAGCAGGACCAAGGGCTTGCCCTTCCACTGGTGATCTTACTAGAATATTCATTGCTACCTATGAGGTCAGACTCCAGGGTTAGTCCATGTATAGTCCTTAGGTAGTGGCTTAGTCCCTGGAAGCTCTGGTTGCTTGGCATTGTTGTTGATAAGGGGTCTCGAGCCCCTTCAAGCTCTTCCAGTTCTTTCTCTGATTCCTTCAACGGGGGTCCTATTCTCAGTTCAGTGGTTTGCTGCTGGCATTCGCCTCTGTATTTGCTGTATTCTGGCTGTGTCTCTCAGGAGAGATCTACATCCGGCTCCTGTCTGCCTGCATTTCTTTGCTTCATCCATCTTGTCTAATTGGGTGGCTGTATATGTATGGGCCACATGTGGGGCAGGCTCTGAATGGGTGTTCCTTCAGTCTCTGTTTTAATCTTTGCCTCTCTCTTCCCTGCCAAGGGTATTCTTGTTCCCCTTTTAAAGAAGGAGTGAAGCATTCACATTTTGATCATCCGTCTTGAGTTTCGTTTGTTCTAGGCATCTAGGGTAATTCAAGCATTTGGGCTAATAGCCACTTATCAGTGAGTGCATACCATGTATGTCTTTCTGTGTTTGGGTTAGCTCACTCAGGATGATATTTTCCAGTTCCAGCCATTTGCCTACGAATTTCATAAAGTCGTTGTTTTTGATAGCTGAGTAATATTCCATTGTGTAGATGTACCACATTTTCTGTATCCATTCCTCTGTTGAAGGGCATCTGGGTTCTTTCCAGCTTCTGGCTATTATAAATAAGGCTGCAATGAACATAGTGGAGCACGTGTCTTTTTTATATGTTGGGGCATCTTTTGGGTATATGCCCAAGAGAGGTATAGCTGGATCCTCAGGCAGTTCAATGTCCAATTTTCTGAGGATCCTCCAGACTGATTTCCAGAATGGTTGTACCAGTCTGCAATCCCACCAACAATGGAGGAGTGTTCCTCTTTCTCCACATCCTCGCCAGCATCTGTTGTCCCCTGAGTTTTTGATCTTAGCCATTCTCACTGGTGTGAGGTGAAATCTCAGGGTTGTTTTGATTTGCATTTCCCATATGACTAAAGATGTTGAACATTTCTTTAGGTGTTTCTCCGCCATTCGGCATTCCTCAGCTGTGAATTCTTTGTTTAACTCTGAGCCCCATTTTTAATAGGGTTATTTGTTTCCCTGTGGTCTAACTTCTTGAGTTCTTTGTATATTTTGGATATAAGGCCTCTATCTGTTGTAGGATTGGTAAAGATCTTTTCCCAATCTGTTGGTTGCCCTTTTGTCCTAACCACAGTGTCCTTTGCCTTACAGAAGCTTTGCAGTTTTATGAGATCCCATTTGTCAATTCTTGATCTTAGAGCGTAAGCCATTGGTGTTTTGTTCAGGAAATTTTTTCCAGTGCCCATGTGTTCCAGATGCTTCCCTAGTTTTTCTTCTATTAGTTTGAGTGTGTCTGCTTTGATGTGGAGGTCCTTGATCCACTTGGACTTAAGCTTTGTACGGGGTGATAAGCATGGATCAATCTGCATTCTTCTACATGTTGACCTCCAGTTGAACCAGCACCATTTGCTGAAAATGCTATCTTTTTTTCATTTGATGGTTTTGGCTCCTTTGTCAAAAATCAAGCGACCATATGTGTGTGGGTTCATTTCTGGGTCTTCAATTCTATTCCATTGGTCTATCTGTCTGTCTCTGTACCAATACCATGCAGTTTTTATCACTATTGCTCTGTAATACTGCTTGAGTTCAGGGATAGTGATTCCCCCTGAAGTCCTTTCATTGTTGAGGATAGCTTTAGCTATCCTGGGTTTTTTGTTATTCCAGATGAATTTGCAAATTGTTCTGTCTAACTCTTTGAAGAATTGGATTGGTATTCTGATGGGGATTGCATTGAATCTGTAGATTGCTTTTGGTAAAATGGCCATTTTTACTATATTAATCCTGCCAATCCATGAGCATGGGAGATCTTTCCATCTTCTGAGGTCTTCTTCAATTTCCTTCTTCAGTGTCTTGAAGTTCTTATTGTACAGATCTTTTACTTGCTTGGTTAAAGTCACTCCGAGGTACTTTATATTATTTGGGTCTATTATGAAGGGTGTCGTTTCCCTAATTTCTTTCTCGGCTTCTTTCTCTTTTGTATAGAGGAAGGCAACTGATTTATTTGAGTTAATTTTATACCCAGCCACTTTGCTGAAGTTGTTTATCAGCTTTAGTAGTTCTCTGGTGGAACTTTTGGGATCACTTAAATATACTATCATATCATCTGCAAATAGTGATATTTTGACTTCTTCTTTTCCGATCTGTATCCCCTTGACATCCTTTTGTTGTCTGATTGCTCTGGCTAGAACTTCAAGAACTATATTGAATAAGTAGGGAGAGAGTGGGCAGCCTTGTCTAGTCCCTGATTTTAGTGGGATTGCTTCAAGTTTCTCTCCATTTAGTTTAATGTTAGCAACTGGTTTGCTGTATATGGCTTTTACCATGTTCAGGTATGGGCCTTGAATTCCTATTCTTTCCAGGACTTTTATCATGAAGGGGTGTTGAATTTTGTCAAATGCTTTCTCAGCATCTAATGAAATGATCATGTGGTTTTGTTCTTTCAGTTTGTTTATATAATGGATCACGTTGATGGTTTTCCGTATATTAAACCATTCCTGCATGCCTGGGATGAAGCCTACTTGATCATGGTGGATGATTGTTTTGATGTGCTCTTGGATTCGGTTTGCCAGAATTTTGTTGAGTATTTTTGCGTCGATATTCATATGGGAAATTTGTCTGAAGTTCTCTTTCTTTGTTGTGTCTTTGTGTGGTTTAGGTATAAGAGTAATTGTGGCTTCATAGAAGGTATTCGGTAGTGCTCCATCTGTTTCAATTTTGTGGAATAGTTTGGATAATATTGGTATGAGGTCTTCTATGAAGGTTGGATAGAATTCTGCACTAAACCCGTCTGGACCTGGGCTCTTTTTGGTTGGGAGACCTTTAATGACTGCTTCTATTTCCTTAGGAGTTATGGGGTTGTTTAACTGGTTTATCTGTTCCTGATTTAACTTCGGTACCTGGTATCTGTCTAGGAAATTGTCCATTTCCTGAAGATTTTCAAGATTTGTTGAATATAGGTTTTTGTAGTAAGATCTGATGATTTTTTGAATTTCCTCTGAATCTGTTGTTATGTCTCCCTTTTCATTTCTGATTTTGTTAATTTGGACGCACTCTCTGTGTTCTCTCGTTAGTCTGGCTAAGGGTTTATCTATCTTGTTGATTTTCTCAAAGAACCAACTTTTGGTTCTGTTGATTCTTTCTATGGTCCTTTTTGTTTCTACTTGGTTGATTTCAGCTCTGAGTTTGATTATTTCCTGCCTTCTACTCCTCCTGGGTGTATTTGCTTCTTTTTGCTCTAGAGCTTTTAGGTGTGCTGTCAAGCTGCTGACATATGCTCTTTCCTGTTTCTTTCTGCAGGCACTCAGCGCTATGAGTTTTCCTCTTAGCACAGCTTTCATTGTGTCCCATAAGTTTGAGTATGTTGTACCTTCATTTTCATTAAATTCTAAAAAGTTTTTAATTTCTTTCTTTATTTCTTCCTTGACCAGGTTATCATTGAGTAGAGCATTGTTCAATTTCCACGTATATGTGGGCATTCTTCCCTTATTGTTATTGAAGACCAGTTTTAGGCCGTGGTGGTCCGATAGCACGCATGGGATTATTTCTATCTTTCTGTACCTGTTGAGGCCCGTTTTTTGACCAATTATATGGTCAATTTTGGAGAAAGTACCATGAGGAGCTGAGAAGAAGGTATATCCTTTTGCTTTAGGATAGAATGTTCTATAAATATCCGTTAAGTCCATTTGGCTCATGACTTCTCTTAGTCTGTCGACATCACTGTTTAATTTCTGTTTCCATGATCTGTCCATTGATGAGAGTGGGGTGTTGAAATCTCCCACTATTATTGTGCGAGGTGCAATGTGTGTTTTGAGCTTTAGTAAGGTTTCTTTTACATATGTAGGTGCCCTTGTATTTGGGGCATAGATATTTAGGATTGAGAGTTCATCTTGGTGGATTTTTCCTTTGATGAATATGAAGTGTCCTTCCTTATCTTTTTTGATGACTTTTAGTTGAAAATTGATTTTATTTGATATTAGAATGGCTACTCCAGCTTGCTTCTTCCTACCGTTTGCTTGGAAAGTTGTTTTCCAGCCTTTCACTCTGAGGGAGTGTCTGTCTTTGTCTCTAAGGTGTGTTTCCTGTCGGCAGCAGAATGCAGGGTCCTCGTTGCGTATCCAGTTTGTTAATCTATGTCTTTTTATTGTGGAGTTGAGGCCATTGATATTGAGAGATATTAAGGAATAGTGATTATTGCTTCCCGTTATATTCATATTTGGATGTGAGGTTATGTTTGTGTGCTTTCATTCTCTTTGTTTTGTTGCCAAGACGATTAGTTTCTTGCTTCTTCTAGGGTATAGCTTGCCTCCTTATGTTGGGCTTTACCATTTATTATCCTTTGTAGGGCTGGATTTGTAGAAAGATATTGTGTAAATTTGGTTTTGTCATGGAATATCTTGGTTTCTCCATCTATGTTAATTGAGAGTTTTGCAGGATACAGTAACCTGGGCTGGCATTTGTGTTCTCTTAGGGTCTGTATGACATCAGTCCAGGATCTTCTGTCCTTCATAGTTTCTGGCGAGAAGTCTGGTGTGATTCGGATAGGTCTGCCTTTATATGTTACTTGACCTTTTTCCCTTACTGCTTTTAATATTCTTTCTTTATTTTGTGCATTTGGTGTTTTGACTATTATGTGACGGGAGGTGTTTCTTTTCTGGTCCAATCTATTTGGAGTTCTGTAGGCATCTTGTATGCCTATTGGTATCTCTTTTTTTAGGTTAGGGAAGTTTTCTTCTATGATTTTGTTGAAGATATTTACTGGTCCTTTGAGCTGGGAGTCTTCACTCTCTTCTATACCTATTACCCTTAGGTTTGATCTTCTCATTGAGTCCTGGATTTCCTGTATGTTTTGGACCAGTAGCTTTTTCCGCTTTACATTATCTTTGACAGTTGAGTCAATGATTTCTATGGAATCTTCTGCTCCTGAGATTCTCTCTTCCATCTCTTGTATTCTGTTGGTGAAGCTTGTATCTACAGCTCCTTGTCTCTTCTTTTGGTTTTCTATATCCAGGGTTGTTTCCATGTGTTCTCTTTTGATTGCTTCTATTTCCATTTTTAATTCCTTCAACTGTTTGATTGTGTTTTCCTGGAATTCTTTCAGGGATTTTTGTGTCTCCTCTCTATGGGTTTCTACTTGTTTATTTATGTTTTCCTGGAATTCTTTCAGGCATTTTTCCGATTCCTCTCTGTAGGGTTCTACTTGTTCTCTAAGGGAGTTCTTCATGTCTTTCTTGAAGTCCTCCAGCATCATGATCAAATATGATTTTGAAACTAGATCTTGCTTTTCTGGTGTGTTTGGATATTCCATGATTGTTTTGGTGGGAGAATTGGGCTCCGATGATGGCATGTAGTCTTGGTTTCTGTTGCTTGGGTTCCTGCGCTTGCCTCTCGCCATCAGATTATCTCTAGTGTTACTTTGTTCTGCTATTTCTGACAGTGGCTAGACTGTCCTATAAGCCTGTGTGTCAGGAGTGCTGTAGACCTGTTTTCCTCTCTTCCAGTCAGTTATGGGGACAGAGTGTTCTGCTTTCGGGCGTGTAGTTTTTCCTCTCTACAGGTCTTCAGCTGTTCCTGTGGGCCTGTGTCTTGAGTTCACCAGGCAGCTTTCTTGCAGCAGACAAGTTGGTCTTACCTGTGGTCCCGAGGCTCAAGTTTGCTCGCGGGGTGCTGCCCAAGGGCTCTCTGCAGCGGCAGCAACCAGGAAGACCTGTGCCGCCCCTTCCGGGAGCTTCAGTGCACCAGGGTTCCAGATGGCCTTTGGTGTTTTCCTCTGGCGTCCGAGATGTATGTACAGAGAGCAGTCTCTTCTGGTTTCCCAGGCTTGTCTGCCTCTCTGAAGGTTCAGCTCTCCCTCCCACGGGATTTGGGTGCAGAGAACTGTTTATCCGGTCTGTTTCCCTCAGGTTCCAGCGGTGTCTCAGGCAGGGTTCCTGCCGCTCCTGGGCCCTCCCCCACGGGAGCCCAGAGGCCTTATACAGTTTCCTCTTGGGCCAGGGATGTGGGCAGGGGTGGGCAGTGTTGGTGGTCTCTTCCGCTCTGCAGCCTCAGGAGTGCCCACCTGATCAGGCGGTGGGGTCTCTTTCCCACAGGGTCTGGAGCAGAGAGCTGCTGCGGGCCCGGGATCCGCGGGCGTGGGACCTCCGGCAAACACAGGACGTGCCCGGTCCTAGATGAACTCTGCCTCTGTGTGTCCCGATCTCACCAGGCAGCTCTCTTACAGCAGACAAGTTGGTCTTACCTGTGGTCCCGAGGCTCAAGTTTCCTTGCAGTGTGCTGCCCAAGGGCTCTCTGCGGCGGCAGCAACCAGGAAGACGCAAGTCATTGTTTTTGATAGCTGAGTAATATTCCATTGTGTAGATGTACCACATTTTCTGTATCCATTCCTCTGTTGAAGGGCATCTGGGTTCTTTCCAGCTTCTGGCTATTAAAAATAAGGCTCCGATGAACATAGTGGAGCACGTGTCTTTTTTATATGTTGGGGCATCTTGTGGGTATATGCCCAAGAGAGGTATAGCTGGATCCTCAGGCAGTTTAATGTCCAATTTTCTGAGGAACCTCCAGACTGATTTCCAGAATGGTTGTACAAGTCTGCAATCCCACCAACAATGGAGGAGTGTTCTTCTTTCTCCACATCCTTGCCAGCATCTGCTGTCACCTGAGTTTTTGATCTTAGCCATTCTCACTGGTGTGAGGTGAAATCTCAGGGTTGTTTTGATTTGCATTTCCCTTATGACTAAAGATGTTGAACATTTCTTTAGGTGTTTCTCAGCCATTCAGCATTCCTCAGCTGTGAATTCTTTGTTTAGCTCTGAACCCCATTTTTTAATAGGGTTATTTGTCTCCCTGTGGTCTAACTTCTTCAGTTCTTTGTATATTTTGGATATAAGGCCTCTATCTGTTGTAGGATTGGTAAAGATCTTTTCCCAATCTGCTGGTTGCCGTTTTGTCCTAACCACACTGTCCTTTGCCTTACAGAAGCTTTGCAGTTTTATGAGATCCCATTTGTCGATTCTTGATCTTAGAGCATAAGCCATTGGTGTTTTGTTCAGGAAATTTTTTCCAGTGCCCATGTGTTCCAGATGCTTCCCTAGTTTTTCTTCTATTAGTTTGAGTGTATGTGGTTTGATGTGGAGGTCCTTGATCCACTTGGACTTAAGCTTTGTACAGGGTGATAAGCATGGATCGATCTGCATTCTTCTACATGCTGACCTCCAGTTGAACCAGCACCATTTGCTGAAAATGCTATCTTTTTTTCATTTGATGGTTTTGGCTCCTTTGTCAAAAATCAAGTGACCATAGGTGTGTGGGTTCATTGCTGGGTCTTCAATTCTATTCCATTGGTCTATCTGTCTGTCTCTGTACCAATACCATGCAGTTTTTATCACTATTGCTCTGTAATACTGCTTGAGTTCAGGGATAGTGATTCCCCCTGAAGTCCTTTTATTGTTGAGGATAGCTTTAGCTATCCTGGGTTTTTTGTTATTCCAGATGAATTTGCAAATTGTTCTGTCTAACTCTTTGAAGAATTGGATTGGTATTTTGATGGGGATTGCATTGAATCTGTACATCGCTTTTGGTAAAATGGCCATTTTTACTATATTAATCCTGCCAATCCATGAGCATGGGAGATCTTTCCATCTTCTGAGGTCTTCTTCAATTTCTTTCTTCAGAGTTTTGAAGTTCTTATTGTACAGATCTTTTACTTGCTTGGTGAAAGTCACTCAGAGGTACTTTATATTATTTGGATCTATAATGAAGGGTGTTGTTTCCCTAATTTCTTTCTCGGCTTCTTTCTCTTTTGTGTAGAGGAAGGCTACTGATTTATTTGAGTTAATTTTGTACCCAGCCACTTTGCTGAAGTTGTTTATCAGCTTTAGTAGTTCTCTGGTGGAACTTTTGGGATCACTTACAAATACTATCATATCATCTGCAAATAGTGATATTTTGACTTCTTTTCCGATCTGTATCCCCTTTACCTCCTTTTGTTGTCTGATTGCTCTGGCTAGAACTTCAAGAACTATATTGAATAGGTAGGGAGAGAGTGGGCAGCCTTGTCTAGTCCCTGATTTTAGTGGGATTGCTTCAAGTTTCTCTCCATTTAGTTTAATGTTAGCAACTGGATTGCTGTATATGGCTTTTACTATGTTTAGGTATGGGCCTTGAATTCCTATTCTTTCCAGGACTTTTATCATGAAGGGGTGTTGAATTTTGTCAAATGCTTTCTCAGCATCTAATGAAATGATCATGTGGTTTTGTTCTTTCAGTTTGTTTATATAATGGATCACGTTGATGGTTTTCCGTATATTAAACCATCCCTCCATGCCTGGGATGAAGCTACTTGATCATGGTGGATGATTGTTTTGATGTGCTCTTGGATTCGGTTTGCCAGATTTTTATTGAGTATTTTTGCGTCGATATTCATAAGGGAAATTGGTCTGAAGTTCTCTTTCTTTGTTGTGTCTTTGTGTGGTTTAGGTATAAGAGTAATTGTGGCTTCATAGAAGGAATTCGGTAGTGCTCCATCTGTTTCAATTTTGTGGAATAGTTTGGATAATATTGGTATGAGGTCTTCTATGAAGGTTTGGTAGAATTCTGCACTAAACCCGTCTGGACCTGGGCTCTTTTTGGTTGGGAGACCTTTAATGACTGCTTCTATTTCCTTAGGAGTTATGGGGTTGTTTAACTGGTTTATCTGTTCCTGATTTAACTTCGGGACCTGGTATCTGTCTAGGAAATTTTCCATTTCCTGCAGATTTTTAAGTTTTGTTCAATATAGGCTTTTATAGTAAGATCTGATGATTTTTTGAATTTCCTCTGAATCTGTAGTTATGTCTCCCTTTTCATTTCTGATTTTGTTAATTTGGACACACTCTCTGTGTTCTCTCGTTAGTCTGGCTAAGGGTTTATCTATCTTGTTGAATTTCTCAAAGAACCAACTTTTGGTTCTGTTGATTCTTTCTATGGTCCTTTTTGTTTCTACTTGGTTGATTTCAGCTCTGAGTTTATTTCCTGCCTTCTACTCCTCCTGGGTGTATTTGCTTCTTTTTCCTCTAGAGCTTTTAGGTGTGCTGTCAAGCTGCTGACATATGCTCTTTCCTGTTTCTTTCTGCAGGCATTCAGCACTACGAGTTTTCCTCTTAGCACAGCTTTCATTGTGTCCCATAAGTTTGGGTATGTTGTACCTTCATTTTCATTAAATTCTAAAAAGTCTTTAATTTCTTTCTTTATTTCTTCCTTGACCAGGTTATCATTGAGTAGAGCATTGTTCAATTTCCATGTATATGTGGGCATTCTTCCCTTATTGTTATTGAAGACCAGTTTTAGGCTGTGGTGGTCTGATAGCACGCATGGGATTATTTCTATCTTTCTGTACCTGTTGAGGCCCGTTTTTTGACCAATTATATGGTCAGTTTTGGAGAAAGTACCATGAGGAGCTGAGAAGAAGGTATATCCTTTTGCTTTAGGATAGAATGTTCTATAAATATCTGTTAAGTCCATTTGGCTCATGACTTCTCTTAGTCTGTCTACATCACTGTTTAATTTCTGTTTCCATGATCTGTCCATTGATGAGAGTGGGGTGTTGAAATCTCCTACTATTATTGTGTGAGGTGCAATGTGTGTTTTGAGCTTTAGTAAGGTTTCTTTTACGTATGTAGATGCCCTTGTATTTGGGGCATAGATATTTAGGATTGAGAGTTCATCTTGGTGGATTTTTCCTTTGATGAATATGAAGTGTCCTTCCTTATCTTTTTTGATGACTTTTAGTTGAAAATTGATTTTATTTGATATTAGAATGGCTACTCCAGCTTGCTTCTTCCTACCATTTGCTTGGAAAGTTGTTTTCCAGCCTTTCACTCTGAGGGAGTGTCTGTCTTTGTCTCTGAGGTGTGTTTCCTGTAGGCAGCAGAATGCAGGGTCCTCGTTGCGTATCCAGTTTGTTAATCTATGTCTTTTTATTGGGGAGTTGAGGCCATTGATGTTGAGAGATATTAAGGAATAGTGATTATTGCTTCCTGTCATATTCATATTTGGATATGAGGTTATGTTTGTGTGCTTTTCTTCTCTTTGTTTTGTTGCCAAGATGATTAGTTTCTTGCTTTTTCTAGGGTGTAGCTTGCCTCCTTATGTTGGGCTTTACCATTTATTATCCTTTCTAGTGCTGGATTTGTAGAAAGATATTGTAAATTTGGTTTTGTCATGGAATATCTTGGTTTCTCCATCTATGTTAATTGAGAGTTTTGCAGGAAACAGTAACCTGGGCTGGCATTTGTGTTCTCTTAGGGTCCATATGACATCTGTCCAGGATCTTCTGGCTTTCATAGTTTCTGGTGAAAAGTCTGGTGTGATTCTGATAGGTCTCCTTTATATGTTACTTGACCTTTTTCCCGTACTGCTTTTAATATTCTTTCTTTATTTTGTGCATTTGGTGTTTTGACTATTATGTGACGGAAGGAGTTTCTTTTCTGGTCCAATCTATTTGGAGTTCTGTAGGCTTCTTGTATGCTTATGGGTATCTCTTTAGGTTAGGGAAGTTTTCTTCTATGATTTTGTTGAAGATATTTACTGGTCCTTTGAGCTGAGAGTCTTCACTCTCTTCTATACCTATTACCCTTAGGTTTGATCTTCTCATTGAGTCCTGGATTTCCTGTATGTTTTGACCAGCAGCTTTTTCCACTTTACATTATCTTTGACAGTTGAGTCGATGATTTCTATGGAATCTTCTGCTCCTGAGATTCTCTCTTCCATCTCTTGTATTCTGTTGGTGAAGCTTGTATCTACAGCTCCTTGTCTCTTCTTTTGGCTTTCTATATCCATGGTTGTTTCCATGTGTTCTTTCTTGATTGCTTCTATTTCCATTTTTAATTCCTTCAACTGTTTGATTGTGTTTTCCTGGAATTCTTTCAGGGATTTTTGTGACTCCTCTCTATGGACTTCTACTTGTTTATTTATGTTTTCCTGGAATTCTCTTAGGGATTTTTGGGATTCCTCTCTGTAGGGTTCTACTTGTTCTCTAAGGGAGTTCTTCATGTCTTTCTTGAAGTCCTCCAGCATCATGATCAAATATGATTTTGAAACTAGATCTTGCTTTTCTGGTGTGTTTGGATATTCCGTGTTTTCTTTAGTGGGAGAATTGGGCTCCGATGATGCCATGTAATCTTGGTTTCTGTTGCTTGAGTTCCTGCGCTTGCCTCTCGCCATCAGATTATCTCTAGTGTTACTTTGTTCTGCTATTTCTGACAGTGGCTAGACTGTCCTATAAGCCTGCATTTCAGGAGTGCTGTAGACCTGTTTTCCTGTTTTCTTTCAGCCAGTTATGGGGACAGAGTGTTCTGCTTTCGGGCGTGTAGTTTTTCCTATCTACAGGTCTTCGGCTGTTCCTGTGGGCCTGTGTCTTGAGTTCACCAGGCAGGTCGCTTGCAGCAGAAAAGTTGGTCTTACCTGTGGTCCCGAGGCTCAAGTTTGCTCGTGGGGTGTTGCTTATGAGCTCTCCGAGGTGGCAGCCACCAGGAAGATCTGCGCCACCCTTTCCGGGAGCTTCCGTGCACCAGGGTTCCAGATGGCGTCTGAGATGTATGTGCAGAGTGCAGTCTCTTCTGGTTTCCCAGGCGTGTCTGCCTCTCTGAAGGTTTAGCTCTCCCTCCCACGGGATTTGGGTGCAGAGAACTGTTTATCTGTTCGGTCCCTTCATGTTCCGGCGGTGTCTCAGACGCAGCGGACCTGCTGCTCCTGGGCCCTCCCCCACGGGAACCCAGAGGCCGTATACAGTTTCCTCTTGGGCCAGGGATATGGGCAGGGGTGGGCAGTGTTGGTGGTCTCTTCCACTCTGCAGCCTCAGGAGTGCCCACCTGACCAGGTGGTGAGGGCTCTCTCCCATGGAGTTTGGGAGCAGAGAGCTGCTGTGGGCAGGGATCCGCCAGTTTGGGACTCCCGCTAAATACCCGAAGTCGGCTCATTTATTTTTTTTAAAGAAAAATTTAAATGCAAAGTCTAAAGCATCAAAAATTCTATCCCCGGCTCTCTGCTCCTCCCTGTTCCAGAGACAGTCGCATCTTCTCGTGCAGGGCCAGCCTCTTCTCATAGACAAGATGGTGAAGGTCGGTGTGAACAGATTTGGCCGTATCGGGAGCCTGGTTACCAGGGCTGCCTTCTCTTGTGACAAAGTGGACATTGTTGCCATCAACGACCCCTTCATTGACCTCAACTACATGGTCTACATGTTCCAGTATGACTCTACCCACGGCAAGTTCAAGGGCACAGTCAAGGCTGAGAATGGGAAGCTTGTCATCAACGGGAAGCCATCACCATCTTCCAGGAGTGAGATCCCACTAATATCAAATGGGGTGATGCTGGTGCTGAGTATGTCGTGGTCTCCTGGCGTCTTCACCACCATGGAGAAGGCTGGGGCTCACTTGAAGGGTGAAGCCAAAAGGGTCATCATTTCCACTCCTTCAGCTGATGCCCCCATGTTTGTGATGGGCGTGAACCACGAGAAATATGACAACTCCCTTAAGATTGTCAGCAATGTATCCTGCACCACCAACTGCTTAGTCCCCCTGGCCAAGGTCATCCATGACAACTTTGGCATTGTGGAAGGGCTCATGACCACAGTCCATGCCATCACTGCCACTCAGAAGACTGTGGATGGCCCCTCTGGAAAGTTGTGGCGTGATGGCCATGGGGCAGCCCAGAACATCATCCCTGCATCCACTGGTGCTGCCAAGGCTGTGGACAAGGTCATTCCAGAGCTGAATGAGAAACTCACTGGCATGGCCTTCCATGTTCCTACCCCCAATGTATCCATTATGGATCTGACATGCCGCCTGGAGAAACCTGCCAAGTACGATGACATCAAAAAGGTGGTGAAGCAGGCATCGAGGGTCCACTAAAGGGCATCCTGGGCTACACTGAGGACCAGGTTGTCTCCTGCGACTTCAACAGCAACTCCCACTCTTCCACCTTTGATTCTGGGGCTGGCAGTGCTCTCAACGACAATTTTGTAAAGCTCATTTCCTGGTATGACAATGAATACGGCTACAGCAACAGGGTGGTGGACCTCATGGCCTCCAAGGAGTAAGAAACCCTGGGCCACCCACCCCAGCTCAGCAAGGATACTGAGAGCAAGAGAGAGGCCCTCAGTTGCTGAGGAGTCCCCATCCCATCTCACCCCCCAACACTGAGCATCTCCCTCACAATTCCATCCCAGACCCCATAATAACAGGAGGGGCCTAGGGAGCCCTCCCTTCTCTCTTGAATATCATCAATAAAGTTCCACTGCACCCTCAAAAAAAAATTCTATCCCCTTCACATTACTAGTAAAGTAAAACTGGATCCTAATGGTGCCATCCAATGACTTGCTTACTTTGATTACATTTGTTCAAAATTTGAAATATTGGCTTATAGAATCTTCATGAAATAGCTGGTATAGAGTCATTAAATATGGGAGACAAGACTCTGAGAGGCAACACTAGAAATATACTTTCAACTTAACAGTAATCTACAGTGAAAACATTACCAACCCAGAACCTACTCCTCTTAGAGAATGAGTCCTTTGTCTGGGGCTTTACAGATAGATCCTAAAGCAACTGCCAATGAGACTGACAGAACAGTATCTGGGTCCTCGCATCATCTCTCCATGAGTTTTGGTATCACCTATGTCTTGCTCCTACAGCGTGTTGCCATAATTAAATTAGGAAAAACTCCATCTCACCCAGGACTTGCTATCCCTCTGGATTTACAGGAGGAAGTGGGCATGTTATGAAATGCAGACGGCAAGGATGGGAGGTTGAGCTCCAGTCAATGGCCAGAAAGAAGCTAAGGGTGCTCAGATTTACAGCCACAAGGAAACACACTGCCAACAGCATGAGTAAGCCTGGAAGAGGATCCTCTCCCATCAAGCCACACAAGAAAATATAACCCAGCTGCTGCTTTGATTGTTCCATCCTGAATCCAAAGACTCTAGACAGGTTTTGGTCAGACTTCTAATCCCCACATGCAAACATATGTTGTCTTAAGATACCATGCCTGTGACAGTATTGGCAGAACAATGAATGCAAACTCAGGGGCATATAGTAAGAGAACAAACTGTCCAGACATGTGTGTTCACTCTGACCCCTGTGAAACATTATATTGGCTCACTTCTCAGCTGAGCCACTTGTCAGAAGAGTGAGATGCAGGCAAATGCCAGAGGG
The DNA here is from genome assembly GCF_021556685.1 of Rattus norvegicus. Taxonomy (NCBI): domain Eukaryota; kingdom Metazoa; phylum Chordata; class Mammalia; order Rodentia; family Muridae; genus Rattus; species Rattus norvegicus. The sequence continues at coordinate 62,650,194 of NC_141535.1, forward strand.
CAGTTTAATGTCCAGTGATGCCCTTCCCTTCTCTGCACCTAAGTTCCCTCACCTGTAAAATGAGAGTTGTATAATTGGGAAACACCAGTGAACTTGTCAGGTTAAGAAGACTTGTGTTCTGTTTCAGGAAGAACACGATGCGCTTGCAAGCCCATTTGATCCGGGAATTAGCATGTAAAGGGTGGAAGAGAAAGAGACAGGTGTTGACAACCCACACAAATTTCTGTTCTGAGGAGACATTCAGAGGACCCATTCAGTGACATTCCCTTGGAAATCAGTGAAACGACTTCACCCAAACCAACCATAGACCATTATTTGCCAAGTCGGCTATTCTAGTCAGGATTTCTATTCCTGCACAAACATCATGACCAAGAAGCAAGTTTGAGAGGAAAGGGTATATTCAGCTTACACTTCCCCCATTGCTGTTCATCCCCAAAGGAAGTCAGGACAGGAACTCACACTGGGAAGGAACTAGGAGGTAGTAGCTGATGCAGAGGCCATGAAGGGATGCTACTTACCGGCTTGCTTCCCCTGGCTTTCTTAGCTTACTTTCTTATATAACCCAACACCACCAACCCAGGGATGGCACCACCCACAATAGTCTGGGCCCTCCCAGCTTGATCACTAATTGAGAAAATGCCTTACAGCTGGATCTCATGGAAGCATTTCCTTGAGGGAGGCTCCTTTCTCTGTGATAACTCCAGCTGTGTCAAGTTGACACACAAAGCCAACCAGCACAACTGACCCCTTGTCAACATGACACACAAGCACATCATATTAAGTCTCAACCCTTACTTCTTATTCATCCCCAAGATTTAAATAACTTTAAAAGTCCCAGTCTTTACAAATTCTTACATTTTAAAATTTCAATCCTTTTAAAATATCCAATCTCTTGAAATTCAAAATCGTTTTACAATTCAAATTCTCTTAATTGTGGGCTCCATTGAAATATTTTATTATTTCAAGAGGAAAAAAATCAGAGCACAGTCACAATCAAAATCAAAATCAGACTTTTACTATCCAATGTAGTCTGGGATCCATTCACAATCTTCTGGGCTCCTCCAAGGGCTTGGGTCACTTCTCTAACTCTGTTCTTTGTAGCACACAGTTGTCTTCCAAGCTCCAGTTGCCTGTACTCCACTGCTGCTGCTGTTCTTGGTGGTCATCTCATGGTATTGGTATTGCAAAAAAAAATGCTGTTTTCTGTTACAACTGGACTGCACTTTCACAAATAGCACCTCATGGGTTCTTTTCATGGTGCTAAGCTTCAACTTCTTCTGCATGACCCCTTCAGTCCTGGCTGGGCCTTCAACTGCCACTGAGGCTGCACCCTCACCAATGGCCTCTCCTGGCCTCTCACATGGCCAAGCATCAGCTGCTACCCTTTCATGTTTCAAAACCAGAACCACCTGTGTAACTCGTGTACATTACCACGTCTGACTGCCAACGCAAGGTACAACCATGACTGCCTGTGGAACACAGCTTCTCTGCCTTCTCAGGAAACACTTCCCAGAAGATTTTACTTTAGTGATACTGGTCTCTTCTTAATCACTGCTAATTTCTTAACTCCAGCTAACCAGCATCAATCAACCCAGTAATGCAAAGGTTTTGCTTTAGTAGTTCTGATACCTTGTTAATCTTCAGCTCCAGCTAACCAAAACCACAGAATCTTCACAATCAAAACAGCAATGGTCCTGATAAGAGTCTTTAATCTTTCCCATGAAATTTCACAAGCTCAGCCTCCATCATTTGCACTGTTCTCAACATTTATCTTCCAAGCTCCTACAGAACAATCCCACAGAGCTCTTAACAGCCCAAAAGCTCTTCGAGCTCAAAGTTCCAAAAATCTTTCCACAGTCCTCCAAAAAATATGGTCAGGCTGACACAGGAATACCCCACTCCCTGTACTAGTTTATCTTAGAGTTTGTATTCCTGCACAAACACCATGACCAAGAAGCAAGTTGGGGAGGAAAGGGTTTATTCAGCTTATACTTCCACATTGCTGTTCATCACCAAAGGAAGTCAGGACTGGAACTCACACAGTGTAAGGGCTTGAAGGCAGTAACTTACGGCTGATGCAGAGGCCACAGAGGGGTGTTGCTTACTGGATTGCTTCCTGTGGCTTGCCCCAGCTTGCTTTCTTATAGAACCCATGATTACCAGTCCAGGGATGCCACCACACATTCTGGGCCCTACCCGCTTGATCACTAATTGAGAAAATGCCTTACAGCTGGGTCTCATGGAGGCATTTCCTCAAGGGAGGCTCCTTTTTCTATGATAACTCCAGTTGTGTCAAGTTGATCAAAACTAGCCAGTACATGGGCAAATAGGCTACTAGCACTTCCAAGCTTCTTTTGTGGACAATATTCTGAAGAAACTTTTTGTTGGAGAAGGTCCAAATCAAGTTTTGGGTTTTGTTTTGTTCCTAATGAAAAAAATTAAAAATACACCCTCAGCCCAATTCTGAGACAATGAGCATGAAATGCCATGTCACACACACACACACACACACACACACACACACACACATGCCACGCACATGCACACACACCCCTTCCCTAATAGTAGACATGGCTTCATTATGAGACCGCTGTCTTGACTTCTGGTTAGGTGGAAGAGCAGAGCCAATATTCTTAGAAGTAAGCTGGAGCAGCACATTCATGTGAAATAGTTTTGTGGGTCTCCTTTTTCTGGTGCTACATAAAGAAAGGCTTTCAATGGAGCCATGGTAAGTAGTTTTTAAGATTTCAAAGTCAATGAGGGATATAACTGAAAGCATAAATTCAAAAACCATAGTGTGCTGAATGTTGAAAATAGAGAAGTGTTCTTTACAGTGTGAAAAAAAATCTGCTCATTAGGGCCTCAGAATGAATCCACTCTTACAAGCCTAATCCATGAATAAACTAAGAACTAGAACTTTGCTAAAAAATTCCTCATGGATTTACAAGTTGCTATAAGTCCCTGAGGAGCAGGGCTTGACCTATAAAGCTGCCCAGGGTACACAGGTCTGTACAGTGCAGAGAGAATTTGGGAACTGACATCTCTCCACAACAAAGACACTACTGATACCAAAAGCCAAGACCTATCTGGCTTTCTGTCTCCCATGTTAAATAGCACTTGGTGTGGGTTTAAGAGTAACTTGATGACTGCTGGCTTAAGAAAAGGGAATTTTGAAAGACTGTTGGAAACACAAAAACAGAAAAGTCAATCTTGAGTTTGTAAAAGCCTAGGAGTAAAAATCATTAAATTGAATTTCTCTTAATCTTAAATTTATAGCTATGACTATTCTAATAATATTCAGATTTTCTAATTACTTAGAAATATAAAAATAAAACAAAGGTATGTGCATATGCCTTTTTCCTCTTGTCAAATGAAAGAACAATGTCAAAGAGCCCAGTCAATAGAAGGTTTTAATAGAGGTATATTTAATTTCATCTCCCATTCTCTTTATTAGTCAAGTGAAAGCTAGGTCAATTCTTTGACAACTCTTGGATTTTGTGATTAACTCAGTTAAATGCTAAATGTATTGTTTGGGTTGAACATACTTAAAACATAGTAACAAAACTGGACCATAGTAACCAAGCTGATAATTAGCTACCTTGTATGATAAATCTGTTATGAAGTTTGCTTTAGCCAATGCAGGATTCCTTCCTTGCCTGAATAAGAATCTAATTTGGGATCACTATATGAGAAAGAAAAGTGATTAGCTTCAGATGGGGAAAGCATAAGAATGGCCAGCCAAAACAAGAACTGTTCCACCCTATGTAGAACATGCATAGTATAGAACATGCACTGTGATCATTTGATCAATTCAAACCTGAAGAGCCAGAGATTGGTCCTGATCTTCAATATTAGTAAGATATCAATTTTTACTCTTACTAGGTAGAGACCTTCAGAAGCATTTGAGCTGTAGAAACACCCAGAGTGGATTTTTTGTATATTGTTGAGTTGTCATATTTTCTAGATCATATTTAAGAACTCAACAAAGTAGTTTTCTCTTTCATGACAGTACCCACAGCAACTGTGGCCACCTGCACAGGACTTCCAAAAGATCAAGCCAGTCAGGGAAATCAGATCTGATTCTCCATCCTTTGGGTTCTAAGATGAAAGTCCATGGACTGGCTCCACGGTGTTCAAGTCTCTACATTACCTCTTACTCTCAGTCTTGGGGACTCAGCCTTTTAGCTCTGACATAAAATGCTGACATTCGGCAGCCATGATTCCAGGCCCATCCACACACATCCACTCATATTTTTCCTTCTGTAATAAAGTCATATCATTTGGTAGTAAACACTAGCAGAGTAACAGTTGGGGTGAAAACTAAGAATGAAAATACTCTGGAGGGTTTTCATCATGAATCAGAAGGCTTCCTTTGTCAAAACTTCATTGCAACTTGAGACTATTTAAATCCTTCTCCTCCCTTCAAGGTTGAACTCAAAGTTGACTGCCATACTTTCAAAATACCCATGTTGACTGTCAGTTTAATTGTTAAGGTGGTGTGTGTGTGTGTGTGTGTGTGTGTGTGTGTGTGTGTGTGTGTGTGTGAGAGAGAGAGAGAGAGAGAGAGAGAGAGAAACAATTTTCCTCACTGTAAAACCTGAGAAAACAAGTTAAAAGGAAGATACTTTTTGAGATAGTCTCATGTCTTCCAGGCAGAGGTGACCTTGAACTCTGAATTCTTTGCCTATCTACTGATTGTGTACCAAGATTACAAGTATGAGCTACCATGCTCAGTTTTTGCAGTAATACAAACTGATCCCAAGGGCCTTATTATACTAGAGCATTTTGGCACATGGTTTTGGAAGTTTTGTTCCATACACACCTGGTTCAATTGTTTCTGTGCGTGGTTGAGATAAGGCATGGCAGAAGAATGTAGCAGTCAAGGAGCAAAGAAATATCATGTGATGTGAGACAACTCTTTCCTTCCCCCTTTTGTTCAATATTCCCATCTCTGGATGGTTCCACCACATAAGACATAACCATAGGTGTGTGCTTTCTAAACTCTAGGCACTTTTGAGTCCAATGAAGTTAACATTCAAGATTGAGTTTCACATTCGGCAGCAAGAAGCATAGGATTAATGACACATATTTTGTCTTTCCAACCTAATCCTCATTCTGACTCCAGACCCAGGTACTTCACTGGCAGCTTGGTATCTCCACTAGAAAATCAGAAAGCCACTTACATGTCTTAGATGTGCCTCAAAGTTTCTCCCACTGAACTTGCTCCACTTTCAATCTTCCTCCTGAATCCGTCCTTAAACTCTGATGACCCTTTCTTACCATACTTAAGCATCCTTAAATCCACATCTTTCCGAGTCTCATTTTTTTACTAAAATCCCTTGGCACTTTTCCAGTGTTCATTAGTAAAAGGCTAAATCCTTCATGAGACTGCACAATTATAGATTCTTTGGGCTGAAAACAGCAGAATGACCATGACCTTCAATTAGGTTCAATAATAATGACACCACTTAACAAAAGATACCTTATTGAACTATTTTTTGGCAAGGAATTTTTAAATGCAAATACATAATGGTCATGGATTCAACTTCCTCAGTAGGGTGCACAATTTTGAGAATGTCTCCCCTCCTCACATGACCAAAAATTGTCACAGCCCCATACTAATTTGTTTTCAGAAGACAACAAGCTTCAAGATCAGAATCATTTAGTTGTGTTTGACTGAATGAATAAGTTACTTGTTTTGGTCAAGCATACATGGCATATGGTTATACCTTTGGGCTGTCTCAGAATAAAGTAGAATACCTACCAACCATGAGTTATGCATTCTACATTCACCCCATACTGTCTGTGTTGATCAGCAGTTAATGAAAAAATAAAGGAGAATATTAAACATCCAATTTTCCTGTTTTAGAGCCACACAGAGAATGGGCACACTGAACAGAATGGAAACACAAGACAACCAAAGGTATGTCCCTCTCTCCTTCCTTAGGAATTTCATGATGCTGACAGGAACATAAAGTTGCCAAACTAAACATACCACATTCTAATTTGATGCCAACTGCAAATAAAATCAGATAAACATGAAAATTATTAGAGATGAAAATGACTGTGGTCATTCCTTAAAGATGCTCAAAATGGCTTTTGTGAGCTCCAAATGAAGCTAGGCACTTCATCTAAGGAAGAGATGAAGATTTCAGATTGGGAGGGAGAATATGACTGTAGTTCTAGTCTAGCCTGATCAGATAAAAATGTGACATCAGACTCTACAATGGACTTAAAGATGAAGTGGACTTCTTATTACTGGGGACACTAAAAGGCATGTAAGGACAGCTCAACAGTTTATGTAATGAAATCAGGTGGAATTTGGTGATGAATGTTAGCTGAGTGACAATTTTGGAAGGAAACCAAGCATGAATATTCTGCGTGCTTTCTGCTCCTGATCAGAAATTTCTTAATTTGTCAAAATGCCTTTGCAACCTGAGTATGAGTTTAACCTCCTACTGCCTTTAAAAGCAGAACAGAACTGCCCACGGGTGACTAGTTGGATTACCTGTGCATGTCCTTAATTCCAGGAATTAGATGAAGACATGTAAGAAAGATATTACTACTTCAGACTCATTAAGATGCCCACAGTCCAAGCAATAATAGTAACAATCAATGGTAATGAGAAAATAGAGAAACTGGAGCTCTTGCGTGTTGTTTGAGAGGCTGGGGAAGGTTCAACCTTGATAGAACACAGAGCATAGTTTCCTAAAAATGTCTACAGTAGAACTACTACAGGACCCAACAAACCTTTTTTGGAAAATGTATTCGAAAAAACTCTTAAGTGTAAGAGTCTGAGAGCTGTAAGCACACCTGTGTTCATATCAGGAATATCCACAACAATCCAGAAATGAAACACGTCGAATACCAAGCAACAGATAATGAATAAACAAAATTGGAATTTATATCTTTGTGTGTATATGTATGTGTGGATGGATGGATGGATACTTTGAAAAGAAGACAGTTTATCAATTACTGTAACATGGGTGAATTTTGAGGACAGCACAGCAATTTAAGTCATGCATTAAACAACGCTATGTGATTCCACTTACAGAGATATCTAAAATGGAAAAAATAGGTCAGGATGATAGATCTCTTATGGGCAACCCAAGGTGACATCTTGCTTCCTGGTAGAAACTAGCCACAGATTTGTTGTTCGGTTCTAATGAAATATCATGGAATTACCTTGATGTTTCTTTTAGTTACCCTTTTCTCTCTGGGAAAGCATGGATCATTTAAGCAGCTAGAAACATGCTAGAGAACATTGGTGCCCTTAAGCCTTGGCACCTCTGGTGGCCTAAGAATCCTCAGATTTCCTCAACTGATCCAGGATCACAAAATTTAAGAGTAAATCTTCTGCTATCCTTGCCAGCCCCAAATGATTTTAGACTCTAGAACCAGTTAACCTAGAATCTAACAACAACAGAAGCTTCCTATCAAACCTTAGCTGTTCCTTCTGAAATATTATTTACTTCTTTCTAGAAGGAAGAAGTTGGTCTTTTGTTAAAGCAAGGTATTTCCCTTCAAAAATATCTCAACGGTGATAGTTTGGGTTATTCTCTGCTTATATGTCAAGCCTGGGGCCAATAAACTGGAAGAATTGAAAGTCTCAGAAGATGACACCACCGAATCCTTAAGTCAGGGAACTCTACTCCACACGTGCAGGAGGAAAGAGACCATGCTAAAGTGCAAGAACAGAGTTCCTTACTGATGGCATTGATTCTCCTCAAACAAGGAATTCCATGTTTCCCTGAGAGGGTAAATATGAGAAGGTCAGTTAGCTCAAGATGACTCACCAAAATGTACCCAGAGTAGCTGTATGCTCACCGGGAGACCCCTGTTGGCATTAGTGGCTGTAAATTATGGTCATTCCTAAGAGGTAACAAGAGAGGTTCTGTCAGCTGTGCAATTACTTTGTTTTGGCAGGACACTTTGGAGTCAAGAAAACATTGGCTGGAGTTCAAGGCCAAGATTTTGGATCAGCTGCCACCATAATTTTTCAGAAATATGATGACCGTTCCTCAAGAAATAGTTTCCAAAGTAGGCTGCAGGAATGCCCCTGTACATGCTTGAAAGGGATTTAAAGAATGAAGCCCTTAGGGACCTCTGAGCAGAAGGTGAGAGAGGTCCAGGTCATAGGAGGAATAAATCCTCCTCACCAAATATAGTGATGATTCAGAGAGGGATTTCAGTGAGACAGGATGGACACACGCTCTTTATCTTGTAAATGACAAAGAACACAGCAGAATAAAAACTACCTGGGTTATCTGTAGAGGTCGTCTCTTAAATGCAAGTTCTGTGCTAACTATAGCAAGGGAAACATCCTATACTACCCAGCATAGGTTTGGGTATGAGACTAGGAGAGTTGTGTAAGCATGTTAAGGACAAGCCAGTGGGTCTGGTGGCCAGTGAGATCCAGGGTGGGTTCTTCTCACTTTCATATTATTGCTGGCCTTGCAGATCTATACAACAAAACATTTTCCATACTTTATAATTCAGAGGAATCATTGAAATTTGAATGTGCAAGTCTGTGGCTTGTCGTAAAGAACATTCTCAGTCTTTTTTTTAATTTAGTGTAACATGGCATCTACACAAACACCCAAGCCATATCAGGGTTGTTGAAAGAAAAATTTACCATGTGCCCAGGTTCCTCAGGCAGAGAAGATATGGTTTGAGTGGTAAGAAGTTGGGTTTTAAATATAGTGTCTTGAGTCAGAAAGAACATTATGGAAATGTATATGATGGCTACAGAGGCAGTGTATGTGACTAGTGAGGAGGTGGGAACAACCATCTAGAGAAGGCATTGGGGCAATTATAAGTTAAATACAACACTTGACGTGTTTGTTGTATGTTGTGAAGGTACTGTTTTGTTCACTGAAAAGATGTGGAAGGACCATTAGCCTACATCTCTGTAACAACACTAACAAAAACACCAATGCTTTGAAAACAGTAGCTAGACTATGAAATAACATCCTTAAAATACAAGGTGAATCATTAATTTGTTACCAGTTATATTAATTTGTATTAATCTTTTAGAAATAAAAGTAAGTGTATTAAAAATCTTTCTGCCATTTAAGAAGTGTTGGTAGTGGCTGGTTAATATATAAAGTTTCCAAAATGGAGGCTAAGGCTAAAGGGTTTTGTTGTTTTAAGGAAATCGTCATCCTAATCTCACAGAAGCCTATAAAAAGGTCTCTGCTCAATGATGAATTTATATCAGTGATATGTTATAAACACTACATTTAGTAAATTCAACAGCAATGATCAAGTTGTGTGGACTAAGGATTTACTTGGAAAGCTTACTGTGTTGCACTCATTTTGAATTTTTATCTTCTATATTTTATCACATTTACAACTATACTATATATGTGGGGTATTGGCTATGGAAATCATTGGAGTTTTGGAAGAGGTGGGGGACCTGAAAGACTCAACAGTGAAGCTCCACTTGTGATAGTCCAGGTAGGTTTGGTCCTTTTGTGTTGCCTTTCCCCTTCCCAACTTCCAAGGCTTCTGCAAAGACAAGAGTTTAGGATGCTTAACTGAAGTCACAAAAGCATTTTGATGTTTAAGGATGTCTGTTTAGGGGCTCTAAATAGTTGGTGTCTTGACAAATCTCTACAACAGGACTTTCTTTAAGCATGTTGTGGAACTGAGACATTCTTTCCAGTTGAAGGTTCTTTTCTGGGTAGGAAGAATCCCTCACTTCCCAGATCAGCGAACTTCCCAGATCAGAGCTTTGGAGCTCTGGGCAACAAAAGCTCATGAATGGATCACCCAATATCAAAGAAGGACTGCGTCCTCTTCTATAACAGAATGATGTCATGGACTGATGGGTCATCCCAATAAGAAGAGGAAGAGAAGGGATGGCAGCTATGTAGTGACCCCGCAATGAACAGGTATGAGGGGAAGTGCCATGATCTTCCGTGTGGACTTCTGTAGTGTAAATACCGATATCATAGCCACTTTAAAGATAATACATGATAATAATATGATAAGATAGTAATATGATATTGCTGGCATGGATTTGGGAGATCACGTAGTATACGTACCATAGATATGGGTGAAGGGGTTGGGGATTTAGCTCAGTGGTAGAGCGCTTGCCTAGCAAGCGCAAGACCCTGGGTTCAGTCCCCAGCTCAAAAAAAAAAAAAAAAAAAAAAGACAGAATCAATACTTTGGCTGGAGAGATGGTTCAGTGGTTAAGAGCACTGACTGCTCTTCCAGAGGTCCTGAGTTCAATTCCCAGCAACCACATGTTGGCTCACAACCATCTGTAACAGATCCTGGTGTATCTCAAGACAGCTACAATGTACTCATATACATTAAATAAATAAAATATTTTAAAAAATTCCAACAACATATGCAGTAGAAGAATAGATAATTAGCAAGCATGTTTGGAGTTTTTATTATCTATGCTTTCTATAAAATGTACTTAATTATAAATTTAATTTTAAAGAATTCTGGTTTTTTTTTTTCTTTTTTTTCGGAGCTGGGGACCGAACCCAGGGCCTTGCGCTTGCTAGGCAAGCGCTCTACCACTGAGCTAAATCCCCAACCCCTGGTTTTTTTTTTTTGTTTTGTTTTGTTTTGGTTTGTTTTGGTTTGGTTTTTGTTTTGTTTTGTTTTTTGGGAACCAATGATTGACAGAGACACTGAAAGAAAAGAAGCATCGTCAGGAAATCCTGTAACCACGAGACACTTGGACACCCTCGTGGCGCTGAGAGGAAATTTAGACAGGAAAGAAGTCACACGGCTGCATGCTTGCCCAGTTATCCGTGCACTCAGTTGGCAAGACCTGAAACCCTAATAAAAATAAGTGAGAAAAAGTATCAGAATATAATGAGTGCAGGGGCTGGGGGTTGGCAAATTGGAGAGCCGGTTCCACCCATAGACATCCCTTTCTTCTCAAAGCAAACAAACAAATAAAAACAAATTCACAGACCACAAATCACGGACTCAAATCCCCTCACCAGAGATTACAGAGCGGGGCAGGCCACGAGGGAAGCAGGAAAGCTTATGGAAGAAACTGGATTTGAACTTCAGATAAAGGTTTGACTACTATGAAGTAAAGAGCCACTAGTCAGGAAGAACAGTGGGAAATAAAATCTAAATAGGCAGTCAGGCATGGTGGTGCATACCTGTGATAACAGTACTGGGGGGCCGTGTGAGGGATCTGTAGTTCAAGGTCACCCTTGGCTTACACAGCAAGTGTAAGGCCAGCCAAACTGCATGAGACCATTTCAAAAATAAAAAGTCTGACAAGAAAGTAAAAGGGATTTTTATTCCTGGGCAAGAAAGAAATCAGTTGATGTAATCGAGTTCAGCACTATGTGCCTGAACCAGACAAATAGTGTGACTCAGTGCCACAGACTCAAAGAGTCAGGGTGACAGACTGTGGAGTCTGACCTGTGGAGAGTGAGCCAAGAGGCTCAGGGCATCAGATGCACCAAGTTGCTCAGGAACGCCAGTACAGCAGTTGTGTGAGGAATGAGAAGGGTCAGAAACAGAATGAAGAAATAGTCTCCTTCCTGCTGATTTGGGATCAGGAGATGAAGAGCTCATGTGGTGATGGTGAAATGAAGGGCTGGGATCTGACTGGATATGGAAGGTAATGAAAAGAGAGGTCACTCCCAGAGAACTGCGTTTTACTAAACTGGATGGGTGATGCTGCCATCGAGAGCGGGGTTCCTGACTTGAGACTGTAGCTCTGGCTTCTTGATCACTTTGAACCAAAGCAGGTTACTCAAAGCCTCAGTTTACACGTCTCTGTGGTAAGGAGGAAAACCAAAGTGCCCCCCAACCTTGTTACAGAGCTGAGGAAATTGAAGGAGGGAACACAGGTGTTGAGCCCAACCCTGGCCCGAGGGCAGACCTCAGTGGACACTTAGCATCCTCCAACAGAGAAGGGCTTGCACTCCGAATGCTTTTCACTCTCCTGAGTAAGATTCGGAGAATCGTCTAAGCTGTGCACAGTTAAGACATGAGGGGGCAAGCTCTGTTTCAATGCGCTCTCTCTTGCTAGACGTTTGCCTGGAAGCACGAAGTGCCTTTAAAACCACCCTGGATATTTCTGCTTTGAGGGATGTCTGTCCTGAACAACTGCTTTTTCTCAAGCCTCCCCCAAACCAACCTCTGCTCCACCAGAGAGAGAGAGACTGGCGCTGACCACTCTGCTTCATGGCAGAAGACTTGCTATGGCCTGGAAGGCAGCCCTGTGCTGGGCCTCTTCTGGAAGAGTAAGTGTCTGCACTATCCTGGCCTTGAGGCTGCTGGGTCTGGGAAAAGGAAGGCTTTCTGGAGACCAGGAATCACATGGCCTCCCCTACAGAGTGCTCTCTTACAGCTTGTATGCTGCTTCACCCCTCTTGGTCCCTTGGAATGTAGTATGTAAAAAAAGAAATAATAAAACTCTTTGATCTATACTGACAAATGTACCAGTTGGTAACACTCTCCCTCTTTTCTTCATTAAATGTATTAATGTTTTAATTGAAATAGAATTATATTATTTCTCCCTCCCTTTCCTCCCTCTAGCCCCTCCAGGCAACTCTCCATCAAACCCTTCCATGCTCCCCAATCTAAGCTGATCACTATTTCATTACTCACATATATATGTATATGTGTGTGTATATGTATGTATATATATACATGTGTATGTGTGTGTATATATGTGTATACATGTGTATGTGTGTATATATGTATATATGTGTATGTATTATGTATGTACATGTATATATATGTGTATGTATATGTGTGTATATGTGCATGTATGTGTGTATGTATGTGTGTATATTGTATATGTATGTGTGTATGTATGTGTGTATGTATATATGTATGTATGTGTATGTATGTATGTATGTATGTATGTATACATATGGACAGTTGGGTCCACTTTCACTATTTGTGTGCATACAGTTTCCAGGCTAACCACTATGCATAGGACAACCAATTAGGGGCCTCATCATCAGTGAGGCACCGTGGGAGAGCTCGACAGCATTCCCGTTGCTATTATTTGAATGGAGAGTGTCACCAGCAGGATCAGATTTGGGAGTTTGATTGCTAGATGGTGGGCTTTTGGAGATAGACTGGTCCCTTGGTGGTATCAGAATATGGTGATGCTACTGGGAGTTGGCTAAAAGTAGATGGGCTCTAGTGGGATAAAGTAAATGACTGGGTATACTTTTGGGGAACTATGACTCACCCTCATTCCTTCCTGAATCCCTTTCCCTTGGTTCCTGTAAATTGCCTATCTATTCCTCTACATGTGCCCTCTGCCATGGTGCTCTGCCTCAAACATGGGTCTAAGCAACAGTGGACTGAGCTCTCTGAATCCAAGAGCCAAAATAAATCTTTCTCCTGTTTCTGTCAGATAATTCAGTCACAACTACACAAAAGCATTATATCCACAGAATTTCTGGGGCTGAGGGCAGCTAATAGTAGGAAAGCTATTCCTTATGACAACTGAGAGACAGGGTCTTCTCCAGCAGACCACAGCTTCCCAGGAGTGAATTCTGAGGATCAGTTCTAAGGACTGTCTCAGCAATAGAGGAGGCAGAAGGCAGGCATAGTGTGACCACAGGTTCAACATTGGCCCCTCCATCCTGATGAGAGAACCCATATTTGGATGAAAGTGTTCAGCCCTCTGAATTCATCCAGCTATGACAGACTCCCTTTTAGTCCTTTTACATACCTTCCTCAGAGGTTCACTTCAAGTCACACTGTCAAGACTGAGGCCACTAGCCATCAAAACAGACTGAGAAGAAAGCAGACTGTGTCTCTTACCAGAACCCTCCTCCAAATTACTGTAGGTTTGTCTTATTTTGCAGAAAGAAACAAACAAATAATAACAAATTGGTTGAATGTTTTATGGTATGTCAGGTGGGAGGTCTAAGTCTGAAACCATGGCAATCTGGTGAGGTTGTAACTCGTATTGTTTTCATTTTTCACACAAGATTGCCTAGCTCAAGGGTCAGAGCCGAGCTATGAAACAGAAAGGATGCAAGTGACCCAGAAGCAAACAGCATTTACTGCCACAAAGTGTGTAGTACACAGGCCTTCGCTCACACCCACTTCTGGTCTTCCTCCTCTCTGTGCCTTGGGAACTTCTGCCTCTGGTGATTGTGAGGGTTACACCAAGCCTGCAAAAGGAATTCTTTTCCTTGGCTCTATTTTGACCTGAGTAGATGGTTTCAGAAGAAGCTCCTTTTTAAAGGTATGAGGCCATTGGTACCTTTGACATTAATAGTTGCTACTTAAATCAACATAGATATTTATGCTTTACGGCTGGATCACATCCCTAAATCAGTGGTATTTAGGTCTCTTTGGGAATCCTTGGTAAAACATAGGTCCATTATCCCAATAAGGCATCCTTGGCCTGTCAAAAGTTGCTGGCTGAATATCATGTTTTGAGGGTACTGAGCTGTAGGGCTAGAGGGAAAGAATCAAAGAATCCATGGCCCTAGAGATGGATGGGAAAGTAGCAAGAATGAATACCTTTTCCTAGAGGTCATCTCCAGGCTTGCCCTTACCCCTACCACACCTTCCCATGCTGCCCCACTCCAATCAACATCCTGCTACAGCATCACCTCAAACAGGATCCCAGTGCATGTGACACCTGTGGCCTCATTCAAGGACCCCCTGACTGTGGCATCAGGACCAAGGGGACAGTGCTCCAGGCACGCCAATCACTATATGTTTCTCGGACATAAGAATGGGTGACTTTTGAGACAGTGAGATGGCCTCTTTAAGCCCAGATGAAGCTAGAGATGCGGAAGGCTGATCACTCCATGTGGTATTCTTGCTGAGAGCTCTTTGGGAAACAGGACGGAAGTTCTCTGGACTGTGGGTGAGGAACACAATGACATGAATCAATGACATCATCGGGAGCATGCAATGTCTCAAGGTACCCAGGTTCATTCCCCTAACCTAGCTGCCTTGTCTGACCCCAGTAGGAGACGATGTGCCTAGCCCTGCAGGGATTTGATGTGCCAGGGTGGGGGATACCCAGGGGCTCCTCTACCCTCTCAGAGGAGAAGGGGAGGGAGGGGTGAGGGGAGGGATTGTGTGAAGCGGAGACTGGTGGGGAGGCGGTGATGGGGATGTAAAGTGAATAAATAGATTAATGAGGGAAAAAGATGCCCAGGTACAAAGTAGGGGGAGTATTCTCCATTCTTCAGGGTTTGGCACTCATCCCAATGACACATTACTATCTCTGTACATTTCCTTTGTGGGGCAAAAATTCTTGAGTCCTTCATGGACTCAACATTTCATTCAAACGTTTTAATACATCATCCCCAACAATTGATCTTTCGCTTTGGCTTATCCAAGGGAATAAAAAATCCTCAGAAAACTTGAAAATATGCAGTATATATTATAGAATTATAGACAGGAAACTGTTTCTGTAGCTTATACTTTTAATGAGAACATATTGTTATACTTAGCTATGTGATATTCTTGCTGAATATGAACCTTTACAAGAACACATACACATTTATATCCAAACACCAAATGAAGTAGATTGCTTAAATGACCAATTTTGCACCAGAAATCAAATATATTATACAAAACAGGGTTATATCCACAATCATTAATCCTTGCTTTCTACACAGAACAACAATAAATTAAATCACATTATATGCAGATAGTTCTACTTACATCAGAATAGTAAACTATATGTAGCTAGTGTGGCCTTGAGTTTTCTGCCAGATTCATGGTAAGTTTTTATTGTTTGGTGGTCCTATATTTAAATTATCCATGAACAAAATGGCTCAAAAGACACAGGCTGTGGGGCTGACCTGCAGTGCCTAGCTCATGACCCCCTGGTGTTTGAGCTCTGCCCAGGGAACAAAGCTCTGATTCTCTACAGTTCGAGGGCACTTCCTTGCTGACTTATAGGCTACACCACACTGAACATGTTCAGGCACAGGCATTGAATAATGGATAAGATGGTCCATGTCAAAATCCACGTTTTCTTCTTTCTCTGCAGAAATAACTCTTTCTCTACCCAATAATAAGTGACACTTTTGTTCTAGAAAATAAAAATGAACTTGGTGGCCTGTTATGATTCACACTTGGCAAATGGACTCTTTATCCCTGTGCATATAAATTTATGTCTTTAAATATGAATCAAAGAAATGGAACATGTTTTATTAACTCGAAAGTCTACTTGTTCAAATCTTTCCACCAGGAATCATAGGATACCTCATATACCAAAGAGTTTTTGTGACATATTTATTTTTACCTCTGAGAGTCTGCTCTCAGTGAAATCCTTTCAATTATGTTTGAAGTGACTTAAAACAGAAATGCCTGCATCTGCTGGCTCAGAATGCTCTGAGTTTGGGATGAATGAACATTAGTGGTTAATGAGAGATTTGAACAACCTCCAATTCAGTGCCTTTTGAGGATTCTGTTCATCCCATAGGCCTGCGGGAGACGTCTGAAAAACCCGTAGGCTGAGAACAAAGTCCAGCTCCCTGGTTTACATGAAAATCACAGATGTGAACTGTCTGAGAGCATGCATGGCCAAGATACTGTCAGCTACCTCCTCACAGTGGTGCTGTTTTGTCTGTGTCTCTGAGTAAGTGCGGAGGCCTCCTCACAAGTTCCGACCTGCATGGGAAAGCTGCTGACACCTCCATAGAAATGCGATGGATGGCAGGTGGGACTCCGGGAAGAACAGTAGAGCCTGTGTCCGCTTCAAACTTCTTCTCCCTGTCACCTCCCCTGTCACCTCAGAGGCATAAGCTCCTGGTTCTTCTCTCAGGCATGTCCAGCACTTCTTGTGGAGACTGGCTATTGAAGAAGGTCTAAACTGTTCCTTATTCTTCCATTCTAAAGACCAACTTCAGAGATGGAACCCTCCAGTGGGGCTGGCTCATTCTCCCTACTTCTATGCTGCCCCTAAAGCATCCTGTGTTTCTAGACAGTTTCCATTTTTTCCCACTGACTAAGAAATTCAGCTCATTAGCAGCTGTCTTCTGAAGTCCTGAACCATGGGGTGTAACAAATAAAACATGCCATGTAGGTTTAGAGCCAAATGTCAATAGGCATTTACCTTCATAGTTGCACCCACTAGGGTTCTGAGTTCTTTGTGTCTCAAGAAACTTAGGCCCTAGTATTTTCCAATTTATGAACACTGTTCCTTCGGTCTCTTTTTCTTAAATATGCATGCATGCGCGCACGCATACACATCTAAAAGAACCTGCCCAAGTAACTCTGCTTCAAGAAGCAATGGCTCCACTGGAAACAGCTTCTGAACCCGCTCTGTGTCTGTCCGAGATATACAAGGCCTCCCTTTTCACTTCCCACTGCCTGTCTTAGACTCCTCCAATCAGTCCCAACCAGAGGAAAAGAGGCAAGTTAGGGACACAGGCAGATGTGCCTTCAGCAAAGGGGCAGGGTGCCTGTAAGCAGGGGGAAGTGACTTGTCATTCCAAAAGCTTTTTCTTCAAGAGAAAGAGGAAGTGGGGGTGGGGCATCTGCTCTCATTCCATAGGATTCCCCTCTCCTCCATGAGTTCTGAAATGTAAACAACCATTTCAAGACATGTGGAGTTCTGTCCGTGGTTCAGGAAAAGACACGCAGATGGCTCCTCAAAACAATGCATGTTGACGGAGTCCATGTGAAACCTCTGTGCTGGGAATAGATATGACTCTACCCAGAAAGTTCTATTTCTGAGTTCAGCTTCTCTCTCAAATCTAAGACAATAACATTGGCTGTAAAATTCGTGTTTATTTCCATCACCACAAGTATATGCTTATTTTAGCGTGCATATGAACTTATATTTGACCAAATATGAAAAATGCTAATAAAATACTCACCCTTTGAAACCTTGATCATTGGACTTAAGAGTAAAAAATTATAGAATGGCTTAAGAACTAAAGTTCCATTTTGTTTATTATATAACATTGACTACTGACAGATTATGAATAATTGTCAAAGTAGTTGCTTTGCAGTGAGGAATTTGAGTTCTACAATACAATACCAAGAGTGCTTAACCCAGGGCCATCACGGAACAAACATCTACAGCCTCAGCGAAGGTTTCCCAACTTAGTGGTGTTTTCAGAACTTCATTTTAGAAACTCATATGAAGACTTATTTTTCCGAGACAAGGACTAACTGTGCAACTACAGCTGACCTGAAACTCACTCTGGAATCCAGTCTGGCCCTGAACTCATAGATATTCCCCTGCTTCCACCTCCCAAGTACTGGGATTGAAGACATGTGCCACTTTGCCTAGTCATGTAAAGACATTCAAGAAAGACAAACCATACAGCAGACATGTAAATGAGCAATCAACCTTAATAATACTAGAATTGCTTTAACATTGTAAGAAAGGACTCCAGGGACCTCATGATTAACCCTGCCTTTTTTTTTTAAAGGCTAGCTTCCTTCTCATCTTTAACATCTAATCTGGGACTATGCTACTAACCTTAGAACAATTCCTCTAGCTAGAGCAAAAATAAAAGATACTTGTAGTAACAACACTGCCATTAATGGGTCACCATATAAACTCAAGAAAGGACTAGAAATATCTACACCCAAGGAATATAGCCAGGTAGAGAACTTTCCCCACCACCACCCTCCTGTAATTAACACACAGGTTCAAAAAAAATAAACATCAGAAAATGAGTATCTCTGAAACACAGGGGAAAACGTCGTTGAAAAAGAGAGAAACAAACAGCCCTCTGGCTCTAAGGACTGGGGTGGTTGCAGTCCGCTCATCTGTCTCCATTAGGTGCGTCTCTGACCATCAGCCGCAGCCTTCCTGAGTTGTGCTCCACAAGCTCTCCTCCTAGATTAGCATTTTTGAAGTTTACCTTTCTGGCCTACTTTTTCTGCTCTTTTGGAAGTCAGCATTTTTTTCCCTCAATATCCCACGTGCAGAACCACAATGTACCTCCTTCCATGGTTCAAGAGCTAATTCATTTTATCATGAGGTTTGCATCCCATTTCCTGAGCCATAAAGAAATGCACCCCTCACAGAGGCAGGTCATTCACTTTGACTTAACCGAGAATGAGGTGTGACACACTCCTTCCCCGGGGAGCTAGCTTTCAGAGCTTGCTGCGCTTGCCTGACTTTCTCTACAGTTAACCTGAACGGATATCCAAGGAGTTACTTAATTCCTCCCCTTCAAACTGGGTTTCAGATGCTCAAAAATGTTACCAAGAGAAGCGTAATTACAAGACTGTCCCCTTGTTCCCTCCTCGAATGATAAACTAGGAACCCAAATTTAAACCTCCGCACACAGAACCGAGCGCAAAGCCGATACCCAGCAAAGGTTGGCTCTCAGTCCTGGCCATGCTGCCCTTGTCTGTCCTAGATCACTGTCCAAGCTATGGGTGATTTGTGGTGGCTGTAAAACTCTATGAGGTTAAAGGGACACAGCACCTACCAACGTTCTCTTTTTTAATCAAAATCATCACCTCAGATTTTGATAAATTGTGTGCAGTTTTTTAAAATGTATCATCACTGTATCTTGCTGTCGAATTCTCACTGTCTGCTTGTTCTGGAGGGAAAGGGGTTGTGTTTCTTTATAGATTCTGCTGAAGTCTACTGGTTTTGAAGTGCATCATTCGACCATAGTTCAGAAGGGATGTAGCCCTCCAATAACATACATTTTAAAGCGGTCGAAAATGAACAACAGCTTAACATCAATCTAATGCTTCAGATACTGTAAGCTCAACAGACTTCTCCCCATCTTCAGTCAGAGCAGCGAGGTTAGTATAAGCCACAGCCAAGAAAGAGAACAGCAGAGAAAAAGAGAACCAGTCCTCCCTCACCACAGATTTGTCACACGCCTCCTCCATGCTCTTAAAATATAAGTGAAATTTAATCTTCAAAATGAAAAAATAGACACATTTCTAATACCAAAATATAAGATTAAAATACTTAAAAATAAAATGTTAGTATGAAGTAGGGCTTTTTTTTTACATCATAAAAGAAACATTTTAGACTGATTTTTTTATATAAATCCACCTAACTCACTAGTATTTACAGATTTCCAGAGTAGCTTTGATGAGACACTAAAAGAGACAGGGAGGATCCTTTCTTGAGATATGAAGTCAGACCTGAATGTGGACGTTGGACGAAGCCCTCGGCAACCACAAACCTGTTCCCCAACTCCAGAGAGAGGGGCATGCATTCCCAGCCTTGAGATTTCTCTCATTCCTTTGTC
The DNA here is from genome assembly GCF_021556685.1 of Rattus norvegicus. Lineage (NCBI taxonomy): Eukaryota > Metazoa > Chordata > Mammalia > Rodentia > Muridae > Rattus > Rattus norvegicus. Next base: position 62,670,368 of record NC_141535.1, read on the forward strand.
CTCTTATTGGGTGTTAAATTCTTTCCAAGAATATTCTACTTGTAAAAATTGTTTTATTCTAGCTACAAAACATTTCATTTTGGAAAAACCACATTTTTATAACCTTGTGTGAAATACCCCCAAAGCAATCAAGATATGGAGACTCCAGACTTTCGAGACATAAATCTACTCCGATGCCCCTCCAACAGCCAGAACACTTAACAGGATTACGTTATATAATTATATCTGTTTGCCATGAGATGAAAGACCAGAAGGCAGATAGTGATTAATAATCATTCCTGAGCTTCTAAAGAAAATTTAAAATGAAATGACTACTGCTTAAAAGAATGAATTCTCCAAGAACACCCTTTCTGTTCCATTGATGTCTGTCCTTCAACTATCTCTTTAAGGAATCTCAAGCAGACAAAGCAAGGGGGGCATTTCTTTTAAGCCACCGAAAAATGTGATCTGATGGAATCTTCCCGCAGCTCTCGATGTTTCCCAATGTTGCTTTCTTCTTGGTGATTTCGCCTCTCAATGGTTATTCTGTATTTCTTCCTGGGTAAAGGCAAAACAAATGTAATAATAAAACCTCACTTGACTATAAAATACTATGGTTCCTCTTACAAAGAGTGCCCTCCAGGGACATCTGGGTTAGGTTTGATAAATGACTAGTGACACAATATGAAACCCTGGTTGGAGATTAAAGTAGTGTGCCCCCAAGGCATCATGTCCTTATTCAGGGAGGAAAATTGGCATGCTTTCTGAAATGCCAGAGGACAAGCCTTCCCCTTCTTCCTAGGAGCCTTATCTATTCTGCCCCAGAATCTCAGCTTGACTCCCAGGATATGACCCCAGATAAAGATCAGACTAAGTGTACTGTGACTAAAGGGACAGGAACTCGATTGTTCCCACAAAGAGCTACATACACTCGGACATACATCTCCATGCAAAAATGAAGAAACATTACAAATAAACCATGACGATTTATAACGACCCATGAATTCAACTACCGAAGATGACAACAGGATGGGCCACTGTCACTGCAGCAAAGGACTGAAATCTTGCACACATGTGTACATTGTAAGTTTATGAGCCTTGACGTTAAGACACAACAACAGCTACGAATGTGACTTCTCCAAATACAGGACACACTGCAGGGATCACAGACCACCGGGAGCTCTTTTCAAGGGAACTTGTTCTAAATCAAAGGAAGCCTGAGAATAGGAAGTTCATTCTTTGTCCAGATCTCCTCCTTGTGATTGTATTTGATAGGTCGAAGGGACTCTCAAAAATAGATCAATGATCCAGGGATCCCAACCACTTTCTAGCAAGTGCCATAGGAATCCAAAACTCACTGCCTGCCAAACCCAAGATGGAGCCAAAGAACCGCTTTAGTAATTTAACCATCATCCTTCTTGTTTAAAAGAAGGGTGTGGGCCAATCACACGGAGCGTTATACAAAGACAGGAGACAAAGGCATAAAGGGGCAGAGTGAATTTTAACTCCATAAACAGTCCCTACCTGAAAAAGTAGAAGGCCATTAGCAAACCAGCACCTAGTAGGGCCCCCACAACAATTCCTGTCACTGCTGATTCTTCTAGGCCACCTGCTTGAAAAGAAACATCAATAATCAGAGCTCATTTTGAGAAATGAGTAAAAGTACTTTTGATTTTTGCTCATCTCCCATTTGAAACTAATTTTCCTCTTTGCGATATATGTATAATATATATTGTAACATATTGTACATGATTTATATATAATATTTATATATTATATGAAATATATAATGTAAAATATGTATGTCTAATGTTCTGAGAAAAGGTTTTCAGAAAATACTAAATAAACGCACTGTGGCGTGAGAGTGAACAGACCAAGGTCAGAACAAGTTCAAAACTGGACCCGGGACAAACACCAGTCAGCCTAGCACTTGGGAAGATGAGGCAGAGGCTCTCAAGTTTGAAGCCAGCCTGAACCACATAGCAAGATCTATGACAGGGAAGGAGAATGGAGGGAACAAAGGGGATGGGAGAAAAGATAGATAAAGAGAATAAAAGATGGAGAAAGAGACAGGCTCAAGATGCACTTGATGAAAGCTGCAAACTGAAGATCTCAGACATAACCATCCTGGTTTTGAGTTTAAAGTCGAAGATGCATGAATGGACAGAGGCGATGGCCTGCACTTGTCTCCCTCAGGTGGGTGACAGTGACACTTCAATGGTGACACTTCAAAAGTCCGGGGGAAATTGCACTGGGTCAGTATTCTGTTTTCAGATGTTCTCTCACCAGAGCCAGAGTTCCATCCCAAATGTCCTATATAGCTTTGTGAAAATGTAAACCTTAAATCCTTCTCAGTAGGATCTCAGTTCCCAAAAAGTCAACAGCTATTTTCCTTTCAGAGTTTAGAATAAGCTTGCAGTGCATGGACTCCTTGGCTCCTCGGGTGACAGCTGGGTAAATTCCCTTTACATGTGGGAAATGTGAGAGTTGGCAGGTTGTAGGGAGTCTACTAGGGTCCCCAAATTGGCAAGAAGGAAAGTGAGATGTGGGATCCAGACCTAGCAATTATATAGTCAACACGCTTTCTCCTTAATTCTTTCTCATAATTATCACATGGATAAAAATTCCCACCATTCAAAGATGGTCCTGAGACATAATGGCCATTCATATATTCACCTAAAATCACTAACTGGCCTGAAAGATTGACATCATTTGTTCTTATTCATAATTACAAAGCCCCTCAAAGACAATCACCTCCTAAACCGTCCCTTTTGCTGTGCTATTCAAAAAAAAAAAACTTGCCTCTCTATCTGCACCCAGAATATGAATAATTTGGTGGGAGTGTGTGTGTGTGTGTGTGTGTGTGTGTGTGTGTGTGTGTGTGTGTGTGTTCAATACTTATTTGCCACTTTGGAAGTTGTCAAGCATTTAAGAGCATTCTGTCCTGTCCTAAAGATTTGGAGGTCAACTGTGAACTTTGAAACCAATAATGAAATTTCTTACAAGAGTTGAACAAGTGACAGCTAATAACATTTCTATTTTTCCTAAAAGTGGAAACCTCTAATAACTAAGAGAATGTATTGTGAGATATAAATCCAGGCAGAATATCCTACCATTTGGAAGTAAAGAATAAAGGAAAGAAATATGGAAGGTTTTAATAATAGAGGAGGGTCAGCCATTTGTAAATTGTTTCCATGGGTTTGAAGGTATCAGAAAAATGCATGGGTGCTTTCAGAACATGAGTTCCTGAGAGAAACATGTTCCAGACTCACATGATCCTGGAACTGGAGAAGGACAGTAAATTAAGTCTCTGAACTTACATGATTTGCAAGGAGAGCTGTTGGTGTGCTCCACAATTCTGGTTTCATCTATTCTCAATTTCAAAGAGCCCCAAGGATATTTGACATTGGATCGCATTTTGAACCGGCCTTCTTTTCCAAAGTAATCACCAATGACCTACAGAAAGACAAAAGTCAGATGGACAAAAGGTAAGACCAAAGGTACCTGTTCCCAAAGGAGGCACAAAGTGCACAGTCTTGCAGGCATGCTCCAAAGCACAGGGCCTGATCTACACAGGCTGTGTCTGCACATCACCACCTTCAGGAATTGACAGCAAGAGCTTCAGAAAAGCAAGAAATGGGAGAAGTGTTCCCCTACTGTGCACACTGTGACTGCCTCAGTGACTCCTCCTGGCATGGAAGAAATCCAAGTCTTGGAGGCTTAGAAAGGTGTGGACACAACAGACAGTGCCACCTGAGGTCCATCTGGAGGTCACAGCCTACCAATGCTGGCCCTCGGTATTCATCAGTTGGTACTGCAAAGTGGGAAGGGTAGATTTTTCATTTCCCTATGAAACAATAATCTACAAATTTACATGTTTTCCCCTTCCTCATCCCATAGGACCTTGTCTGGCCTTCTGCCATAGGCAGTTCACACCGTCAGCCATGTTTTAGGCCCGTTTTCCTTAGAAAATGAGACAGAATCAATGCTACTACATACATACTCAAGTTAAGTATGTAACAGGTACACAGCCCACATTCTTCAGTTAAATTGTATGTAGATAGATAGATTGATTGATTGATTGATAGATTGATAGATAGATAGATACATATCTATACACACATATATATTTAGAGTGACAACAAGGTAACTTAGGAGCCTTTGTCACCAAGTCTTAGGACCTAAATTTGATCCCCAGGACCCACATGTTGGAATAAGATAACTGACTCCTACAAATTGTTGTCTGATCTACACACACACACACACAGAGAGAGAGAGAGAGAGAGAGAGAGAGAGAGAGAGAGAGAGGGAGGGAGAGAGAGAGAGACACAAATAGATACATAGATACATAAATACATAAATAAATGCAATTTTTACAAATTTAGAGTGTCACTAAGGAACTCTCTGACCCTCCTTCGGTCACTGCCTCTTTAGAGGTCGCATTCATCTCTGATAAAGTCACTTCTTATGCTCTGCCATTATCAGGTTGGACTGTTTCAGCTGTCACCTTAGACCCCTGGAAAATCACCCCTCATTCACGACGTAATTGTAGGGTCAAGCTCCAGTTACATGACTAGTAGATCAGTCACGCAAGCTGAACTGGCAGTGCCTTCTCGCCCACAGTCTCCTGGGTGGTCTGTGAGATTTCTCCTCCCTCCTGACTGAGTCATACCAGGCCCTCATAGGCTATATCTGGTCATGGTCAAAACAATCCTAGGTCTTCCTGAAATAGGACTGTTACTGCTATGTGCTGAGCAAACCCAGTGTACTGCAACCTCACAATGAGATGAGATGGGTTATCACTTCCCACCTTCTCCAGAGAGGGAAGCTGGACTGCAGATGAGACCCAGAACTTGGGGAAAGGGGTGGGGTGGGATATGAAGTCATTCAGTGAACATAGTGAGAGGACTCCTGTTCCATCACCAAAGGCTAGACTACCCCTACAGAGAGGAAAACAGCAAGTCCCGCATGTCTGTGTCCACAAAGGCAACAAGAGTGATGACCTCCCAAGGAAACAGGGCACACTTCGTTATCTGCTGAAAAGTACATTTTCAGTAGAAATACTGAATATTTATTTAATACTTATTTCTTTCTCTATTTCTTTGTCCATTAGAGGTCATGTGTTACTTTTCTAGATTTCATTTTGTATGGCTCTAACAATGTCAGAAGATCAGTGAGGAAAATACTACATTTCCCATGTTAAAGCCCCTGCCCCCAGTGACCATCAGAGGCTTGTCTTCCTTACATGACAGACTTCTCTGTCCTGAGACTCCACCATCTTTTGAAATAGTAACACCTGAAAATCTGTAACAACACTAGAAAAAGAAATCCAGAAATGTAAGAGGCATGTTAAGTTGCACTTCCTCTGTCGACGGATGTCCTTATTACACAGTACTGAGGAGAGACTCTTGACCATTGAGAAGTAGGGTTTCTCTACCAAGAACACACATGGCACCATGTCCTGCCTTCTGTCTGAGCCCTCAACCAACAGTGAGCTTTCATCCATGGAAAGACTCATTCTTATTTGAAGTGTGCTTTGGACACCAGGACAAATGCACTCTCGGAGTCCCCACTTGTGAGACTCAACAAAGCAGAACCTTCTCTCACCTCCTGGGTACCTGCTTCTGTATCAGTCATGGCAACCACAGAGAAGTCTCCATACCGATCCCCATTAGCATCTATGGACACCTGCCCGGCGATACCTACAGAAGAGGTAAAGAACTCTGAGTTAGATTCTTAGGGAGCCTCTGCCTGCCAAGAAAATGAATTAATGGGATTTTTTTAAAAACAAATTCATGCCACAGGGAATCACATCAGACTGGGAGCATTTTTGTTGGCATTTGGAAAGACATTGTAATTTCATCTGTGTCTGCATTCCTAAATTCTTAACATTTCTCCATTTAGAAAAGAAAAGAAAAAGAAATAAATGATCTTTGGGGAATACTTTTTTTTTAAATGAATTAAGGCCAGTCCTGAAGCAACGTGTTCATTCTAGAGTTTTGATTTTTTTATTCCCTAAGAAGTAGCAGAGAAGTAAAGATGTCTTATCACACATAGGTTGATGTGACTTATTGGATAACTCTTATAAAGAAAATCAGTCGGGCCTAGGATTCAGTGAGCGTTTTTCATACAGGTTGCATCAACACCCAGGGAAGCTGGAGGCCTGGTTGCTGAGTCTCTGGAGCCAATGTTTAAAGAGCATTGCCTAATGTGTGTTCATTTATTGGTTATTTTAACATTATCTGAAAGATTCCTGGGGGCTGAGTTAACATTGCCACAGAGGTTAAGTTAGAGCAGATGGATTCTTTGCTGAAGGAGGGTCCTAGACAGAGCACTAAAGTCCAGTGAAGGAGGGGCCAGTGAACGGGGTTAAGGTGCTTGCCACCAGACTGGACAGAGGTTTGATCTCTGGGACCCACATGGTAGAAGGAGCAAAGTAACTTCTACATCCATACTGTAGCACATGTATAGACAGACACACGCATACACACACACACACACACACACACACACACACACACACATACACACACACAAATAAAATAAGGTATTGATCCCCTTAGCCTCTCTACAACTGACATAAACAGGATCATGTTCCCACCAAGAGGATGTGGAGATATTTGCATGAGATAAAACACTCGAGGCATGTCCAACAAATACCTAAGCGAAGCCAGCTGTTTTCTTCTTCCAGTTCCCCTACTGCTATTACTCCTACAGGTTGGGTATCCTACAGCTGAAGTACTTGGGCCAGAAGTGTTGCAGATTTCAGATGTTTTCAGTTGTTTGAATATGCATACACCTTGCAGGTAGGACACAAGTCTAAACACAATAAAGCTTCGTATACACTTGCACACATAGCCAGAAGGTAATCTTAATGTGATATTTTAAATAACTGTTTTGCATGGAACAAACATCCATTGTAAGGAAGTTTCCATCGGACACTTGATTTGGGGATTTTGAACTTGAGATCTGGGAATGAAGGGTGATATTTTAAAGTTACTGGTATCACTACTGTGCTTTCAATATCACAGAAAGCACTTGGCCATCCTCAATCACTCTGGACGACTCAGCACATCAAGATGGACTTCAGTAAAAGAGTAAAAATTATAAAAGTCCCTGGAAAGTACACAGGAAGAAACCTGTGATTCAAATCACTATCAAGAAGTCTAAGTGACTGATCTGGTTTGGTTTACAAAGACCCCGAGGCAAGAAAAGGACCAAAGAACTGTGAGGTTTCTAATGAAGGACGTCTGGGTTTATAGTCAGAGCCAGTGAGATATGAAGCTGGAGCAGATCATCCAGAACACAGAGGACCCACCCACCCTGATCAGCAATGATGGGTACTCACAGTGGCCAATCCCCAAAAGGCCACTAGAGAACAATGGCTGATAATAAATAGTCTGTTACTTTGTCTTCCTTCACTAAGTAGTAGGATGTGTGTATCGGCCATGTTCTTATTAAACAAAAGCCATTCGTTTTCTTTGTGGGAGAATTCCATATTGTTCTTAATTGGTGCTTCAATGAATTTGGTTCTCTCCAGAAGTAATGACTGCCCCAGTAGAAAGAGTGTCTGCTGAGAAGTATCCCAGGGGAAAGTTCCATCCTCTTGTGTGGTTTGGAGAGGCAGTCTTTTGGGTTTACTGTCCTTTGGGCTGTGGTTTGAAGGTCCACTGATTTTTCCGGACTTTGGCTTGCTTTGCTGGAAACAGAATGGAGGTGCCATTCGTCTACATTTTTTGTCTTCTTCATGCAAGCAGGTTACAAAAGATAGACCTATTATCATATTGTGTATCTTTGGGGGCATATAAAACTTCAAATTATATACATATAGTTTGTACATACATGTGTACATATGAATATATGTAGATAGATAGATAGATAGATAGATAGATAGATAGATAGATAGATAGATAGATAGATAGATAGGGAGTTTCTTCTCCAAATATTGTGGCTGTCCGAAATCACTTGTCATCTGTTCAGAGGTGTTAGGGAAGGTGTGTCCTGCTGAGTGTTTTGCAGCGTATTTTATAAGGTGAAGTGGCCCTAGTAATCCAAGACCTCATTACATCTCTAAGTTATTGCAATTCTGCCAGGAAATAGGGTGAGAACTCTTGGGGTGGCTGCTTTGCAAAGTGAGACTTCACCTGAGAGCATCGAGCAGAAGGTGAAGTTGTCAGGCTGGGCACAGAATTTTCCTATGTATCAGCAGTGACTCTCTCTACCCCAGTTTCTGTTTGCCTAGAATGGAGCTTGTGTTCTATGCCACAGTCCTGTTTACTTTGTCCCCCTGACCTCTCACCCAGAGGAAATACGGCTTCTTCTTGGACCATTTATTGAAGGTCTTCAGAGTTGATCATAGGTTTCATGGCAATAAAATCCAATTTTGTCAAATAACATCCAAGGTAATTTTTTTCTCCTAACAACTTAATGGTCACTTACAGCAACCACCAAAATTAAAATTGTTTTTAACGTTAGGAAGGTTTGAGTTTTTCTTCACACATCTACCCTAGAGTTCTTTGAGGGACTACCTTCAAATGCACTATTTTTTAGCAAATAAAATAGACTCCAATCCATTCAAATACAAACTTACCTTGGCATTAATCTTTACCTTTTGGGCACATAAGGTTATAGTTTTAGACTCAACTGTGCAATTATTTATACTCTTGGTGCATACTGACTGTGTAGACTTGGCCCTAAAATGGAACCATCAAGATGGCGTTAAGAGAAAATTTAGCGCATGTCTTGGCTTTAAACAAAACTGTATCCCAGCCATTGTGGGCACCTGCCCTCCTCTCAACAACCTCCTTCACTGGTGCCTTTCAGCATCCCCACCTCTGGCTCCTATCCCGCTGTCAGAAGACCAAGAACAAATGACCGCACCATGCAGTGAGTAATAGCTAAGAATGGGATGTGCCTGACCAAGGTTGTGTCCCCATACACCAGGTTCTTGGTGTATTGTGCGCAACTTCTGGGAAACTTGTTTGTCCTAATATGCTCCCTGAATTACCCGATTTGATTCCTGCCCCTCAGCTGAAGCAGGAAGAGGCAAAGCAAATTCATCCAGGGAGCTTACTCACCCCAAGCAACTACTTGTCTGAAAAATGAAAGCTGCCACTCTTGTCTAGAGTTAAACATGGTATTCACTGAAAATACCATAGAAAGTTAGCAGTAGCTACCATAGCTACTACCCAGACAACCCTATCTGGAGCTCCACTCCTTCCCTTTAATCTCTGTGGATGAGCTGACAACATAGAACATAGAGGGGACCACCCTGTACTCCTCTCTCAAATGTACCCTTGGCTTTGTTCTTGTCACTGAAACTTTTCGCTTCTCAATGAGAAGTTTCACGAGTAAGTATAAGCAGACTCCAGCCCACTAAAGGGCTCACAGGATGAGCTGGCACAGTGCAGAACTATAGATGCTTTTCCGTTAACTTACTTTTCAGCCTCTTCCAGAGAAAATGGGGAATGAAAGAATGGCCCCTTCGGCTTCCTGTTTCCCGAGTCTGCACTCTGTGTTAATGGTTCTCAGAAGATGCTCACCAGCGAACTACAGGTTATGTGCCACAGAGCAGTCACAAGGCATACCATCTCCCTAGAGACTAAGAGACTTTCTATTTCAGCAGGATTTCCGGGTCCATGGGTCTGGTCCCATTGCATCTTGAACACTGGGTCCTACCACACCGTCCCATATATTCAGACATGAGTCACGTAGACCTCCCAGCTCCTCAGTTGACAACCTCCTACCACATACACTCAGACCACAATGAAACTGATGCTCCCTCTGCAGCACAGTGTCCTAAACAAAATGACATCTCCCATTGCCCTGGGGTTTCACTCTGCTGCCATGTTCACAGACCTTTCCTTGGCTACTCTAAACCGGCATCCCACCCCACCCCTTTCTATATCTCCCTACTCTACCTTATTTTAGAGCGCTGGGAAGGGGCTATGTGTTTATTGCCTTTTCCCACACACACATATTTGCACATGAGAGAAAGTGATTGTGGGCACCATCTTTACATCATCAGTGCTTCGTCTCCTGTTCCTTGAACAGTGCCTGCTACATCGTAGATGCCTGTTGAATAGATTGGGTGAATGAACATGTAGTTGCTGCCTGCCCTTGGAACCAGCTCAGGCCAGTTTGGAGCGTTAGTGAGGTAAGTCTTATATACACTATTAACAAAAATATAGATTAGCAGAATTTTCTGTAAGATGTTTGGCAAATAGTCAACCCTGAACAGGTTGTATTTAGGAATATATATATATATATATATATATATATATATATAATAACTAGTGAATATAAGGAGGCATGAATGTGAAGAACAGGAGGGTATACATGAGGGTTTGGAGGGAGAAATAAAAAAGGAGAAATGTAATTATAACCTCAATTTTTTTTAATTTAAAAAAGAAGCCATTTTGGTAGTAAATGAATCAATGAAGCCGATCAAAAGAAAAGTAAGTTTGGCAATAGTCACTGCACTTTATAAAACACCAACATACATTGAAATCTAAAAATCCTTCACATTAGGAATGTTCTCTGTGAAAAATAGTCACACAAAACTTCAGCGAGGATGTAAGATCCTATGCCACCATATAGCAGAATGGCAAGACCTGTAACAACTGAGGTATCCAGTCAGAGAGAGATTAGAGCTGGGTCTGGGGTCATCTGTAATCCATGTGCTCTGGAAACAGAAGCAGGAGGAATGTCTCATGCTTAAGGCCAATTCACTCCATATAAGCAAGTTCCAGGTCAGCTAGGACTATATAGTAAGACCCTGGCTCAAAACAAATAAACAAAAAGAATTACGGAAATTATTATATAACCATAAGGCAGAACCACATCTCTCATTTTAAAATGTATTAGATCTGTGAGTGCCTGTATGAATTTTTTTGACATACAAAAAAAATAAGAGTGTAATATAAATAAAACTACAGTGAAAAGTGGTGTTGACAGTGAGACCCGCTGGATAAAAGTTCTATGGGGCGTATAACGATGCTACCAGAAAGCATAGCACTCCTCCGGAGTCATCTAGGAAAGGACTGTTATAACGATTGCACTGGGAAGGGAGACAGGGGTGGGAAGCAAAGCTTTCACTTTCCATTTTATACATTTGTGTTCTATTTAAATTTCCTAGCCAAGCATGATCTCATTTTTAAATGTCAACCTAGGTTGTTGGAATGATGAGATGGTGTCCTTTTTGTTGTGGTTATTCTTATGCTTTTCTGTTTTGCTTTTTTAAAGCAGGAACTAATATTCACTGTCTTGAAAGTAAAGTAAAAGCCGAGGGCCTGGACCTGCCGCAGCTCTCAGCACCAGGTTGGAAATGACTTCTTCCGCATTCCACTAAAACCAACGGTCTGATCACAGGAGCCCACACCCACGTTAACACTCTTCTAAGCCGGACTGCACATCTTCCACAATCGTGTTTCTGTAGTGAATAACACTTATGTACTCACTTACGTGATTTTTAAGTACACGGGGCAAGGTAGATGGTTCTATGGGTAAAGTGCTTACTATGCAGGCATGAGGACCTGAGTTCACTCTTGTCCCATGTACAGTTCATAGCTGTCATCCTGGTGTTGACAGAGGCAGAATCAGGCAGGTCTCGGGGGCTTGCTGCCCAATCAGTCTAGACAAACGGTGACCTCTTGATTCAATACAAAATTGCCTCAAAAACTAAGTTGAAGAACAAAATAAAACCTGACATGAGCTTTCACACACACACACACACACACACACACACACACACACACACACACACCATAGTGTACTTGTTATTTAAATAAGCAACAGGACCATCTTTATTGCAGTAAAATTTGCTCAAAGCGTGTCTACATGCATTGCATTATTTGACCTTATTTTCACAAGACTGTGACTTGAACTGACTTATCCTTACTTTTAAAATGGAGAAAGCAACACAACTGTAGCATATATAGAGGGCCCAGGTCAAATTCACACAGGCTCCCTGACTGTTGGTTCAGTCTCTTTTGGGTCCCTGTGAACCCAGGTCAGTTGATTCTGTGGGTTTTCTTATGGTGTCACTGACCCCTCAGCCACCTTCAAGCCTTCCTCCCCCTCTTCCACAGGATTCTCCGAGCTCCTCCTAATGTTTGGCTGTGGGTCTCTGCACCAGTCGCTGGATGAAGTCTCTGATGTAGCTTGGTCATCTTTAGGACTCCTAACAGTAAGACTGGGAGCTGTGGACTATGTAAGAGTCTATGACTCTTTTGCATGCTTTTGGTATCCTTTTTGTCCTGCTAGGTTGCCTTGTGCAGCCTTAAACATGAGGGGAGGTACCTAGTCTTAGTGCAACTTAATACGCCGTGTTGATATCCCTGAGAGGCCTGCCCTTTTCAGAAGGGAAATGGAGGAGGAGTGGATTGGAGGAAGAAGGGAGGTGGGGAGAGAAACTGAGAGGAAAGGAGGAGGAAACTGTGGTTGGGATGTAATATAGATGAGACAAATGTTTTAAATGGAGAAAGAAAGACTCTAGAAAGGGCCTTAGTTCCAGCAGATAGGGCTCACAGGAGCAGCACCTTATTTGGCTGCTGTGCTGCAACCATGGAAACCGAATCCCTACCTTCAAATGTCCTGTTCCAAGTCTGCTGGATGATTTTCCCCCCATCCTTCTTGCTGTAGCCAGCTCTGAGCACTTCATGCAAAGCCAGAACGTAGAGGAGGATGGCATCATGGAAGCCTTCAACGAACATGTTCACCTGCAGAGGAAACCCACTGGGTGAGCCTGAGACCCTGGTGATTCCTATCCAACAATGATACAAGCAACCACCGTGGTCCAACCCGAGTCTGGAAGTGTGAGATCCACGGTGGAAGTGGGCAGAGCTATCAAAAGTAATGGCCAAGCCTTATGTTTCCTGACACTGACTGAGTAGGAAAAACCCTGACGTGGGAATTTGCAGAGCAAACAAAGCATTACAGAAGGCAAAGAAACAGTTCTGTGGTCCAGGTAATCATTCCGGGAACTTCCGACAGTTTCCTTCCATGCACGTCCAGCCTTCTACCCACATCTTCTGTCAGACTCAACATGAGTCTGACTCCCCAGTGAAGTCTGCCCTAACTTCCATAGCCCATAAGATCACCAAACTCTCAAGCGGAGGACACCCACAGAACAGTAGTAACTGGGCAAGCTGAGGCAGAGAAGTCAAGAGTCTGAGGCCAGCCTATACCACATGGCAACACCTTGTCTCAAAACATTAAAACAAAAATCCATTTGTTCATATTTATCAAAACTGTTGTCCATTGCCTATAGGTACGGAAGATACAAAAAGGGAACACAGTGCTTTCTGCCTGCCTATGGAGTGGGGCCATGCTGTCTTCTGAATTGGCAGTAACCCCTCGGTCTCTCTCTCCACCCTCTGCCAGACTCGAAGGACAGAGATGGATGCATTCTTGACTGTTGGTACAGTTTGATCTCTAGCTCCAGTAAGGTCTCTCTGATTTCCATAGCCTTGGTTTAATAAATGGAAACACTGGCCATTGAACTTAGGGAAGTTGCTGTCTCATTGCATTTTGTTTCATCTATATCCATGCACATGGTATAGATCCTTCTTCAAGGGTAATTGCAAGAATCATGGCATAACAGCATAAAGTGTTTGGTGCATATCAAGTGTTAAACCACTAGTTTTGTGGGTCACATAATGTTCTCCGTAGTATACACTAGAGTCTTATTCAGGATACAGTAAGAAGACATAAAATAGAGCAGTTAGTATTATAGATTGGGAAGATGACGGCAAGAAGCTCGTTGGTGGGAGCAAAAGCTGAGCTGAGTTTTGAAAATGAGCAGGTGAGTGGAAGGGAGGAAGGTTTGCAAAAACACTATGAATAGAATAATGTGGCGAAAGCATATCCTGACCACTGCTCCATTAAAAGCAGCAACCGCTCTGCTGAGCTGAGGCCAGAGGAATGAGGCCACGTGGAGACAACCAGTAGAAACTCAGACTGCTGGGATCAAAAGTCCTCCCCAGGGAACTTGGCCTGTCCTTAGTAGGCACTTGATACCATGACTTGCATTATTTCCTCCTTAGAAAGACTATAAGTCCCCTTTGGTAGGTCCTGCTTCCACATTTATACCGTTACAACATAAATTCGAGTAAAATGATCCACTGCCATCTTGAAATACTGGATAATTTGCAAACTGTACAAAAGGCACAGAATATTCATACCTCAAGAGTCAGAGTTAAGAACAGAAAGCCAAGGTTACAGGAAGACTTGGACATTCCTCAGAGGACCTGGGAGGTGCTTATGTAAGAAGCAGCCAGCCCAGTTCTTCTAAAGAGGAACCCACAGGAAGAATGCCTTCACTGACCTTCTGTACGGCCCAACTCAACATATTCACAGATGGTGTCTCCCTGTTTGAAAACATGAATGGCATCACGTCTTTCATGGGCACACCCACAGAGGGCAGCTCAACACCCAGTTTCATTTGTCCTCACCCCACCCCTCCTTGAGTCCTGTTTTGCATTATAGGAACAAATACTTCAGATTTGCCGAGAACCTGGGCAGCTCCAGCTTTGTCCTTTGTAGCTGTGTGCCTACATCATTCTGGGCCTTCAGTTCCTCATCTCAAAAGTTAAAGAAATAACAGTGCCTTCCTCCTGGGGTTGATAGCAGGTTAAGAAATGTAAAGGACTTCAAACAGCTTCTGCCACCATCAACCCTGATAACTTTTATTGCTCTGACTGTCTAGAGATGAGGAGTTTTAAACCCAAGAATTCTACTTAGCTTCTAATTCCGAGTAGCAGTATCCAATAAGCAACCTCTTTTATTGACCCATTTTATTCTTGATGGAAAGTAGGGCTGCTGATTCACACTCTGGTGCCCCAGACAGATCTCTTACAGCACTATGATCCTAATGCTACCAAGTAAAAAGCATAGCTCTGTCCAAGCTGGTTTATGCCACTGACCTTCAGGGTACATAGGACAAGTTCAAGGTCACAGAGATCTTGTAGTTGGCAACTAGCTGGATCTATAGCTCACTCCTAACTGGGACTCCTCAATCTCCAGATTCCTCATTTGTGAAGTACACGGCTTAATTTAGCACTGGATCACCTCACAGAGATTTTCTGGGGATTAAAATAAAACACCCACAGAAGTTCCTGAGACCATGAATGCCTTGGGTTCATACTCTTAGCTGTCAAACTTACATCTCAAAGATGCTGTTTTCTTAGGCAGAGAATGCTATAGAAATAACATCTACCAGTCAAAGATAATTTTCAACTGCCTCGAATATGCTAATTTAATTTTCCAAAGGAATACAAATTTTCACTTAGACCATGAAGTCATCATGACTTGAGAAAGCTTGCAGGCTGATGAATCTTAATAAGTAGAGTTTAGCTGTTAAATTTAATTCTCAAAACATGGTCATGATTCCCCTACAGGTCTATCCTCTCTTTTATACCTCTATAGAAATCACCTTGCTACAGGGGAAAGGCATGGAATCCTAGTTGGAACATTGAGGGAGGGAGGTGTCCTAAGAGAGCACTAGACTTCCCATGTCTTTCTGAAGAGCTCTTGGCTGCTAATTGTTGGCTTCCAGAGAAGGAGTCATGGTCTTCAATGGCCTAGCCACTATCAAGTTGCCCATTCTGTAGGAAATAATGTCCTACCCATGTTCATTTGAGCAACAGTTGCATGAGGAGTACCATTGTTTTGCTCAGTCTTCCTGAGTTTTATTCTTGCATGTAATGCTCTGCAAATCCCTGATGCTAGGCCACTGTGGTATCCCTGATTAAAATATGATGTGAGTTCCTGGGCCTCACCCTGTTTATTTATGTCTGCCTCCTCCTTTTCTTCCTCTTTCTTATCCTCCTCTTCTCCCTCCTTCTCTTCTTCTTCCTCCTCTTCTTCCTCTTCCTCCTTCTATCCTCCTCTCTAAATCCTTATCCAGAGACACCGTACTGATGCTGGCCATTGATGGGCCTGGTCATACACCCTAGCACCAAGACCTAACTACCCCTTTCCATCCCTTCCTTCTTGAGGCATTCTCCCATCCACTACAATGGGAGTGAACAATCGTCGGCCCAAGGAAGATGAACTTGAATTGTTTTTGTCCTAACGAGTTTGACACCAAACAGAACAGGTAGGCTCTGGACATAAACTCTGTTCTGAAACCTGTCTTGATTTCCAAGTAGACTGCAACAGTTACCTCTTTACTCTTTAGAGTGGCAGAGTGTCTCCCTCTCCTGCCACAGTTAGCGGAAAGGATGCTGGCCCCACTGAAGCTCTGTGGAGGAGGTTTCATCACACCTACCTCATAAACCCCCCAGTCAGAAGCAAACCCCTGATGCTGCCTTTTCTCAAGGAGAACATTCTCACTCTCACACATGGGTTTTAGTGGGAGGGAAGCCCGTTAGCACATTACAGCCACTGAAAATTGGAAGTGCAAATTAAGGAGAAAAACAATGAGAGAGGGGGAAAAGACAGCATTAAGTAGTGTTAGGAACACTTTCCTTTGGACTTCCCAGCTAGAAGGAACCAGATTACTTGTTGTGCCTCCCTGTCTCTGGACAAAACACTTGAACCTCGAGGTCCTGGCTTGGAGATCACACTGTTACCAATCACAGGAAATGGGATTCCCTTCACTAGATACTTGTTTGAGTGTTCACCGTCTGTTTTAGTTACAAGAGGAACAGAGGGGCAGAAAGGCTTACTTTGCCTCACAGGTCAAGGGAACAGTAATCATGGAGGCTAAGTCCTGGTGGCAGCACCTGAGCAGGCTAGTCCTACTGCATTGAAGTCACTAGGAAACAGAGAGCAGTGAGGGCTTGTGTAAGCTAGCTTCTTCCTTTTGACGCAACCCAGGATCCTAGTCCAAGGAAGCTGCCTTTCGTGTGGCCTCTCCCACTTCAATTAGACAACCCCTCACAGGCATATCCGAAGACTTATGTAATCTAAATAACGTGCCCAGAAGCTTGTCTCCTCTGAAATTCCAGATCCTTGATGGCAATCAAAACCCGCCATCATAACATCCTTTTAGCTGGAAAATCCTCCCATAGCATCATTTGCTGAGCTCTTAAATTCCTGAGTGCAGCCACTCCTGGGCCAAATAATGAAGATGTTGGATTAAGAAAACATGGCTGTTTGCAATCTCCACCGGCAGCATCACTGACCCATGCAGACAGGCTCTACACATGAAGTTATGACATGACCTCTTGTCTGCCAGCACTGTTAGCCACATTCTCTCTCATGGAGAAAGCTGAATAAAAGTGATCATCCTTTTCCTTTTTCAAATGAGCCTAGGATAGGTAACAGTTGGCCTTCTCGCATGGCCCCCCTGTTACACTGCATAATATCTTCCCCCATTTCTCTCTGGGGAGGCAAATTCACATTTAGATGAACTGCTCAATGCTTGTGAGTAAGTAAAGTCTACTTCAAATGCCCTGTATCATGAGAAAGACCTGTAAAGGGGGTGCCTGGATACCAGAAAAAATGCAAGGCTCTCAGGTGAAGGCTGCTGAAAGAAAACTCCCAAAGGGGAGTGCCAAGCTGAACCGTCCTGGGGTTTTGCTTGTGGCACTCACATGAAACCAAGCATGTCACACAGTGGTTCTATCTCCCTTACCACAAACTGTTGGTTCCCGATGCAAATGAGGAAAGCTGTGGGTGTTAATGTCTCAAGATCCTCTGAAAAAGACATGCCTTCTAACCTCTCATTCGGCTGAAGATCACATAAGAAAAAAGTGGACTTTTGGAAAGGGAGCAAGTAGGAGATGAACCACCGTCTGCTCTCTCCCTTCATAACTAATAATGCCAGCATCACCTTGTCAAATGGACATAATAAGGCCTTGGAAGTGGATCTTGTCTGAGTCCCATGCACTGCTGAAGACAGCAGGCATCAGGAGTGGCTTGGCAATGCTGCATGGGTAGCTCAAAAGCCCAAGATAACTCTACATTTGGTAAACACTGAACGCATCACTTCTATAATTTATACTTTAAATATATATTAGCTGGGACTGAGAGGACAACTCAGTGGATAGAGGGCTTGCTATGAAGTGTGAGGACCCCAGTTTAGATCTGTAGAACCCATGTGAATGCCAAGTGAGCGTGGTGGCTCAGCTCACCAGTAATTCTAGTGCTCAGAGGACAGAAGCAGCTGTACGCACTGTTTGGGGAAGCTCTGGGTTTAATGGGAAACTGCCTCAATGAATAAGATGCAGAGCTCGGGCCATCAACCTCGGGCCTCTACACACATGTATACACATATGCAAACATACATGTCTACCTCCGTGCATACACATACCACAGAAACATACTCTATGTATTATTAGTTTTCATTCAATTTCCCTAGAAGTCATAACATTAAAAGTCTGTACCCCAGCAACACTGGAAAGCACCATGTTCCAAGGGCTACCACACTCTCTCCAATGTCTCATAAAGAGAAGTCTCACTTTGCCAGACCGAGACTCTTGATTGCTTGTTGACGTATTTTAGCCTTGGGAGAAGTTAATCTAAACACACTGAAACTTCCCTGAATTCTGAGAAAGTCAGACATCTTATCAACAATGGAGCTAAATATTGCTTTTGCTTCTAGGATGGGAGATCTCTTCCTTCCTCAACTGACTTCAGGGTGGGATTTTCCCCTAAGTTGCCCAGAAAACTGTCTCCATCCTGAGCTGCCCAGAGAACTGTCTCCACCCTTGTATCAAAGTTGCTGGACTTGCAAGTATCTTTGATCATGTAGCCAAAAGAATAGCTGTCTCCCATGATAAAACCAATAAATCATAAACAGAAGGAGGATTTCTTCTCCCTCATCACCTAGAACAGAAGGGTTTAGAAAAAAAATATGCTGATAGAGATGCAGGTTTTGGTAGGGTGGGTTGTGAGGAAGATCTCACCTTACCAACTGCAGTGCATTTCTGTGTTTTTAACCCTCAGAGAACTCTCATTTTAGGGTACTTGAGGATGACTTGCAAATTAACTAAAGTTTTAAGGTAACCTTTTTTCCATTGTAAATATTTCTGTAAATACTACCAGTTGGATATTAGAACAGTAGGATACTTTTCTGAATCCAATCCTATTTTTATTTTATACAGTATTTTTCAACTGTGATCTTTGGAGCAAAAGCCAATGGCAGGAAAAAATAGTTTGTACCAGTTTCATGAAGTATGTCTTTGGGTTTTTGTAAATAATTTTAGCTCAAATAAAATTGCTACTTTAAATACAAAAAAAATGTCTTTGTGAGATCATAGAGTTATGTCGGCATTCATCATGACAATATAGACCTCATACCTGGCACGTCAAACTCACTGACAAGAGCAAACACTGGCAAGGAAATCAATCCAGTAAGTCTCCTGTAGAAGAGCAATCAATGAATAGGACTCTAGGGCTAACACAGCACAAGTGTCAATGGCCTTTTACAAACTTTTGGTGCTCACATAGGGAACTGCATTGTGAGTGACATCTATCCTTAACCTCGATAGCTCACTTATATGCATCTAGATGTCTGGAAAGCCAGTGGCCCAACCCCCATATGGCTTTGCAATACCAATGCGATTTGTGTCCTTTTCAAGGGAGAATGTTTACATGGTCATGAATCAAAACTCAGCAGGTTCAGACGACAGGTGACATGCAAGACAGTGACAAAGACACCAGAAAAGGAAGAGAGGAGAGACCAGGGAAGAGGGAGATAGCAAACTCAGAAATAGATAAAGGTTGAATGTCGGGACCTGCTCTTTCACAAATACCAAAAGGCTCTTTCCAATGGCTATAGGCCATTTGGTAATCTCCCCTTCCCTCTCTCCGTCAGCCTAAGCCTATAGTAACTTGGCATCTTATACTGTTTTTCCACAACCCCTCTCTTCTTCCTCCATACCTGCCCCTTTGCAAATAGTACCTTTATCAGGTCCTGTCACCTCCCTCAGGCAGGTCTTCTTTTTCCTCCCAGCACATTCACGGATAAACCTACTTTCACGCATCCACTCACACTTGCTCTCACCCAAACCTCCTCCTTTCCATGGCAGCTGCACTTAGCACAGATTTGAGTCTTGTCACTCAGCAGTCTCTTTTGCATATTTGCATGGCTGCGTACCTAGGCATTGCACTGCTACTGAGAATATCGGCCATGTTACAGGTACATCTCTTTTCATAGGTCCAAGGGCCAGCATCTAATACAGAAACTTCATTCACTTGAGTTGACCTAAGTGTCACCTGCCACTTCCCACTACTCTCACTTGTGCCTGCCTCTAGCATGCCATCATCTTGGCCATTTACTAACACTAATGTTCTGTAAATGAGGGGAAGAAATCCCAACATTTGTTACAGTGATATTTAAAATGAGGGTAAACAGGGTGTTGTGTAATCGTAGTCCCTGTGACTCAGGAGGTTAAGATCCAGATTGCTAAAGCTCACATCCCTGAGGCCAATCTGGGCCACATTGTGAGATCCTATCTGAAAATCAGAATAGAAATGGAATAAATGGGTCCGAAGAAAGGGTTTTAGGGCCTCTTCCATGATAAAACCAATAAATCCCACTGTGTTTTAGCTGTTCAAAGGCCTCCTTTGGGCACTGTTGGCTGAGATTGCTATAATGTGGGTACCGCAGCTACCACTTAAGGGCAAGGCTTCCAGACCAACACTGGGAGGGAGGCTCGTACTGCAGCTGGTGATCTCAATCAGTGAATTAGGACTAAATAGTTGTTTATGAGATCTTTTCCATCAAGGTTGCTACCAAACCAATAAAACTGAATTAACCAACATTGCTTTCGTAAGAAGCTCAGTGTTTTATATTTTGGAAATTATGTGTAGATAAAGTTAAGTAATTATTGGCAACTTCGGGGCATAGAATATTATTATTACATGCCTACAAAGTGAGATTTGTGTAAAGATAATCAGAACCGTAGAACAAAATAAATAATCTAAGATACACACACACATACACACACAGTCTTCCGGATTAGACTGAAACATCTCAACAGGGAAAACCAAGTCTTTTCAGCACATGGTAGGACTACAGAAAACAATGGGGAAAGATTGAGGTTTGACTCTCAAATCACAGCAGATACAAAGACTCACTTGAGATGAATCATAGACATAAGTATCCTGTCTAAAACTTTTATAAAGTCTGAAAGAAAATGGAATATCATTGTGATTTTGGCACTGGCAAATTTTTGTTAATGAGAAAGTACAAAAAGCACTGAACGTTAAAAAATAAATAGGCTAATGTATTCCACTCCTACGAAAGATTCACTTCCTTTAATTTGACTTTGTAAGCACATAACAAACTGCCCTGCTGCTACTTGCACATCAAGAAAGCAGGGGCGTCAGGAGTGTTATAACTACAGTCAGGGAGGTTGGTACTGACTCACATTCTTCCTCCACACCGTCTCTACACTCACAGTGGCTCCTTCAGTGTTCCCGTGTGTGATCCACTCACTCCAGGGGTCTGTCTTCATTGCCCTGGTCCCTTCAACTCACTCACAGCTACATACTCCAAAGTGACGTTTCTCCAGTGTTTGAATGCATAGAGTTTACCTGGGAACCTTGTTCAAAAATACATCTTGATTGATCCAGTCTGTGGAACTGGGAATCTAACTGTCCTTGTTCCCACAGTGTCTGAAATGATGCTCCTGACACTGATGCTTGCAAGGCTGTCCAATTCATCATCATCTGGAACTCTCAAGTCCTGGGACTACTACAGTCCCCTATCCTCCCATACTCTTCGATGTGCAGAACAAGCTCTTTGGACTTGGACTTCCCTCCTCCTCTGCATTTGGTTTCAGAGCTCTGAATGGAGTCATTTCAGGGGAACAAAAAAGTAGGTACATGAATGTCATTCAGGCCCAGGTGCCAATGGGAAACTACGAGTAGAAGCCTGCCTGACACTCAGGGGACAGGTTGCAGTCAGACACACACACATTGGTTATCTTCTACAGAGAAACAGTCACCCTGCCTATAGATGAAGGCTACACTACACATACACACACACACACACACACACACACACACACACACACACACACACACAATGTGTTTAGAGAGAAAGGGGCCAGAGGAGAAACTTGGAAGTAGCAATATTTGTGGAGCAAGCGGCAAAGAGAAATCATGAAAGAAAACTGAATACAGAGATCTGGTTAGAGAAACTCGCACATTGTGGTATTTGGGCAGCCAGGGCAGGAGCTAGTTTCCAAAATAAGAAAGATGTCTTTCGAAATAACTCTTCCACTTGGGCTGTGACTTCATTGCCCCCACCCAACCGTGTCTAATGCATCCCTGCTCCTAAGCTTCTGTTCCTTTTATTTGTCTTACTTAAAAGGCTCATCGTTCCTTACCCATCAAAAGTTGCCTGCACAGGCACTAGGCTGTCCTCAGAGTACCTAGGACAATACTTTACCTCAAGGTAAAGAAAGCACTTACCTTAGTAAGGGCTTGATAGTATTCACAGAGGCTCAGTCAACAAACATCTTCCAGCTCAACTACCTATTCCTGATGTTACATAGGTCAATAGAGTGGTCACTACAAGGGAACTGTGGACACAGAGGACACCAAATAAGATAGCCCTCAATCTGGCCAATCCAAGAAGGGTCAAGTTACTACGTTAATATGATCCACAGGATTTCTTAATGAAAACTGCCAATCTCTTTAAGATCTTTAGGATAGAGTGGAAGAACATATAACTGACTTCAGTAATTAGTAGTCACTCATCGAGACAGTAGAGTAGATGAAGTCATTGATAAAGCTCTCAAATTAAAGCCAAAGCCAAAGACTTATAATAAAAATAAAAATCCCTACCTCTAAATCACTATCCACAGGGCCAACATTTTTAGATCGTTAGCAAATGAAGCAAGCTGGCTGCAGTGGAGCACTAGAAAGTACAGACTAATTCATTATAATATCCTAAAGCTCAACTCACTTTCAAACTTCAATCTGGTTTCAATGGTTGAATCCTAGTAATATATTACTCTGTTCTTATTTATAATGTGCTGAACCCCAGAAAAGATGTCACTTAAAACTATTCTTATATGACACCTGAGGCCCTGAGGGTGTTCTACTTACAGCTCCTGGGATGTTAACTTTGGACACCCTCACCCAGCGCACTTAGTTATAAAATCCCTTTATCAATCATTTTTTTCATAACTTCCAAGAGTAATTTAATATGAATTTTATCCATTTAGCAGATTAGAGTCTCCGACAAACAGGTGCCCTTGTGTCCTTGATAATGTTAGTAATGTTGTGTTGTATTGATGGTCATTATCTTAGTTTCACTTCTGTTCCTGTGATAAAATACCCTCTGACAAAAGCAAAGTAAGGGACAAGGGACAGTTTATCTCACAACTCTAGGTTATGCTCCATTAGTAGCAGGGATGTCATGGTGACCGGAGCTTGAAAAAACTTACCACATTATGCCCACAGTTAAGAGAAAGCAAAAGGCACTTACAGGCTGTGCTCTGTTCAGTTCCTCCTCTTAGTCCTACAGTCCAGGGGCGGGTGCTGCCCACTTTTCTTGCTGGCTCATTCCATATCAAGTAAAGCCCTCAGAGGCATGCCCCTAGACCAACCCAATCTAGACAATTCCTCCCTGAATCTTCCTTCTACATTGTGTCAAAATAATAATTTAAAATGGCCACCTCGCCCATCAACTGACTTTTTTAAATTATTTTTTGCTTTTTGAGATTTTAATTAGTTATATCATTCCCTGTTCCCTTCCCTTGCTCCAAACCTTTTCCTATATTCCTTATTCTTTTCCAAATTCATGGCTTCTGTTTTCATTAATTATTGTTGCCTACATGTATGTATGTATGTATTTATGTATGTATGTATTTCTAAATACATATGTACAACCTAGTTAGTCTGTATAATATCATTTGTATGTGTGTTTTCATGGATGACCATTTGGTGTTAGAAAAAACAATCAGTGTGCTCTACCCTAGGGAAGACTATCTCTCCCACTCTCCTCTTTCCTTAGTTGTTTATAGTTCTTTGTATAGGGCTGAGATTTCTGGACTTCTCCCAACCTCTTTCATATTCACATGGATCAGGGATCATTGTGGAAGAAGACGCAGGAAGATTGCAAGAACCAGAAGAACAAGGAGTTTGCTGTAAGATTATATCTCCTAGAAGATACACCCACACACATCTCACGAACATGGTGGTCTAAACATGAACTGAACAAGGTCAAACAACATCATTGAGCCACTGCCTTGGGCTCTCCCACCTCATGTACCAATGAAGAGAGCAGCATCGATGAACAATGGCCTCCTGAACCAAATCTCTGCCCTATAGTTACAAACAAAACCCCTGTGGATACACTCAGCATGCAACATCAGAATTCCCTGTTAACAGTGGCTGGGGAGGCTGAAATTGGCCTATCGGCCTCTTTGCTCCCAAGCTGGATGTCTTAACATATGTCATTTCCTTCTAGCTCCTACCAAATGACTTGAGGTCCAGAGTTATTCTGTTGTGACACTGAGTTGAAATCAAACACTCATGTAATAGAGTTTAAATTATGAAAGGACCATTACTCCTCTAGTCATTGGGTGACTTCATAAGTCGTTCTACACTACTTTCCTGCAGCAGATGAGGGATGCCTGACATCCACAGAACATTCTCTGGCAACACAATACCAATACCTCCTCTAGGTTCATTCGCCTCAGGCCTTCCTTTTCCAGGTTCTCCCTTTAAACTCAGTCTCCTGGGGAAGCTAATCTACAGCCCCAACATCACTGTGTAAAGGAGCCCTGAGTAAAGAAGGGATAGCAAGACCCCAGGTTGACACAAAGCCTTTAGAAAGGATGAGAAATGCAGAAAAAAGAATTTTGTCCGCTAATATTGCCCTTCCAGGCCTTACAGGCTCACAAGTGCAGTTCTTCAGCCTTAGGTACATTCTTCCCACAGGTCAAACTGGTCTTGTGCCTACAGTATGGATTCGAGGTGAACAGACTTCTCTGAGAATAATTACATTGTACTTCAGATGTGAGGAAGTTGCCCAGATGAGCTGGCATGCCCTTCTACCCCAGTCAGTATCAGAAAACTCCTTAGCCTTTCAGTTGTGGGTGGCTTTGCGTGCACAATGCTATTTCGCTCATGCATTCGTGAGAGTGTTATCACCATTGCTGCAAACATCTTTGTGTCTCAAGTTGTTGTATCGCCACAAACACTAACACTACCCCACATTCATTCAAAAGGATAAAACAGGATGCTTGGCTTCAGAGTCCTTTTGCGTAAGCCCTGGGCCTCTTTGTATTTTTCCAGTGTGCTAGGTCAAAGCTTTTTACAGTTAGAAAGCCACACCTAACAATGTGTAACAATCACAAGCAAATGAGTGCTTATTTATAGTCAAAAAAGCTTTAACCCAGAATATTCCAACGTCTTCAAATAGTCTATTCGTGTTACTTAACCTATTTAAAAGATACCAGAATAATTTAAAACAATTTCCACCTTTAAGAAAATGACAGTGATTTTTTTAAGTCCAATATCTTCATTTAAGAGTTTTGAAGGCCAGCAAATATTTCTCTAGCTAGCAAAAACCCCTTGCCATGCCTCCATCCCCCCTTCTTTTTTTCCTAACAAAACCCCTCATCCATTTTCCTAATACAACTAATCTTATTAATATGTTTGCACGCAGACTCATCGTTCTTTTTTTTTTTTTTTTTTTTTGTTAAAACCAACTTGAGATTTGATTCTATTCTCACAAATAAAATTAGCAAGGACCTCCTGCATCTGAAAAGGACTTTTCATTTGGACACACTATCCCTGGCTGGCTATGAGAAAATGGGGTGAGATCTGAGGAAAGGGAGCTGCAAGAGAAGGGGCTGCCTTTCCATTCTGATGGAGCCTTGCAGAAGCCTTGACTGCGCAGTGCTGTCAGAGTGGGGCAAATACATTTTGCATCAACTGCATTCTCTTCTCTTTCATTTGTTTGGCTGAAGACCTAACTTTTCCATTCTTCAACTAAGAGATTTTGGATCTAATTAGATAGCATGAGACAAGAGGAGAGTGAAATAAATACCTCGCTGAGATGTTATTGATGACTGATAAAGTTAAATGGATTAAATACCATGAGACCTTCCCCCTCAGAGAAATTACAGTATTACTTTTCAACACTTTAAATGTCTCAATATGTCACATCTAGGCTCTTTAAACAATTATTTATTAAACCTTGTGTCTCTCAAATACAACGCCTAATGAGCTGCCCATCCCCCCACTCCGCATTGATTTGTGAGCATCAGAGGGAGACCTAGGATAGGAAACATGCTCCCAAGGCACCCCATCCCATCCCCTCTGCCACACTGCCACACATCAGACTCTCCCACAGTATTTGTTTAAATAGACAAATTTTCAACTTTTAAAGAAAAAGAAAAAGCAAGCTATGGGTGGCCTGAGAACCACAAATGAGCAAATACCCCAAGTCATAAAATCCCCTTCTGTTCAGAATACCCGGTTAGAAATACAAAACAGTATTTACCAAATTCTACCCAGGGTTAAAAACAGATCACATTAGAAACTGTAAAACTGAACTTGAAACCACAAAGCACTAAGATCCAGAATTGTCTTTTTTTTTTAATGTACACTACACACTCTTTTTATTTATTTTTTTCTTTTAATGTTCAGTTGTTTGTTTGTGAGGAGACCAACACAAGCGGTGCTGCCCATATGGGAATCAGGGCAATTTGCAAGAGTCAAGTCTCTCTTTCCACCAGGTGGTTCTGGGGATCAGAATCTAGTCCTCGGGAACATGCCACGGGTGTTATACATCAGAGGAATCCTGATCCATTCTTTAGAATTAGGCTGCAATCCTACATCTGCAAGCCTTGTGGCTGTGTCTTTGTAAAACAAGCTAGGCACAGAACATTGCAATTCCTTAACTCTTGAGTCCAGCATTAGGGCTTGCCTTTGCAGTTAAATAATATAGGCTGGTGGCCAGCTTAGAGCTAAAGAAAAGCTGGTTGTGTATACTCTAAATCTAGAATAGTATTTCAAAGAAGCATTTCTGATGTAGTATTACAAACAGCTGAGTACTCTTATGTAATAAAATTCTCCTACAGTGTGTGTACTTCTGTGTACAAACCTATGGTGCCCTGCACATGGGTTAACTAGGAAGTAATTTTACAATAAAGAATGAACAAATTCTATACCCAGCTAATGATAATGACACTTAGCTTTTAAACTAAGACTTGTTAGACATAACTTTGAGCTTTAAATAGCAGAAACCTAAAAATGAGAAGACCCGGCTAGAATCTACAGTTGTTAAGCAGAGAAGTCAAGAAATCTGACCAAGAAGATAGAGAAATATCTAGGGTTTTCTGTCTGGCCAGTCAAACCTACTAGGCCAGTTCCAGCGAGTTTCAGGCCAGCGAGAAACCCAGTCTTCATAACACAAGTGGATGACACAGGTTTTCCTTTAGCTTTACATGCCTGTGATACATATATGTATGCACATGCATACACACATACCCATATACAACAAAAAGGAAGTCAGAATCCGTCTACTAAGCTTACACAGAAAAGAAAGAAACTGTTCTTCCCCATCCTGCCAGAAGACAAGTGTGTCACTGAGGAAAATGTAAGTGCAAAAGAGTGTGCCCGGAACAGATGAATAGGGAAAGTGTGAAGCTGAGAACGTTGGTAAGAGTGGTAAGTCTGGGGTCTTAGATGACACTCCTTTCCTGGCTCCCAAAAGTTAATACAGCCTAATGACCTCCAGAAGGTTCAGAAGAGTATTTTTTTAATGAAACTGGCCATCCTATGAGAAAAATGTACTCAAGATAATAATGTTTAAGGTGATTCTTCAAAATAGCTGGGTTGATGCTCATGGCGCTCCAATCCAGTTCAACATTAGACAGATTTGTTATCAAAGCCCTGGAGAGGGCTGAAGGAGGCACATAAAAATAGAAGGAGAAAAACACTCATGAAATGCTTCCAGTATGGACGATGAAAAGATAAAATAGCAACAAATAAGAACCTGGAAGAAATTGGGAATGTAGATGGATAAGACAATAAAAAGGATGACAAGACTCCTAACTCAACAAGCATAAATAGCATCAGTTATGAGAAAGAACTCATTGATGTGCCTTTTGATAGGATAATATTTACCTTGATTGTTTATTTAATTATGACAGAGCATCAATTACAAAATTAGCCCCAATTTTAGACAAATTAAATAAAAATAGCATATACTCTAGAATTGGTAGAAGGGATATCAGGAAGATAAGCCTCTGTGTCCAAGAACCGAAGTCAAGGTGCTGTTTTGAAGTGTGGATCCACGCAGACAAGCAGAAAGTATGGAGGTTTTTCTTTGTCTTTCTCATTTCTAATCTTTTTTATTTTTTTCTTGAAGACAGCATCTTCAAGTCTTGGCTTGTCTGGAACTCATTATGTTGACCCAGCTGACCTGGAACTTGTAGTGATCCTCCTGCCCTGGTTTCTCAAATACCAAGATCATGGGCATATACCACCAAATCTACCTAGAAAGCTTTTGAAAATTAAAAATATAAAAGACATTTCCAAATCTAGTAGTTTGGATGATAAAGTCAGAACAATCTCTCAGAAAGGAAAAGAAAAAGGCAGAATTAGAAATAACACTTGCTTTGACAGCATAAGTACTAGAAGATGAGACAGATAATATAAGAACCAGATAAAGATGACTACCACTCAACTCTAAAAGTTTCTGAAGGAGGGAACTAAAGACATGACATCGAGATTTTAAAATACACACACCAAGCCCAGCGCAGTAGCTCACATCTATAATCTCAGCATTTGGGAGACTAAGACAATAAGCTTGCCACAGTTCCACAGTCTGAGCTACATAAAGAACTCCAGCCCAGTCAGAGCTACAGTGCAAGACCCTGTCCTCCAAATAACAAAATATAAAATACAAATGGATAAGCAAACACACTCATACCAGGACTCATCACTGAGAATTTTCAGATCACCAATCAGTCCAGTTTTCTGTTTGTTTGTTTGTTTGTTTGTTTGTTTGTTTTCTAATTCATTCCCCCTTCCTTCTTCTGTGTCACTTTGCTTTACATCATTAAAAGATAACTTCTCTTGGTTGTATTTCACTGTCATGTTACTCCTGATTAGTTCAGTCTGCATGGAACACAGGCAAGAGAACAGAACCAGAAGGAAGAGGAAAGCCAGGATATACCCCCTCCCAACTCTCTCTTTGCCTTGAGTAATATCTCCAGTAAAAACTGTATTTTTCCATCCTTCTAGCTTTTGTGGGCAGCCCAAACTTTGGGGACCTAATAGATCCCCATGATCCTAATGATGACTTTTTGCAATTTCTAATTTCTGGCTTGCTTTACTCTTCCATTAGGAATCATCTCCTCTAACATGTTGAACTCTGTTCGTTCTATTGAATTCCTGCTGAACTGGCTCTATTTGCCTTACTAGAACCTCACTGATACAATCAATCAAACAGAGGAAATACTAAAAGTCTTGAAGGATAAACAGGAAAAGAAAACAGAACTTTAAAATAAAGAATTAAAATGATAACAATAAGAGCTACAAAATAAAAGTAATGGCATCAAAGTCTTATGGAAAAAGAATCTTTAAACTACAATTTTATACCCAGCTAAACTGTCAACTTAATGTTGAAATAATTAGTATTATTATTAATATAGTACAAAATGTATAATGCACAAAGTATCAAAAACTTTTTCCCATTGATGCACTCTTTCTTCAAAACAAACAAGAATTTTAAGAATAAAAAAGGAGATATGATATCTAAAAAAAAAAAGGATCATGCAATACAAGAGAAAACTAAAAGACAGTTCCAAACTGATGTTAAAATAAGAAATTACTCCAAACTGGAGCAGAAAGATAAGGTTCAAAACATTAATGTCATGACATAAAACCCTTTACTGAGGCACTAAAATAAAATAGTAAGAACTATGTAAAAGCAAATAAGAAAACTGTCATTAAATTCCAGAGAAGGTACAGGAGAAACAACAAATGCTCACAACAATGAATGTGTAAGAAGTGAGCACGACATCTCAGAAATAAAGCTAATGGTTTCTCTAATATAAGACTAGATAGAACTTTAGCATTTTCTTCATTTTTCTTCTGGGGAAATG
This sequence comes from Rattus norvegicus, assembly GCF_021556685.1. Classification (NCBI taxonomy): domain Eukaryota; kingdom Metazoa; phylum Chordata; class Mammalia; order Rodentia; family Muridae; genus Rattus; species Rattus norvegicus. Next base: position 62,700,379 of record NC_141535.1, read on the forward strand.
ATTTTTTCAATGTAATCCTGCACAAATATTGTTCTTATTTGTGTAAATAAACATGCCTCAGGACAATAACCAAATGGTATACTATCCAGCTGTAGCCATGATCTAGCCCAGTGGTTCTCTTCTTTTTTCTACATGGATCACCTAGGTGAAACACTGACTCTCTCTCCAAAATGTATATGATTATGCTGTAAATCTTTACATGAGCATAATAATAAAAATCTGAATACTATCTTTTATCTTTTCTTCAAGCCTTATTTTGTAAAAAAAAAAATTAACAAGAAAAGAAAATATTAGGAGACAAAATAATGTGTCAAACAATTTGATCTTTTTTCCATTTCAGGAATCAAGACATAGTATCAAAATTTTACTACCAAGAATAACAATGTAAATAATCCATTTTAAAAGCATATAGACAATATCAGGAAAATCATTAATCAACCCTGTGTAGTCAGAAGCCCAGAAGGGAGGAGACACGGAGGAATTTATATATGACTATAATCCTTATAGTACTAAAAATGTACTACTTAATTGAATGTACTACCTTTTTCATTCATTGTATCATGCCCTTTCAATCTGGAAATCTACGATATTTTTATTTAAACAACATCAGGAAAAGAAGGTGAAGTTCACCCAAGGGAAAAGCCAACTGTTAAAGTTCCAGCTGGTGAATAGGTCTCAAAAGTGCCAAATACAATAGGAAGAATGGATCAAGGCCAGGAGTGGGATTTACAGGAAGGAGAACCCAGGGATGCTGCCAGAGCCAAAAAAAAGTGTCTTCAACTTTGGCTCACCCAGTCCTAAGAAATAGTAGTGAGAACAGCAGGTCCTGGAAAGTCAGCTGACTCACGAGTGCAGAATGAATGAATGTGTAAGAAGTGAGCACGACATCTCAGAAATAAAGCTAATGGTTTCTCTAATATAAGACTACATAGAACTTTAGCATTTTCTTCATTTTTCTTCTGGGGAAATGATTTTTTTCAATGTAATCCTGCACAAATATTGTTCTTATTTGTGTAAATAAACATGCCTCCGGACAATAACCAAATGGTATACTATCCAGCTGTAGCCATGATCTAGCCCAGTGGTTCTCTTCTTTTTTCTACATGGATCACCTAGGTGAAACACTGACTCTCTCTCCAAAATGTATATACTGTGCACTTACAGAGTCGGGTATGTAATTACAAGTAGTCAATGCATCATGAGGCAGGAAACTTTCATCTCCTTAAAGCACCTACAGAAACCTGTGAAAGGGCCCTCTGCCTCCATCATTCTGCTGGAGATGAGTACCATCCACATGTCCTGGTGCTAAGGTGCATGACATTTTCTGTGAACTGGCACAGGAATGCATCTATGATGTGACCTCAAAGCTCAAGGTTGTGGGTATTTTCTTCCCACTCATGAGTTTTTAGAGGATTAGGATTCCATCTGGGACCACACATTTTCCAGGATCAGGTTCACAGCCATGCTCCCCAGAGAACTCAACAAACAGTATCTGATAATCAAGAAAATGATGGTTTACATGTGGGCGAAGGGTGACTGCAGCTGAAGAGGACACTGAATCTTAGCACGAGTTGTCAAGTATGTGAGAGTGTGAAGGGAAACTGATATGCTAAAAGTGTGTACTTTGGACTGGTGAGTACAGAGAAAACAAGGAAATACTTCAGCCTGCCAGGCTCACGCAGAGGGCCTGATACACTTAATCTTTGGGTCATAAGTTTGCCTCCTTGTTGGGTACATTGTTGTTAAGAGGATCAGACTGATGTAGTGGAAAAAGAAAATCACTGGCCCAGGAGTCAGGGGATGCAACTAATCTCAGCTTGGCCACCATACAGCGCATTCTAAAACCAAATACCAGCACTGTGGATTTGGAACCACTCCTGAGGCAGAGTGCTAAGCAGCTCCATTAAAATGCCCTTGAGTGAGAGCCACTGCACACGTAGGTGACCCAATACAAAATCCAATGGTGGCGGCCAGGCAGGCACTTGGCAAAACCTTTTCTGAACCAGGCTTCAAGATCCTGGGGCCTCTCCAATGCAGCATTACTTCTTGGTTTGCATTTATCAGTGACCCCCAAGTGGTCTTCAGAACCCCTGTTGTGGACACTTTTACTACCCTCACACCATCTCCATCTGTGAAGCTGAACTTTTTGTGTCCCTAAGGAAGTCCATACACAGAACCCATGGCTGATGAGCATTGCTGACAAAGACAGGATACTAAAAAAGGCTTTGGCTATTTGAGAAGAGATCAGGGTTGATGTTTCCCCAGTATAACAATACAGGTTGAGTATCCCAGAAACTTTAAGTGCTGGTGTGACATCACAAATGGAAACCTCCTCATATCTTGTGGTGGCTTGCAATCAAAAGGCAGGGGCAGTTGAGATAATGTACAAAATTATCATCAATCCACATGTCTAAGGTGTATAGGAATCAGTGTGTTTTACAATTAGACTTGGATTCTACATTCCAAATAATGTGCGTACATGTATTTATCGAAATTAAAAACAAATCTGAAACCCCAAATACTTATGGTCCTAAGCATTTCAGGCAAGGGATACTCCTAAAAAGAAAGCATTTAACAGGGGGCTTGCTTATGGTTTCAAAGATTTAGTCCATTGTTACCATGGCAGGGAGCATGGCAGCACACATGACCTGGAGCCAGTAGCTAAGAGGTATATTCTGATGTGCCATCAGAGAGAGAGGGGTGATGGAGAGAACCTGGTTTGGCATGTGCTTTTGAAACTACAAGTTCCACTTCCCGGTGACACACTTCCTCCAAAAAGTTTCCACCTACTCTGATAAGGCCCCAGTTCCTAGTCCTTCTAATCCTTTTAAATAGTACCACTCTCCAGTAACCAAGCATTCTATTTGAATATAGGAGCATTCAAATACATATGGGGCCATTCTTATCAAGCCACCACACACAGCAATGAGGAAACAAACTAATATATAGCCTTGCAAACAGAATAAAGAATCTGATTGTCACAATAAGTATAGAGCCAAGTGTTACCTTGAGGGAAACTGTATGTTCTCTGTATAACACCTTATACTCCACTTCCCACCCTTTTCTCTTTATTTTTGTGAATTGCAAACATATATTCCATCTAACGTCCACCCCCTCCAGTCTTCTTACGTCCTCTAAACATGCCCATTCCCAACTTCATGTCTTCTGGTTTGTTCAGTTTTTTTATAAGCCACTAATCCCAGTGATTGTTGTCCACATGTACAGGGGTGAGGACCATGCACTGAACCCTGGAAAACCTGTCTGTGGCCACATTCTCAATAAGGAATGACACTCTTTCCCCTGTTTTTCTCAATTAAATTTTTAATTTTTTTACAGAGAGCAAGTTATGGAAATGAAGGTTGATTTTACAAAAACAAAACTGTATTAACTGGGGCTAGGTAAGTGGCTCACTCTGTTGATTACTGCAAAAGCTTTGAAGACCTGATTTCAGCCTCTAGCAACCACGCAAAACTCCAGGTGGAGCAGCACGTGCCTGTAATCCTAGATTAGGGAAGGCAGAGGCAGAAAGATCCCCAGGAGTTGCTGACAGCTGACTAGCTGGGTCAACAAGCACCAGGTTCCATGAGAAACTGCCTCAATAGATAAGATGCAGAGGGAGGGAGACTCCCTACGTCGACGACTGAGCTCAACATACATGTACATACACATGCACACATGATTGTGCACACATATGCTCACATATACACTTAAAAAATTGATTAATTCATCCAAGTTTAAGCAAAAATATAAAATCACTGTGCTATTAAAATATTCAAATAATTTTACTGTTTAATAATTATTGTTTCTCTGTCTTTCTAGTGCTACAATGTAGCCTGTAAAAAAAAATTTTTAATTTCACTTATTTTCATTTTTGAAAAGATCATAGCTTTTTTAGGGGTACTAGCAATATGCTAATACGGATGTGACTCTAATAAACATAAAATTGGATCCGGGATATCATTCAATTTGCAATGCTAAAGCAAAACCCCAAAGGCACAATGTCTCTTCTCACCCTCGTCTAAGCAATCCTTCATGCTTGCGCCATTTTTATTTGTTATGCTGGGAAAGCGTCTCATTTTTAAAAGACAGAAAAACCTTCACCAAAGAAAAATAAAAGAGGATTTCTCAATCTGCGATACTGTCTCAACCCCCTACATTAAGCACCGTGCTTCATGCATCAGTCAGACACAATGCTGTCCTCTGCAGTAACACAAACTCTGAATTTTAAAGCTCAGAAGATTCAATATCTTCTTGGTGCTGTAGGGTTATAATTTATATTTTATTTTCATTCAATATACTCAATTTAATAATTGAATTCAGCTAAATTTAATTTAGCAGTAGACACATCAGCATAAGCATGAAGAAACAGAAGTGTTAAAAGGAAACAAAGCAGAGCCTACCCGGAAGTCACGTGATTACCTGGTGACCACATAGTACTACGAGGAGGACTAATGAGTCCACCACACTTGCTGGATATGAGATGAAGACAGGGGCAGAGCCCATGCAAGGCTCTATGAAGTTATGTTCTATGCAGACATATATGCCCGTGGATGCAAACATGAGAAGCTAAAAGACCTGGAGCAAAGCTGTCCACGTGAAGCCTTAGACAAATGAGGCACCGCCCACCGCACTGCTCTACTTCCTGTCCTCTGGAGCCCAGGCTTCTAACTCTAGTTCCTTTGCTCTCTCCCACCACACAGCACAGCCAACTATGGACTAACCTTGTAAGCAACTGTGCTCAAAAGCTATGAAAAGGAAGGGTGGCAGGTTGGATGGTGGATTGGATTTTCCTTTTTTATTTTTCCAGCTCTGAGAGTCAAACCCAGAGCTGGAAAAATAAAAAAGGAAAATTAAATGTATCTTCAGAATTAAAATAAATCATTATAATAACATCAATTCTACTTAAAATTGTAAATTTTACTTATTTTTAAAAGTCAGCATGGAGAGGCAGTATCATAGTTCACAGATGCAAATACTCTTGAAAATACTAGAATTAGAAAAATACTGTGAGTTGTAGTCATAGCGATAGTCTTCTTAATGAGATTTTGGTTGGCCTACAATTACGTCAGACAACATATGATGAAGTAATTAAACTTTAACAACTTCAGAAAGGAAGCAGACAAGACGACACTGCCGCTCAGCTTTCAAATCATAGTTACTATGGACCACTGGGTAAAATATGTACATGAAATACCTTTAATTTTCATTATTGACAGGGAAGCGAAGACAGACCAGCACACCCACCTCAGCCCACTTACTCAAAGGCCCTCTGCTCACCCCACCCTGAGAATGGATTTGAACATCTCAGAAACAGAGCTAACTGTGCCAAAGGCTGTCTGAACAATAGCGACCAGGGAGGTGTTTAACCCTTAGCCCGGACTGAGCTTCCTTAAAATGCATGAGTAACAAAAAACGTTTCTGGAGCGGGAAGACCTAGAACACCCAAGGAGGAAGCAGCTTGCCGCAGAGCAGAGGAGAAAACTCCACGGCCAGCGAGAGACAGGAACAGACCAACCAAGAAGAGGACATCCATTGTGCAAAGAACGAGCCTCCAAAACCTAAAATATCTTCTGCCACCAAGCTTTGGACAAATTAGCCATGCAAAGCCCGGGCACTCCTTCAACTGCCTCCTCCCCCTCCCACAACACGCTCCTAACTTAGTAAATGACTGGAATCTACAGGGTCTCCCCCTCCCACAACATGCTCCTAGCTTAGAAAACGATGGGAGTCTACAGACACCCTGTTCTGCATCACAGGTCCCCGGGAAAAGGCAGTTTTCCACCCTTCAGCAGTTGCAAAGGAGAAGTGTAAGTGAATTGCAGGACTGATGATGGGGTGGGGGTTGGGGAGAGGAAAAGTGGCCAGGAAAAAAAAAAAAAAAAAAAACACGGGAGGCGACAGCAACATTCAGACTTGAACTCGGAATTTTTGAATGGCTCAGAATGGGACACTTTGTCACCTCTGGTTTAATTAGAAGCCTGTTTTCAGGATGCTGGAGGGCGAGGTTCATAATCAAGCACTTACGTAATCCTCCTCATTGAGCCCTTGTTTCTCAACAGAACTTTTCACCTCCATGGAAAACTTCTCAAACTCAGGCTTCGCGGTCCTCAGCAGGGTGACTGTTTGGAGGGATGAGTAAGCTTGCTTAGCTTCAAAGTCGTGTTTGTCCCCTCTCTTCCACGAGCCATCTCCTACGGGAGAAATGAAAATATTTATAATTCCAAGCCAGTCACCATAAAGAGGCCATTCTGTCTTTTCAACTGCCATGTGTCCCCACATGGTACCGTTGGCAGCAGAGGCAGAGGTATTGTCATAGTTCTGCGCTTAGGTATAATATGACAATGTCAAAATCATTAAAGAAGAAGCTGTCTCTCCGGACACATGTTCCTTTGAAATGTGAGAGAGACAGACAAGCTCTGTTGATGTAATTGCCTTATAATAACCATGGAACTGCGATTGTCAGCCCCCCGGAACTGCGGCACTGCGGAAACAAAGTTCCTTTCTATTCACACTTACTTCCTTTCCATTATGGGTGTGTTTGTGTGTATGTATGCATGAATCTATCTATCCATCCATCTATCTATCTATCTATCTATCTACCATCTATCTATCAATATCTATCTGACAAATATCTATATCTATCATGGAAATGAACCAAGTCACTAGTGTGGCCAAACAAGCACAATGCTATTTGGACCTGGAGTGCAGGTTAGAGTAAAGCATGAGGAAAGATTACATACAAGGTTGGTACTGTTAAAAGCTGGAGGCTACTTCTTCATCTTCCCAGGATAGAAAGGGTGAACTTGAGGGATTATATCTGTACTGTATTGACAAGGTCATCAAAAGTACTAAACAATGCTAAATCGGTGTGTAAAATCATGAATATCTTGAGCACACATATATCAATAATGAAAGATGCATTATAGGTAGATAAGTAGATAGATAGATAGATAGATAGATAGATAGATAGATAGATAGATAGATAGATAGATAGATTATTCATACATTCATACATACACACATACATACACACATACATACACACAAACACACAGGTGATGGATGGGTAATAGATATCTTGAACACTTTTATAAGCATAAACTCAGTCCTCAAAATATCCTTTCTACTTAACAGATGAGGAAACTGAAGCACAGAGACAGTGTTGTTTCACAGATCCTGCCTCACAAAAGTGAAGGCTAGTCATCTGGGAAAGTCTCATTCTCTTCTTTTGATTTCATTTTGGTAGCTTGAAGGGCCCCAAAAGACAAGACAGACGGACTTCTGATTTATAATGATAAGCAACTTTCCAAATGAATCTGCAGCTTTCTGAAGACAAGGTAAGAGTACCACATAAGTCAACTGTGCCCTTCAATGCCCCGTCTGCATCGATAGCTCGAACCTAACAGCTCAGAAGCAGGGGGACCTCTGAGTATATGGACAGGTCTACGGCATAAATTCTACAAGTCCAGAAGTCCACTACAGAATGACTGTCTCTGGAATCTCTAGCACAGCTTGAGCCAGATACATCTGAACTCTGTGCGTATGCGCACAACTCTATCATGGCCACAGAGGACATCATAGATGTCATCGAGAGTCTCTACCAAATTTGAAAACAAGATCTGAACCATGTAAACAACCAAATAGCCTCCTGTAGGACTCGGGGACAGAAAAAGAAAGCAAAGGGAAGAGGCAACAAGCTCCAAGCAGGAGCCATCTCATGTGAAGATAAGGAATTAGTCTGGTCCTAATGTGTAAACAGGGATTTAATAGATAGAGAAGATGGTGGAAAGGCGTGTCTGGCAGAACCCATACAACTGGGAAAAGGCACAAGTGTGTATAGCATCTAGCAGGCAGAGCAGAAGATGGATCTCAGTCTGGAAGATGAGAAAAGACAGAAGCAGAGAGTGTGTTTGTGGAAACATCTGTTTCATCACAATCCTAATAATAGCAACCGTTAATTAGTTGGTTACTATGCCCAGGAGCTACTTAGAGATAAATAAGACAGAGCTGATAACATAATTCATTAAAGACTAAATCTGTGCTCAATGACCACAACATTCAATTCAAGCCACCAAAACAAAAATTGACAAGACTCATTCTCCCTCTTCTCCCTCTTCTATGACTTTTCCCAAATCCCTAGGAGATCATAGCCTAAGAGAAGCCATGCCTGGCTCTGGAGCCAGTGAGAGAGCCTAGAAGGGTACTCGGTACCCAAGACCCAGACACAGTCACAGTCACTAGCCATGGATGAACCAAAGCCCAAGAGTTCTCATGGAGGAACCTACTTCCTATAGACATGCAGTAAGTACTTGCTGAATAATTTTCTTGTTTTCCATTGCACTTGTTTTTAATCGTGTGTATGTGTGCAAGCTCATCTGTGTATGTGCGTGCATACACATGACACAGAGACCAGAAAACAGCAGTGGACCTCACAGGGGATTGTGAACTGCCAAATATGGATGCTGAGAACCTCACTCAGAGCATCTGCAAGAGCAACGCACACTCTTCTGACTGCTGAGCCATCAATGTAGGCCCTACTGACTCAGTTTCTAGTTGAATCGAAGTGTCAGCATCTGCTGAAGCTAGGCTATAACACATGATGTTTCCCTACCATACATGAATGCCTAAATGTGGTCCCCAGACTAAGTTTAAGAAGACACAAGTAGGGATACATAAAAGTCCTGATCTTTCTAGACAAAGATAATTAGAGTCTTTCATCAATGGAGAAGAGTTCAGTTTTCTTCAGGGACTGAAGGGAAATTCTTAATTAATTAAATTAATTCTTAGATTAATTAATTCTTAAATTAATTCTCGTGGGCTTTTATGCTATCTTAAAGAATACATGTGAAAGTAAAACAGCAATAAACTCAGTAAATAAGAGAGGAAAAATATATTTTTCAAAAACGAGTGAAATCCAGTCTAACAGTGCCAGCATGACCTAACTTTAGAAGTTTGTTTCTAGAAAATCATATAAATGATAATGCTTAATAAAGCCAAACCAACCTAAGTAGGTATTTGTTCACAACCATAACTTCTTCTGCGGTGAGCTCTTCTCCTACGAGGAAAGCAAAGGTTGATTTGCACGGTGTCCCATCAGTGGGGACAAATTTAATTCAGCAGACAACTAGGTGCCTCTGGAGATTTATGAGCAGAACGGAAGAATGGCAGGAGAGGAGCAGGCCTTAGGAAATAGCAGTGGATTAGAGCGGGGAGACACTGAGCATTCGCAGCCACAGTAATCCAGGCAAGAGGTTAAGAGAGGTCGTCTGTGGGACGTCACATGCCAAAAACACAAAGCGGGACTTCCAGGAGATCAAGCTCACTAAGAACTTTTATTTTCCATTTTCTTTTTTCTTTTTTCCTTTCCTTTTCTTTCTTTCTTTCTTTTTTCTTGTTTCTTTTTTCTTTTTTTTTTTTTTGGTATTTTGATATGATAGTACATTTTTTCAAAAATAAATGTTTCAACTTTTATAATCATAAGAGATAGCACCCACGAGAATGGAAACGAGATAACTATACGAGAGGAATCCCAAATCAACAATGGTGAGGGAGGGGCAGTCAACAGGGAGGGAGATGCATCACAAATGGCGTCAAGGAGAAGAAGAACAGTGAAGAAAAAGCAGAGTGAAGGAGAGAAGGACAGGAAGAAATGATGGTGTTGGTTACTGTCACTGCCCACCCCAAGTGACTTCAGAAGGCCAAAGGACACCACTAGGCTGAGGTTAGAAACAGGTCTGAAGCTAGAGAGAGTATGGCTACAAAAGGCCCTGGATGCCAATCCTACACACATCAGGGTTGGAGCCCAGGGACTCCCTGCCCTAAAGAAGAAAGTGCAGGATGGAAAGGAGTGCACTGTGCACAGACTGTTTCTGGTGAGCAGGAATAGTTACAGGAGACACAGAGGCACTAACAGAAATGTAACAGAGGCCTCCAAACCCGGAGCATAAAATTTCCAGAAAGGAATAGTTAGAAACCTCCCCGGGCTGCCCTGGAGCTACGTCATCCCATGGAGCAGCCACCAGCTGCAGTGTTATTATTTAAATTCCAATTAACTGAAAACTCCTCCCTCACCACGTCTGCCACATTTCAGGTGTTCGATGGTCAGCCATGACTGCCACGTGACCAGTGGCCACCCAAGCAATGCTAAATAGAATATGCCTAGCCCTACAGTCTGAGGACTCAGACGGATGGGTTACAGGATGACGAGTGTGAAGCCAGTCTGGGCAATTAGGCAGGGCCATGTGCAGAAAAGGTGAGAGACTTGGAGCAAACCATGAAAGGAAAGAAAGAGGAGGAGAAGAAAAGAACAGAGGGCAAGGAGGAGAGAGGGAGGAAGGGCAGGAGAGAGAGAGGGGGAGAGAAAAGGAAGGAAGAAGGAAGGGGAAACATAGGAAAGAAGTAAAGGGGACCATAACAGGAAGTGCCATTAAACTGCATTATTTGGAGCATGGTCCTCACCAAGGCTAAAAAATTCACCAAGAAAGCTACTTGTGACCTTAAGAAAATGACTTTCAGGAGAGGGATAGGTATTGATGTTATTTTTTTAATTACATGCGTATTGGTGGTTATGTAATAACCAACTTGACACAATCTTAATCATCTGGGAATGAAGCCTCAGTCAGAGCCACCGCAGATAACAGGCTCCATTTCCCGGACTTGGGGCATCTGGAACGTGTGTGAGTGTGAGCTGAACACCAGCACGCAAGCATCGAACTTACTGCTCTGTGCTCTTGATTGTGGATGTAACGTGATGAGTTACTTTAAATGACTGTCTCTTTTACTTCCCAACAACGCCAGGTTATTTTATCACAGCAAGAGGGAAAACAATGTGTGAGTGTGTGTGTGAGTGTGTGTGTGTGTGTGTGTGTGTGTGTGTGTGTGTGTGTGCGCGCGCGCGCGCATGCGTGCGCGCGTGCGTGCGCGCGCGCCTGCCTGTCTGTGTGAACAGAGGTGTACACGAATGTAGGTGTGAAGGTCTATGCACGCCTGCGGGTGCATGAATGCCAGAAGATAACATCAAAACCCTGAGAACTGGAATCCCAGGTACATTAGGGATGCCCGGCTTGTTATGTGGGTACCGGGATCTAAGCCCCAAGCCCCATGGTTGGCTAGAAGAGCTTTTTAGCAATGAGCCGCCTCTCAGCCCACAGGGTAGGAGTTTCACAACTGTCCTGAGGAAGGAATTAAAAAGAAAAAGAAGTCTGCTGCTGAGAAGTAAGGTAGAAAAGAAGATGTCTCTTCATCATCCTTCAGAGTAAGAGAAAGCATGGGCTTTGCCTCACTTTGCTAGACTTTAATATTAAATTAAATTAATATCAAATAATAAATCAGGAACGCAAGCTTGCACTGAGTGAAGAAAATCAAGAACATGTATGAAAAGGAAGACGGGCCGTGTAGCCGGGACGGTAGCTCCAATGGCTGCTGCCTTTGCTCTAATGACTGGGACATCCTGCAACTCAGCACCTACCAAGGACTGAGCACACAGCTGGCCTTCAGTGGATGGGACACAGAATTGACTGCCTGTCATTCACCTAGGCTGCCTGGTTACCGCTGTGGCTCTTCAGCTCTGGTAGTTGTCAGTGAAAAAAGACGCTCATCTTGCCTCATCTTACCCACTCCCCACAGTCCCAGTGTCACACAGAGCCAGGGGCTAGGCTCCCAGACACTCCCACCAATAGTCCATGCAGCTCAGTATAGCTCCTTTGCCTGCAGCCAGGTAGCCTTCCGTCCTCATAGCAATTCTATGAAAAGATTGAAAGCCGATGCTTACAAAGGAGGAAACCAAGGATCCAGGAGGTTAAACATACAAACAGGAGAACCTTCAAACCAGGGCAAGATACTTAAGCCTTATCCAACCTGTGTGCAGACCCTCAAAGCTGAAGCACCCCAAGATTTAAGACCACATCTGCAGGGCACAATGCACAGACTCAAAAGAAAAGAGTAGCACAGAAAACCCAGGAGAAGTCCTAGCACGCTGCCCAGCAACCACTGCAGCTGAAGGGATGTATGAGAATTCCTTTCTTTTCTCTCTTTGTTCCAAATTGACTGTAAAGTGCCTATATCACCTTTATGGCAAAGCTTTACAAAAGCAATCCCTCCTGCGGCATCTGTGCTCCACTGTGGTATCTGTACTCGACTTTACTTGAAGCCTCACCTGAGTTCCTGCTGTCTGAGTTCTCAGGAAACAAGGTGAATGCAACAACAATCCCAGTGCTGCAGCTAGGATCAAGCAAGTGCCTTCCCACTATACACCTTTGGAGAAGGTGCTAAGGAGGCTAAAATGACCAGAGAGAAATCCCAATGGGTGCTATGAGAACATCTGTAAGGCAATGCTATCATCTACTCCCTAGGTAGTTTTTTAAGTACAGTCTTAAAAATCTCTTCAAGCACTTTAATTCCCCCAGACTGTATTATACACTGAACTGGTCGTCATAAAATTTGGACAGGTTTGGAGACAATTCTGAGGGCTCACCAAGACTGAGACATCTAGTAGTCAGACAAAATAGATGCACTGTTGACTGTGCTTTCTAAAAATAGCAGTAAAAACAGAGACCATCCTCTAGAACAGCGACTCTGAACCCGAGGGTCATGATCTCTTTGAGGTCTCATTATCGGATATCCTTCATATCAGATATTCACACGATGAGTCATTACAGCAATTACAGTTACAAGGAAGCAAAGAAACGGTTTTATGGTTGGGGGGGTCACCACAACATGAGGAACTGTATTAAAGGGGTGCAGCCTTAGGAAGGTTGAGAACCTCTGATCTAGAACAAATATACAGTTTGCGTGAAGAACCGTAGGGAACACAGGGTGTTGAAGGATCTTTTTGGAATCACAGCTCTGTGATAATGGAGGGTTGTTAGATTATCAAAGGAGACCCTTATAATGATACTCCAGAATGAAAGTTTGGGTGATTCTGCCCAATGTCGTTGGTCACTTCTGCTCTGAGGAAATAGATGCTTCAGGGTCTATGGAAGACACAGAAAGGCACCTTACTGTAGGCTCCGTCCTCCTTCCTTACTCCCAGAATCCCACACCAGCTTTGATATCTAGGAGTCCAACTGAGAATTTCCAACTTTATCCAGGGGTAGCCAACCCGATACAGCCGGAAGTTGAGTAGAGCTTCCATGGGAGCCAACAAAAAGAGCCAAGTCAACGGGAAGGATCTCCTCTCATCTGCTAGTCTTGACCTGGTTAAACTAGAACTAAAGAATGACCTGTGGAGTCATGGTCGCAATCTTTGATATTGAAAATGGAGGCAGGAAATCTAAGACATTTGTAATACTAAGGATCTTGGGAAATCGGATCTCTACCCTGGACTTGCCATAACCAGACCTCTTTCAGGTACAAGAAACCTTTATGTGTGTGTCACTGCAGTTAAGTGTAGTAATTATTTTTTTACAGATATCATTCATAATGTACGCAGACCCTTAGGGTGGGTTAGATGTGAGTCGGTGAAGGCAGTAGTAGAACGGACCACCTGATATGTGTGTCTAAAACACACATCAGAGAAAAGTTTGCCAACTTAACTACAATTTTTAACATTCCGTGTGCGGTAGTCAAAGCAAACTAAGACTAATAATGAACGTGACAAATATTTGTCAGATACTTGCTATGCCTCATAATATCTGCTGGGTGGTTAACCCAATTCCTCTCCTGTGTGTGTATCTGTCGCTCAGCCTGATGAGTCACTAGAACAGACCAAGGCTGCAGAGGAAGGCAGATTAACTCACTTCCCGAAGATTAAGGTTGTAGCTGTTAACTCTTAGGTCTTAGCAGTTAAGAGTCAGTAGACAGGAAAGTCTCTTGGGCTCATTGAGACCAGAGCCCAAAGCCTGAACAAATGCACAGTAAAAATGTAAAAGAATCAGATTTAATCAGAAGCCTCAAGTACTCATTGTGATTTGGGCAAAACCATTTTGCGATTAAATTTTCAGGAAAATAAAACTGGAGCTAGAGAGATGGTTTGGCGGTTAAGAGCCCTGGCTGCTCTCGCAGAGGACCTGAATTTGGTGTCCAGCCCCACATGGTGGTTCACAATGAGATGAACTCTTCTGCCATCTGTGGGCACTAAGCACACATATGGTGCCCATGCATACATGCCAGGCCACACACATGAAAGAAAGAAAGAAAGAAAGAAAGAAAGAAAGAAAGAAAGAAAGAAAGAAAGAAAGAAAGAAAGAAAGAAAGAAAGAAAGAAAGAAAGAAAGAAAGAGAGAGAGAGAAAGAAGGAAAGAAAAAAAGGAAGGAAGGAAGAGAAAAAAGAAAAAAGAAATTTAAAACAATTAAAAAGAGAACAAAAATGGAACCCATGGAATAAGATTTCTAACATATGAATAATTTAATTATTTAAAGTAGTTAATTTCGCCCAGACATGGTGTCATACACCTCTAATGCCATCACTTGGAAGACAGTCCAGTGGACCCCTGTGAGTCCACTGATCTAGCTGTTCCAGGACAGCCATGGCTACATAGAGAGACACTGACTCAAAAAAAAAGTTTCGAAAATTTTAAATATAATTTTTAAATGTATATATTAAAAATGAAACTGGAGGAGCTGCTAAAGAGATAGCACAGAGTAAAGGGCACTTGCTGCTCCTTCAGAGAACTCAGATTTGGCTCCCAAATGACAGATCAAAGCTGTCTGTAACTCTGGCTCCAGGATCCAGTGCCTTCTTCCGCCCTCTCGGGCACCCACCAGGCACAAGTGGTACATGGGCACACATGCAGACAAAAAAAACTATACACGTGAAATATAATAAAATTGAAAAGTTAATAAATAAAAATGGGCTTCCACAATGACTCAGTAAGTAAAGACACCAGCTACCCAATCCTGATGACCTGCATGCAGCCCCCCAGAACTCACATAAAAGCAGAAGAGAAACAGCTCCATACACACACACACACACACACACACACACACACACACACACACACACAGACAGAGACAGAGACAAAGACAGACAGACAGAGAGAGAGAGACAGAGAGACAGAGAGATTAAAAATTAAACCTACAGAAACTTTGTTATGGACATAAAAATAAATTCTGATAAAGTTATATTTTACAAGATTGATAAAGGATACAGAAAATTTCACCATTGGTATATAAAAATATAGATTGCCAAAACCTCTGTATGGGAAACGGTGCTAATTCCTAGCAATGCTTGTGTAGAACCATTAAGCCAGCATTATGCCTCCAGAGATTTATATTATGTAATATATAATATATTCTAAGTATATGACTATCAGTGTATATGTATTTCAGACTATTCAGCATATACTGTTCTTAATAACAAAAGGCTGGAGGCAGTGCTAAGAAATAGAGGTGGATTAAAGGTATACTATGCCTCTGTACCATAATACTATCATTTTATTGAAAATTATTCTTGTGAAATATACATATAATAGACAATATATATTTCTAAGAAATTGCAATGTAACTTTTTGAGAGTTGCAGAATTTTAACTTATTTTCTTCCGGTTTTTCTTAATACATTTTCCACATTTTCTGCAACGCTCGTGCATTGTTCTAACAGGGTAAAGCCACACCAGTTTTATCTGTAGATGAAAGCAGTCCTAGTAGTAACACTTGCATTTGTTACTACATGCTCAATGCAGGCAAACATGCTTGTCTGTTTATAGCCTGCGTTCTTACACATCATTTTAAATTCTCTATTTCACCTTGTAAGTCAGAATTGATATATTTCCTTTAACCTGCTTTTATCTCTATGTTAAAGAACTCGGTGCTGGAGTCACGAGTATAATGATATTCTGGCTTTAAGTCAGTAAACGAAAACAACACTCCGCTTAACAGAGCCGAGGGAGGGAGGAAGGGAAAGACCAGAATGCTAGTGAGCAGAGTGAAATCCGGGATCCGTCCTGTACGCACCACATCCCCGCTGCTATCCATCACAGGAAGCAGTGGCTACTTTTGTTTCATCAGCTTTTCTTTAACCCCAGGAGAAGTGTGTTATATTATCTGTATATACACAATGACTGCTGCTGAAGTAAACCAGGAAATTGGGGCAGGAAACCATGGTGAATGTTTAAAGGCTTGGATCCTATCTAAATAACTATATATCATCAGCAAGCACTCAGAAGTGGAACTCTCCATAAACACGCCATCTGTAATCTGCATGTTTACAACTCTAAGGCCATGTAGCTTTGAGCAGACATTGTGTGTGTCTGAGAAAATGTCCTATAGTCCTGAAATGACTACTTGCACGAGAGTCCTAACTACCATGGAAGGAAAAGGCTTTGAATTTGTGATCAAGATGAGCCCTGTAAGCATTCTTCCATTACATAGGTGCTGAAGAGATGGCTCCCGGTTTAAGAGCCCTGGCTGCTCTCCCAGAGAACCCATATTCAAGTCACAGCATCCACGTAGAAGCTCACATTGGTTTGTAACACTAGTCCCAGGCTATGCAACGCCCTCTTCTGGCCTCCTTGGGCACTGCAGACATGTGATGCACAGACATACATGCAGGCAAAACACCCAAATAGGTACAAATAAATACTTACTTTAACTTTAAAAAAATAACCCTTTATTACACAGACCCTGGGAGTTTCCCTAAATCCGTTATAAGGAATCACAGATGTCTTTGACCTATATCAGTGGCTCGTGAAATTCTACTTAAGAGCAGATTAAGGAGGGCCTGGAGAGATGACTCAGAGGTTAAGAGCATTGAACGCTCTCCCAGAGGTCCTGAGTTCAATTCCTAGCAACCACACATGGTGGCTCACAACCATCTGTAATGGGGATCTGATGCCCTCTTCTGGTGTCTGAAGAGAGTGACAGTGAACTCACATACCTAAAATAAATAATAAAGTGGGCACTCATGCAGACAAAAAAACCTACATACATGAAATACAATAAAAATTGAAAAAAATCAATAAATAAGAACAGGCTTCCACAAAGGTTCAGTAAGTAAAGGCACCTCCTACCCAATCCTGATGACCTGCATGCAGCCCCGGAGAACTCACATAAAAGCAGAAGAGAAACAGCTCCATATGTGTGCGCGCGCGCGCACACACACACACACACACACACACACACACACACACAGAGAGAAACAGATTAAATATTAAACCTACAGAAACTGTTTATGGACATAAAGATAAATTCTGATGAAGTTATATTTTACAAGATTGATAAAGAATACAGAAAATGGTATATAAAAATATAGATTGGCAAAACCTCTGTATGGGAAACGGTGCCAATCCTAGCAATACTTGCATAGAGCCATGAAGCCAGCATTATGCCTCCAGAGATTTTTTTTTAAGAGCGGATTAAGGTATCGTAAGCTACAAGGGAGGGGAGTTAGGAACAAAGACGTCCACATGCTTTTATCTTAACTTGCCTGATCATCATTTCCTTTTGTATTGCTCTCTATAATACATTTATAAGATGAATACATTATAAATAGTCACACATGTATAATATGAATACATTATAAATAGTCACACACTACTATATTACTAAAACGTATTACATGCGTATTATGAAACAATACATATGCTAACTATGGCAACGCCTTGGCATATTGTATCCTATAACATTATGTTCTAATCTGTTCCTGCTACCTAAAATCCTACCCCAAATCACACCTAAATTATTCCAAAAGTCCACCGTGACCATGGCATCTGGTACCCACATGTACATTCCTGTGGAGTTAGGACTGGGCTACGCTGATACACTCAGGACTTCCTTGACACCACAGGTATGTGGGGTCTTTTGCTCCCAGTGGATTCTCAGAAAAGACGAAAAGCTTGAGAAACCATGAGGCAATATATATGGCAGTACTCAGAATCATGAATTTCCAGAATCAAATATGGCTCCCACGGTGACAGAAAGTACATCTATGGGCCTCCCTAAAGCTTTTGACTCTTCTTCATTCCTCTTTCTGACATGTTGACAGAGTCAGAGAAGCTGGAAGTTACCGTAAGAAGAACTGTTGAAGAGTTCAATGTTGAAGAAAGCGTAGTCTCCACTGGTCATGCCGTGTCTGTGCACCGCCAACATGATTCTCCGAATGGTGTCACCACTGGCACACATGATCACCACTGGGGAGAGAAACAGTATGTGAGTCACCAAACACAGCAGGCGGAAAGCAGGCCAAAACAACCAGGGGACAACAGGCACAGAACGGGCCATCTATAAAGTCTTGAGTAGCTCCTCACAAACTACCTAATGCATGGTGACCATGTACCCACAGGAGGGACATTACACATCTGTGGCATTACAAATAGTTGGGTAGGGACATTCACACATCCCATGGGATTCCCAAAAGTTGGGTAGAAAAACATACTGTGTTTTTTCCTAAGCATACATACCCATGATAACATTTAACTTCTAAGTCAGACACTGGGACAGATTAACAATAGTAACTAATAATAAAATAGAACAATTACAACAAATACTACAACAAAAGTAACTTGAAACTTACAAAATTTCAAACTACAATTGGCTACGAGTAGCTAAATCCTAAGATGAAGCCATATCTAAAAGGGACAAAGGGAATTACATGGTTTTAACTTAAAATGAACATAGAAAATAGCACCATAACCAAGAGATAGGAGCCAGCAATACAGACACAACAGCCTCTGGATAGAACACCGAGAGGACTGGAAATTACACAAATAGGCAAAGTGCATCTCATCGGGAGGAAGCAGCTACAAAACCAACCTAGAGGACCCTAGGATGAGTGACCCATCCATACTCCCTAAAGTACTCAACTTAATGGGGAACAAAGGCAGGCTTGTAAAACACTAAACACCAAGAGACTTAAAATAAGAAAAAGCTAAAAGCAATGTATGCTACTCAAATGGATTCTAGATCTTAAAATACAAGCAAAAAACCTTCAACAAAAACATTAAAAGGCAGCCGATGAAATCTGACTGAAGGTCTGCAACTAGGTCACGGGATATGTTCGCATGAAAGCTCTTGTTTTATGACTATTACTGCAGTTACTTATGAAAACATCCATGTCCTTAAATGTTTTGAGAAATCTTGAGATATGAATCAGTCTGTAGAGTCCCTTGCCTGGAGTGCCCACAGCCATGGGTTTGATTCTCAGCATCACAGGAAACTGGGTGCAGAGTCATACACCTGTAATCACAGCGCTGTGTGGGTCATCCTGGACGTTAAATGAGACTTTGCCTCAAAGAAAAAGTGTTTAGAAGTATAGAAGCATGATCCTGTAAATTATCCTTGAATCATCTTTGCATTATCTTCATAATTGTGTACATTCATGTGATTATACAAACACGTACCAGCAGTGTTCGCGCACATGTATGCACACACACAGTCCGTGTTCTGTCAGTTTGTAGCCACAGTGTTAAATATAAGAGGCTTTAAGCATCTTTAAGAGACTGTTGTCGTGGCCTAAGCGAGACACAGGCGACAGTGAAGTGGGGGGACTCGGCCACTGTCCAGTCAATCTGATGGTTCTTGGCTCACAGGCCCATGACCAGGAGAACTGTATTTTCCTCTTATGCAGGATGAGAGGAGACCCACAGAGGCCTGGTGCTGTAAATTGCCTTACCGTGCTTCATGCCAGCCCTCTGGGATGTGTGTGTTCTTTGTAAAAGTATGGGTGCTGAAACACATAAAACAAATTGCAGTCTGTGCCTGAACAGCCTTGGCATCCTGCATGAAGGCCCGGGCTCCTACTGATATGTCTGCCATTCCCTGCACACACTGGCTCAGAGCTCCAGGATATGACTGACATTTAACTACAGAAAGGTGCCGTTCGCACAACAGCAGCACTAGGAAACATGGCTTTAAGGCAATGAGAAACACCTGAAGCCCATAACTGTGAGAGTAGATGTTGTTTCTTTTGGAATTATAATTATACATTTGGGATTTTTCTTCAAAATCCCAAGATGTCTCAATAAAGAAGGTCTCAAAGAAACTCCTAATTACCAACTTGGGCCCTCATTTTAGATCAAACTCCTTTGATGGAAAAAATCACAGGCAAGGTATCTCAGAAAATAGCTAATAAGGGGCTCAAGCTGGACAAGTCCAAAGAGCATGGATTCCAAGAATGGGCATCTCCAGAGGGAACCACGGAGCCCCAATTGGCTGAATACTAAGGAACTCTTATCAACTTGTATGGACTGTGTAGAGTTCAGTGTCTGTCAATAGCTACATGCAGAAACTGATTCTGCTGGCACATTGGATGAATAGCCTACATGGTATTTGTAGATTATCAGAACTGCAGATTGCTTAATTCCCATGAGGGCCACGTAGTCGGGACATATTGACACATGTGTCAATATGGCCTCTCTCTTAGCATGCTAACTGGGGAACCAGATTATAAGCAACAGCATGCTACAAGGAACATGGATCAGAGAAGCCAGTGGGGCACCAGGTGTTAATCCTAAGCATCCTTTTGAGAGCCGTACCTGTCCTAGGGTAGACCAGACTGAACCCTGAGGCCAGAGAACTGGCATCCCTACATCCTGAACAGAGTCCGGTCCTTTCTTTACGTTCCTGCTTTGCCTCTGTACTTCTCCCCTACTTCTATCATAGCCTCTGACGAATTTTTCTTGAAGTGTTACTACATTTGTGACTGAGAAAGGGTGCTAGACATTTGTCTACCTGCTTAGATTTTCATTCTTCTCAGTTTTGTCCATTTTGTGCCAAGTATACGGTTTGCTCAAAAAAAAAAAAAGTAATTCATTCCCAAGGTCACTGTTTCTCTCAAATAATACAAATCTGTAACATCGTCGTCGTCATTGTCATCATCCTCATCATCACCACCATCATCACCATCACCATCATCACCATCATCCTCCTCTAGTTTTAGTTCAAGTAGAAGCAATACCACTTCATAGTACTGATTACCACCAACAAAGCCATTGGAGTACAGAACCCTAGTTTTTATGGTGTGCCTCAACCTTTCAGGGTTGTCGCATTCATACCTAGTTGAACTGTGGGTACTTTTAGCAAACTTTCCTCTATACAATTTATCAAAAGGCTTGAAATATTTTTTCTGAGATAGCTTTCTGTTCTTATTCATATTTCATCATTTTATACAGTAGCCGGATTACATAGTTAACAAGCACAAGTGATGTAAGAGGAGTAGGTACGACCTAGGAAGTACCTGGAAACGTACAGACCGTGTGTCACATGAGGAAAACTCTCTAGCTTCCCAGACCTCCCAACGATAGATGAGGCTGACAGAGAAACAGGGTCTGCCAATCCTCCTGCACAAGTGGGAGTCAATGCAGACTGCTTTCGTTGTATCAATATGTATTTCAATAAATAAATATCAACTGCTTTTAGACAGCTCCTCTCTGCATAACCCTTTTCTGTCCTAGAACTTGCTATGTTGAACAGGCCACAAATGTCTGAAAATCACAGGAATCCAGCTGCCTTTGCCTTCGAGGGCTGGGATTGAAGGCATGTGCCACCAAGCCTGGTTTTAATATGTAACGATTTATCAGAGATCAATATATCACACTTCAGAAAGAAAGGATAATGACTGATCCTGCGTGCTTCTTAGTAGCCTATTTTTTTAAACCTGTCCCACTTTAACTTGTGACATTGGTGTCATCTTTCCCCATCTGGGTGCCACACTATCACCACTAAATGGCTTCTCATTGTAGCAACATGTTCTTGTAATCAAAGGAGTTACACACACTGGAATGGCTTTAAATGTTAATTAACAGAGTTAATCACATTCCAAGCGGTGTCTATACACACATACTATGGAAAATCTCCTTTCCCGCTCTTGGACGTCCATTAAGGAAGCTTCCAATGACTGGAAAATATCATCCTGAGTGAGCTAACCCAAACACAGAAAGACATACATGGTATGCACTCACTGATAAGTGGCTATTAGCCCAAATGCTTGAATTACCCTAGATGCCTAGAACAAATGAAACTCGAGACGGATGATCAAAATGTGAATGCTTCACTCCTTCTCTAAAAGGGGAACAAGAATACCCTTGGCAGGGAAGAGAGAGGCAAAGATTAAAACAGAGACTGAAGGAACTCCCATTCAGAGCCTGCCCCACATGTGGCCCATACATATACAGCCACCCAATTAGACAAGATGGATGAAGCAAAGAAGTGCAGACCGACAGGAGCTGGATGTAGATCTCTCCTGAGAGACACAGCCAGAATACAGCAAATACAGAGGCGAATGCCAGCAGCAAACCACTAAACTGAGAATAGGACCCCCATTGAAGGAATCAGAGAAAGAACTGGAAGAGGTTGAAGGGGCTCGAGACCCCATATGTACAACAATGTCAAGCAACCAGAGCTTCCAGGGACTAAGCCACTACCTAAAGACTATACATGGACTGACCCTGGACTCTGACCTCATAGGTAGCAATGAATATCCTAGTAAGAGCACCAGTGGAAGGGGAAGCCCTGGGTCCTGCTAAGACTGAACCCCCAGTGAACTAGACTGTTGTGGGGAGGGCGGCAATGGGGGGATGGTTGGGAGGGGAACACCCATAAGGAAGGGGAGGGGGGAGGGGGATGTTTGCCCGGATACCGGGAAAGGGAATAACACTTGAAATGTATATAAGAAATACTCAAGTTAATAAAAAAAAATATAGAAAAAGAAAAAAAAAGTTAAAAAAAAAAGAAAAAAAAAGGAAGCTTCCAATGGGTCTTCTCAGCAGCTTAGGGGGTTGTCTCAGAAGTACAGCAGCTTAAAGCCCTATATAAACTGTATAAAGCAACTTTTGAGGTTTTCTACATATATGTCATGGAGGTTTTTTAATTATTATTTTCAAATGTTTAAGTTTTGATTAACGTTTACTCCAATGTGTTAATGATGTAATCAAATATAAAATAGAACATTTTGATGTTATACCTGCCATTTCCCAAGACTATTCTTTGCATCTAACTGCCAGGGTCATTGTCAAACTTATCTTCAAAGTTGTACTTTTTTTTATTAAACAGAGTGCTTAATTTTAAAGTATTATGTTGCCATCATATAGTGTATAAAATGTATAATTGCCATTCATTGTAACTATTATTTATTTTTAAACTAAAGTGTAAGAATACCTTTTGATCAAAGAAATCTGTTATTAATTGGTTTTTTCTCTTTTCTGATGTGGCATAAAAACTTCTGAGTTTAACTGCCAACAGATGACCAACCACAAGTGAACCACTTCTCAGCTGCAGCCTTGCTCATAGCAGAAACGACTTACAAACATTTAGTTTTTGTATCTAATCTCTGACTATTAAAATGCTTATACAGTTTATTTTTACCAAAGAGATGTAATTCATTAAGATAAAGTTGCAGTATAAATGTCGTCTTATAACATAAATGAATAAACAAATAAATAAGCAAGATTCCAATGGGTTAACATCCCTCTTCTCTCAAGGAGCCCCCATTTGTCCCAGCAAGAAGGAAAGTAACAAATTTTCTCATTGGTGAATCAGAACAGGAGAGAGGTAGGCTAGGCTCTTTCTTCAGAGCAGAGCCTCCTGCTGCACACTGAAAGTGTGATCACAGAAAAGAAAAATGTAACAGTAGGAGCTGGGGGGTTGGCTCAGTGGTTAAGAGCACTTCTTGTTATTGCAAAGGACCCAGGTTCGATTCCCAGCACACACAGGGAGGTTCATCACCTCCTCTGGCACCAGAGCACCAGGCATACATGTGATATACTACATTCTGGCAAAAAAAAAAAACTCATACACATAAAATAATAAAAATAAATCTAAAAAGAAAATTTTAAATATACACTAAATATTAAGGAAATAAAATCATTAGAGAAATAATTTAAGAAATGTTCTTAGTTAAAAGACATGAGTTTCTGATATTCTTCTAACCCAAAGACAAGAAGAAAGGCCCAAGTGAGGAAGCTTAAATCCCACTTAGAAACAACATAGTCATAGGAGGCAGAGGGAGGGAGGGACCCAGGTAGGAAAGGAGAGATAGAGGGGACTAGGGGTCGGATCCTCCAGTATGGGGAGAGTCAGGAGAGAAGCCCAGAGGGACAGGAGAATGAATGGAAATATGCAGCTGCAAGGGGTGGGGAGTCTCTAAGAAGTCCCAGAGACCTGGGATGGGAGAGACTCCGAGTGTGAATGTGGGTGGCCTTAGCCAAATGCTCAACAGAGGGGATATGAAACCTGAAGAGACCACTCTAGTAGTCATACAGGACCCCCAGTGGAGGGATAAGGACACCAACTGACCTACAAAATTTTCAACCCCAAATTGCTCCTGTCTAAAAGAAATGGAAGGACAAGAATAGAGCAGAGCCTGAAGGAATAGCTGACCAGTGGCCATCCCAACTTGGGATCTTTCCCACGAGTAGGCATCAATCCCTAACTCTATTACTGATGCTGTGTTGTGCTTGCAGACAGGAGCCTAGCATGGCTGTTCTCTGAGAGGCTCTACCAGCAGCTGACTGAGACAGATGCAGAAACCCACAGCCAAGCATGAGATGGTGGTCTGCGACCCCTATGGAATATTCCTTGGGGCAAGGATTGAAGGAACTAAAGGGGATGGCAACCCCATTGGAAGATGAAGTCTCAACTAACCTGGACCCCTGGGAGCTCTCAGAGACTGAGCCACCGACCAAAGAGCATCCATGGGCTAGACCTAGGCCCCTAGCATATATGTAGCAGAGGGCTGCCTTGTCTGGTCTCAGTGGGAGAGGATGCACCTAACCCTGTAGAGACTTGATGCCCCAGGGTGATGGATACCCAGGGTGGGGGCACCCTCTCAAAGGTGAAGGGGACACAATTCTGCAAGGGGAACCCCTAGAGGGGGCAGCATTTGGGATATAAATAAATAATAACTAAATATATAAATGGCATGAGTTTCTGAGAAAAGGGTCACACCAAGGTGAAACACTGACAGCAGTGTGCACTGTGATAAAGTATTGAACTACTGAGAACAAAAAAAAAAAATTCTAAAAATATTTTGTGGGGGTGGCTGGTGATAGTAAATTCTAAGTCCAGAATACATCAATTCAAACTAACAGCAACTTCAGACTCTAGAAGCCAATGAAGTGATGCCATCAAATTTTGAGAGGAAAATTACTTATAGCATGGAGTTCTGTGCAGAATTGTATAATTATGTGTAAGGGTAAGATGAATAAGTCTGCAGTCCTGAAAAGTTTCAAAACGTATCTCTTGCCCATCCTTAGAAAGCTCCTGGAGGATGTGGTCCTCCAACAAAGAAAGGAGGGCACACACGGAACGAACAGGCTCAAAATGAGAACCGGTGGAAAGCCTTGGGAATCACTAAACAAGGAGCTCAGGGTCGTAGTAGAATAGAATGCCAAGAAAAGGACGACACTGAAGCAGCTCCCGAGCTTGGAATAGAGGAGAGCTTATATGTGATTTTAGCAGTCACTCCACAGCAGTCTAAGCAAACAAAAGGATGAGTGTGTGTGTACCAGTGTGTGTATGAGTGTGTGTGCACGTGTGTGTGCATATGTGTGCGTGTGTGTTCATGTGTGTGTGCGTGTGTGTGCGTGTGTGTGCGTGTGTGCATGTGTGTATGTGTGTGTGCATGTGTGTGCATGTGTATGTGCATGTGTGTGTGCATGTGTTGTGCCTGTGTATGTGTGCATGTGTGTGTTCATGTGTGTGTGCATATGCGTGTGTGCATGTATGTGTGTTCGTGTGTGTGCATGTGTGTGCATGTGTGTGCATGTGTGTGTGCCTGTGTATGTGTGCATGTGTGTGTTCGTGTGTGTGTGCATATGCGTGTGTGCATGTGTGTGTGCATGTGTGTGCATCTGTGTGCATCTGTGTGCATCTGTGTGCATCTGTGTGCCTGTGTGTGTGCGTGTATGTGTGTATCTGTGTGCCTGTGTGTGTGTTCTGTGTGTGCATGTGTGTGTGCATGTGTGTGTGCATGTGTGTGCCTGTGTATGTGTGCATGTGTGTGTTTGTGTGTGTGTGCATATGCGTGTGTGCATGTGTGTGTGCGTGTGTGTGCATGTGTGTGTGCATCTGTGTGCGTGTGTGTGCATCTGTGTACCTCTGTGTGTGCGTGTATGTGTGTATCTGTGTGCCTGTGTGTGTGCTGTGTGTGTGCTTGTGTGTGTGTGCATGTGTGTGTGCATGTATGTGTGTGCGTGTGTGTGCATGTGTTTGTGCATGTGTGTGTGCGTGTGTTTGTGCATGTGTGTGTGCGTGTGTATGTGCGTGTGTGTAGGTATATACATATATACATATGTATTCATATATGTGTATATGTGTGTATATGTATGTATATGTATATTTATACACATATGTATTCATATATATATGTATATATATATGAAGGCATATCCTCAACCAACTGGATTCACTGTAAACATCATTCAGAAGGTAACATGAATATCAATACTGAGGTAAGGAAAATGTTGACATGATCATACAGGAGGAATGAAGAACACACTGCATGTGTAGTTAGCAGAGAGTGGATGATAACTTAGCCATTCTCCACTAGCATTCCAAGAGACAGAACCTAAAACTGAAAAGAAAAATCAAAAGTAGCTTCTAATTTGGAATTCTAAAGGAAAGTCGCTGGTGAACATCCACAGGAGTCAGCTATGATGCTCTGGTTAATTCGAAACGAGAGGTAGGGGACAAGAAGCATTTTTCCAGACAACACCTGGGGGTTTGGGGGTTTAAAGGGTTTGGGGGGGAGGGGGTAGTTAACCTTACATAGATGTATACCTAGCTTGGATAAAAACAAAAACTTAATTTCTTTCAAAAGCATATTTCTCTGTTCCTACACTACATAGTAACAAATATCATTTATAAAATACAGACTGTGCCCTTGTTTCTGCTGCTCCGAAGCTCTATCCATTGGAAAGACCCCTGTCATTTCTACACTGTGGCCTGTAGCACCTTTCTTTCCCAGTTCTATACACTAGGGAGGTTTATGAGGGTCCTTTGCTTTAAAATTCTGCTGACAAATTATTTGATCATTTAGATCAGAGTATTAAAAATAAGTTGTTCTTGTGCTCATTAAGTATTTCTATCTCTGTGGTCACTCTCCAAGCCAAAATACATAACAATACATAGGAAGAATTAAAAAAAATAAAGCTAGTTTTTATACAAAACAATTTGTGTAGGTTTCTTCTACTTTTGCATCTGAGAAAGTACATAAACACAACACTGACCTTTCTCTGCTTAAAAAAAGTGTGTTTCTGACTTTTTTATAATAAATGTATCATTTCCTGTGATGTAGCAAGATCCGTAGCGAACTATTTAAACAAATCCAGTACTAAATACAAAGTATTTGCCTGTTGCTTGTTCGTTTACACTTTGGGACAGGGTTGGCCTTGAACTCACAAGCTTTTTGCTTCAGCTCCTGGATGCTGGGATTTACAAGCATGTGCTACCATTCCCATCTAAGATCATATGTATGTATGCATGTATGTGTGTGTGTATGTCTGCATGTATGTATTTCTGCCACTGACATCTATTTCCTAAAGTGTTTGTAGAATACCCTTAATACATGAAATAGACGATCCAGAATGTAAATGGTGAGCATAGCTTAGCTACCTGCCTGAAGAGTCATTTTGTCTAGTTTTCCTTGGAATTTCTGGGGGTGAAAATAATATCTCCCTTACAACTCAAATTTTTATTTGGAATTAAACACAGAAACTTTTTTAAAAGACTTGAATATTCAAGAATCACTCAAGGGGCTGGGGATTTAGCTCAGTGGTAGAGCGCTTACCTAGGAAGCGCAAGGCCCTGGGTTCTGGTCCCCAGCTCCGAAAAAAAAGAACCAAAAAAAAAAAAAAAAGAATCACTCTCCAGTATTCTCTGCCCCACCCCCATGTATATAAAAAAAAATGGTCACCATCTTGTAATAACCAGGATGCACGGACAAACAAATCCTTGTGAAATCTCATCTACTGCTTCCTAGTTCTCGAGGCTGCCTGAGGCTGGTTCTTGAGAAACTTTCTATTGCCCTCATGCCTGGGGGTTGAAATTGATTCTATCCTCTTAGCTGATAATATACACGCTGTGAAGTTGCTGTTATTTTTTTTTAACTCATACCTACACAGGTGTGTGCTTTCATTATAGGAGACTTTTTTAAGTTTTTCAATTGACTTAAATGACAAACCCCCTAAGAGATATGGATAATTTGGGGATTTTGAGAGGGTTGTTTGTTTAATTTTTATTTCTAAAAGGCGTTATGTAGCCAAAAGAAAATTTAGTCACACTATTGAGATGGCAGGGAAGATATTCAGATATCCATAATTTGATTTTAAAGTTGAAATGTTCTTTCCAAAAGAGGGATAGGAGGGACTCTCTAAAGCATGCCCTGGCCCCTCCTAAAGACAGGAGATGCTCTGTGGCAGAAATGCTGTCAGTTACATTTTTACATTTGGAGGAATAGGACTCCAGCTCAGAATAGCGGTTGGAAGAGGCCTGATTCTCATCTAGTACCTTGTTTCGAGTTCAGTGCCTTGCATTCCAGAGGTGTGGGCTTCTCTGCTTCAAGTTCTTCCCAGGATATGGCTTCCCCTTCTAGGTGAAGGTGATTATTATCAAATATAGCACAACACCCACTACAATGAAGCCACACGTTTACTGCTTGGGTCTGGCACTGTTTCAAGGAATGCTGGTAACTTTGTTCATTAAACCCTTCCAGCATCCCCAAGACGTAGCTGTTGTAGGAAGCCCACTTTACCTGAAGAGACTGGGGTACAGTTTAACAGCCCAGGATCCTGTTAGCTAGCAAGGGACTGAGCCACAAACTCCCCTGAAACCATGCACTAAACCTCTACCACTTAACACCGTGCTTGACTATGTTGAAGTGGAGATTCAGGTCTACAGGAAGCACCTGAGAGCTCACGACTTTCTCTATGAAGAGTAAAAAATTGAGAGGAAGTCAGCCTGGAAAAGAAACTATTTTTATTTAAATTTCAGGAAACCTGCCGTATTGCTACTGACACAGATTTTAGAGAAAGAATCATAAGATCGTAATATAAAATACACACGCCAGACTAACAGACTCGCACCGCTAAATTGAATGAGAATAAATGCGAGGAGATCGAAGTACATCTACCAAGCTTGGTGTATTTAAAAATAGTAATAGGGACAGAACGCAGGCTGAAGTCCTTTTAAACCAAAACACAACAGTCATCCCCCACCCCCACCCCAGACCACTATCGCACTGTGACCCTCCCAACACCATGGTTCCAAGAGCACTGTGTGGCTCAAGGCCCCACAGCAGAGCAGACAGATCCTCTTATCCCAGGCCACTGTACCAAGGTCACCGCCATTCTGGGTTCAGCGAGGCAGGGACAAAATTTGCAAATCTCGGATCTAGCGAGGCGTGAGGACACGCCCCCATTCCCAGCCTGCCCTGGGAAGTCACCAGCTTTGAGATAAGGCACTGGAAGCCCAGAATTGAAGGAATACCAGGGTGCGGTAGCCTGAAGACTGGGAGTGGGGGAAAAAGTGGGTTTCTCGCCCAGCAGGGGCAAATCTGCTACGATAGGACAGAACTTTCCTTTTACATAACCAATGCCTTGCCTGCGCACCTAACAGTGATTCTGCATAGACAGCCTGGAGTTCTTAGGTCGAAACTTGTCCTGTCCGCACTGTCTACAACACCTTGAAGTCAGGGTAGCCAAACTGGAGAGAGGGGAGGGGGCAGCTGTGACCCCACTCTTGAAGCTTTCTCTGCCCACCTCACCTGTTCTGAGCCTGCAAGCTAAGTGTCCCGCAACAGCCAGGCCCCAGGTTCCCAGCAGTCGAATTGTTGCCAGTGCTAGGCAAGCCAGGATAGTACCCCCGGGCATCGGAAGCTTTGCGGCGTGGGGGGAGGGGGAGAGTAATACCGAGGACATTCTGGGCGCCTGCGCACCAAGGGGAAACAAAGGCGGGATTTCTCGAATGTTGTGAACCACAACTGGGATGTCCGGACTCACTGCCCTACACTGGGTATTCGTCTCCCTCCTCTAGCTACACGACAGAAACCTGGGCAGCTGCAGGGGATTCCCACGCTCCCTCTAGCCATGATCACAATCCCCAGCACTGTGCTCTGTCTAGATTGGCTATTGTTCCAAACCCTCCAGCGACTGGCAGAGAAAGGGTCAGGAAGGGAACCGATGGGAAGAAAGCTAAGGCGCGCGCTCTGGCCAAGCCCAGCTCCCTGCGCTTTCAGAGGCTGCGAAGCCCAGCGCGCCCGGGGCGAGTGAGTGTCTCCTGAATTCAGACACAGCGACGCACTCTGGTACCTGTGCAGAAGCTTGTTTATAAGACACTAGAAGGGGCATGGAAGGAATTTAAAGGGAAGGCTTTTAAAAGAGACTTGGGGTCTATGGAAAGAGCAGTCAAGGAAGCCAGGAGACCCCCAGCTAGTCAAGAAGCTGCGCGCTGCTAGCTGTCCCCAGACGCTGTGGTCCTACCAGGGGGCGCGCGACAGCAATGAACAGAGTAACGAATTCCTGGAACGCATGGCACCCCGGAACTGTCGAAAGGGAAAAGCCTTGGTATTTGGCCACACCTGTCATACCTGAGCTAACAATCGGCTCAGACGTCCCCTCGACTGGCCAGGTCCACCTTCCCGGGACTGTCTAGGCACACCCCTTCCACCGCGATGGGCTATCCTCCACCCGCCCCTGGGTCAGGCAGCTCACACTTGAACAAGCTCCCGCGCGCAACTTCCACGGGTCCTCGGGTTATAGGGAAGGGTGGGGTCTGCAGAAGACTGACTTGGTGGGATTTCGGGGGAGCCACCAAGAACCGTTGGGTCAGAGCCAAGGACCCCTTGTCGCGCTCCTGCTCACCTCGCTCACTGCCCTGGATGTAGCGCACTATGTCGTCCAGGTCCAAGTCTTTGGTCTCGTCGAAATTGTAGGCAGACGTGTGCAAGCCCTCCTCCTGGAAAACCTCGTGGACCCCCTCGAGAGTGAAGTAGCAGTTTCTCTCGAGTTTGTCGTCGCTGTAGAGCAGGGCAGCGCGGCTCCAGTGGTGGTGGCGGAACAGAGCGAGCATCATCTCTCCCATCTTGGCGTAGGCAGGCGCCACGCGCGTGAGGTGCGAGTACTCCGTGTCCTTGTGCTGGAAACCCGCGGCCAGCGCTCCTGCGGACAGCATCGGCAGGTCCCAGTGAGACGCCAGCCGGGCCACCGGCGCCGCAGCGTACTCGCACACCGGACCCAGGATGAGGTCCGGCTTGGCGCCGCGCGCCGCCGCCACGCGGTCCACCAAACTGAAGAGCGCACGGTTGCCACAGTCAGAGTCTTCATAGGCCACCTGGAAGCGAGTGCCGGGCGGCAGCAGCTTCCTGCCGGTGCCATTGCCCTCCACGCTACGCAGCGCGTACTCGATGGCCGGCCTCACCCGGGCCAGCGAGAACAAGTACGAATCGTCCCGGGGCAATAGCACAAGCACCTCGATCTTTTGAGCCGCCAGCGCCTCTCTCTCCCGGCGCCTGTTGCCTGGCCCGGTGTCCCCACCGCCACTACTCGCACCGCCAGCCAGCAGCGCCCGGGCCAGCAGCACGCACGCCGAGAAAGTGAACAGCAGCAGGGACCGCATCCTGTTGCCAGCAAGCGCTCGCCCTGGCCACCGGCTCGCCCTCTGCCCCCCACCCACCCTGCCCCTTTCCTCCCTGCTCTTTTCTTTCCTCTGTCCCTGCGCCCCCTTAGGCGCTCCAAGAAAACAGAATACCCCCTTCAGTAACGCGCCAAAAGATAGAGAGGAAGACTCCTCTGCAATATCCCTAGGCTTAAAAAAAAAAAAAGCAAAGAAAGAAAAAAGAAAAAAGTTCACAGAATGTAAACCTGTGCGTCTGTAATATACATATAGACTTATTATAAATATATATATATGTATATATATATATATATTCTCCCTTCCTTTGCACATAGGCTATTTGGCTTAGAGGTGGCTTCTTATTTGGGCGTTGCTAAGGTTGCGTTTGAAGGCCTTATTTGTAAAAGAAAAAGAAGTTAAACTTGTCCAAGTGCTTGTAATTGACGGTGCACCTCCTTCGCGTTTGATCCCATTGATTCGCGCGGGTTTCTGGATCCATAGCCGGTGTTTAAATAGCGTGGCAGCGGCGCAGCGCGTTACCACACATGGCGCGCCGAGGCCGGGCTTGTCTCTGCAACGGGTGGGGTGGGTGAGGGTGGGGAGGGGTGGGGTGGGGGCTGGGCTGGGGGAGCCTCTCATTAACATTCTTACATCAGGGCTCCTCCCCGCACCCCTGGCCTACTCGTGGTTGCCGGGTCCCTAAGCCCCACTCTTTGCCGGTGCTCAGCTTTGGCCCAAAGCCGCAGCCGCCCACGTCTACACCCGCGGGAGCCCTCACTGCGCAGCGTTACTCTAAGGTCCCCGCCTCTCCCTGGCTCCGCTCTCTCCAGCCCCAGGATTTAAAAAAAAAGAAAGAAAATGTAAATATGTTTGAAGGAAAAAAAATGAGCGCTCGCACATGCACAAAACACACGCGCTGCGAAAACAGAGGGGAGATATTTCTCCAAATTGGTGGCTTCGTTGCAAAACTCCATAGGGTCTCACCTCTTTTCGTGATCTGGCCACGTTCTGTCTGGATGCGTCCAGTCCTGTCCCGCACCTGACCTTTCTGGTCCCTGGAGCAAGGTCAGGGAACAAGGAACAAGGTCCCAGTGCAAGAAGGTTCATTTGCAGACCTGGTATGCCCATCTGGCCTGAGCGGTGCCCGCAGCGGTCCTTCCCCCGCCCGGAGTGAGTGCTCTCCCTCTGGGCTGCGGAGACACGCTAGAATCACAGTGTCTGCGGCGTCACCGTGTCCCAGTGCGCAGACCCTCCGCGGGGTCATCGAGACCAGAAAAGCGAAACTTGTTGCTTCGGATGTTGGGTAAATGATTCCACTCCCGGAAGTGTCGCGGAGCTTGAAAAGCATCTCCCAAAGGTAGTATTTGCTAAACTCCATAACTAAAAGAGACACACTCACCCACTGCCCCCAAATCTTCCCCCCAGAGAATCCCTAACTACCGAAAAGCAGTCTGCCAACCCCAGAGCTTCTGTACCAGGATGCCCGATATTCTGGGATGCCCAGAAAGGTCCTGCCCGGGAGACCCAGTCTTCCCACTGGTCACAGCTACCACAGCGATGCAGACGGAGTGGAAACGACTGTGGAGACGTCTCAGACCAGAGGCGCAGCTCAGGACCGAGCAGCTGCGCAGGTCCAGAAGGCCCTGCACCCTCTTTTCGTGGTCACGCAGCAAAGACATTTACGGCGAGAACAGGCTGTATTGCACAAGGTAGTTCTGACACCAAAGTCTTGCAAATTAAAGTTAATTCAAAATGTTTCTAAATGTTCTTTCATTTGGCTGGGCGTCAGTGTGCGCGAATTCTATTAGTCTTAAACTTACGCCCTCTCTCGGCAGGAACTTGAATGAGATTCTTCACCAGCTGCCCCAGGCTCTTTTTTTTTTTAAATAGTTAGGAGCCCCCCTAAAATGTCCTTGCTCTCATTTGTGACTATGAAGTGATAAATCGAGGTGTCCGAGGACACGGCAAATCCAGGCATCAACCCTCCTCGAGGCTTAACAGCCCCCTCTCGGTCGCCCTTTCTAGCAGTGAAAATGCAATCGAGGGTAACTTTTCAAAACCGGAGCCGATTAGATTTCAGTTGTACACTGTGGTCCCCAAACCTTCGCTGTAAGTAGGGACTTCTAAATCCTAGGTGAGCTTCTGTTTATTTAATTAGAGCTGCTAACCAATACTAAGGGTAGTTATCCACGCACATTAGAAACTGACAAGTAGCGCTTCACAGCAATTAAATCCTTCCTGAACTCTTGGGAGAGCAAACATTTGTTTATAGAGTCATAGTTATTTAAGAAAAAAAAAAGACAACAGCTAAATCCTGGATTCCAAGGGTCTTAGTGGATTTCAGCTGGTTGCCAGGAGACATGAAGGACTGGGGTTTCCTATTACTACCCGGTATGCCCTGTCTGGGGAACGCCAGCCAACAGCGATATGATTCTGCAGTGTATGGTGTGGGCTCACTGGAAGAGTCTGGGATTTCAGTGGCACCGAGTGTGGAGTGCCTCTCACATCTCTGGAGCTGCCCAGCCTCGCCCTTGGGTCAACAGCAGGGCATTGCTCTTCCTTTAAGGCTGGCACCATAGCCTCCCTGTGGCCTTTGAGTAGAAGCGCTCAACTTCCAGCCTGTTGTTAAAAGAGCACAGAGGACAGGAGACCGGATCAACCCAGAAACAGAGGAGAGGAGGCCACAAAGTTGCTGCCTGTGTGCATTGTTCAACACATCCTTTGCAGATTCCAAATGAACAGAAGCTGAGATTTTAAAAAGAAAGGTCTTCCAGTGCCAACGAGCACAAGATTATTAACAGTAATACAAGCCTATTGTCCCAGTATTGGGAGGGTTTTGTCTACTTATTGTGGGTGTTAGGAGGGTTTGTTTACTTTCCATCATAATTCTTTGGGCAACCAGCTGACGATATCATGTGTGACTGTCGTGTAGTTCTGCATCTTAGGCCTGAAAGAACTGTGGCCCAAAGCCTGCACAGTACATTTAAATACCTCTTTGTCTCCTGAGGATATTTTCTACTGGGAAAGATCACATGCAACACTACGTAAAACAGGGTCGGTAAGCAAAGGGATTCCCACTGTAGGTAACATTCTTTGTATCACATTTATAGGTGGGCCTGGTGGCACAGGCTGTGCTGAAGGATGTCAAAGGCCACCTGGGCTGCAGATTAATCCAAGGCCAGCCTGGGTGACTTAATTTTACAAGGTTCTGTTACCAATAAAAAGCAAAAAAAAAAAAAAAAGAAAGAAAGCTGGAAATGGGATTACTTGCCTACGATAAATTCAATACAATGTAATACACAGGCACACACACACACACACACACACACACACACACACACACACACCATCTTATGAGATCTTAGCAATATATTTTCAGGCTTTCCAGAAGAGTAAAACTGAACAGCACTTGAGAAATATAACTTTTGTAACATTTTTTTATCATGTTAGCAAAACAAGAAAGAAAAGAAAGAGAAACAGTCTTGCATTCAGGTTTTAAACACTGTTCCTTTCAACTCCAAAAACAAACAAACAAAACAACAACCAGAAAAAAAAAACCACTGAAGTTGGGGAAGGGTCATTTTTTTTTCACATTCAGAATTCAGTTATCAATTTCAATTGTCTAAGAAAACAAAGGACTAACGTTAACTAGTGGAAAGCCTAAACACATTAGTGTTAAATGTGATATTACAGAAACTCAGAAGTTTTATAAGGTTTAGAAATATTTTTATCAATATCCAAGAGCTATTTTGTTTCTAGTTCTGTCAAGTGAATTTTGTGTCCAGATGTTTTTGGTTGGTTGGTTGGTTGGGGTTTGTTTGTTTGTTTGTTTGTTTGTTTGTGGCTACAGCCATACAGTATGGAGAAGCTATGGTGTCATTTCAAAGGACAAGGACAAAGTGTGGAGCAGAGACTGAAGGAAAGGCCATCCAGAGACTGTCCCAACTGGGGATCCATCCCATCTGCAGACACCAGACCCAGACACTATTGTGGATGCCAAGAAGTGCATGCTGACCGGAGCTTGTTATAACTGTCTCCTGAGAGGCTCTACCAGAGCCTAACAAATACAGAGGTGGATGCTCACAGCCAACCATTGGACTGAACTTGGGGTCCCCAGTGGAGGGGTTAGAGAAAGAACTGAAGGAGCTGAACGGGTTTGCAACCCCATAGGAAGAATAACAATATCAACCAAGCAGACACGCAAGAGCTTCCAGGGACTAAACCACCAACCAAAGAGTACACATGGAGCGACCCATGGCTCTCACCACATATGTAGCAGAGGATGGCATTGTCTGGTATCAACAGAAGAGGCTCTTGGTCCTATGAAGGCCCCGATTCCCCAGTGTAGGGGAATGTCAAGGCTTGGAGGTGGGAATGGGTGGGTGGGAGGGGGATCATCCTCATAGAAGCAGGGGAAGAGAGATGGAATAGGAGGGTTCCAGAGGGGAAACTGGGGAAGGGGATAACATTTGAAATGTAAATACATAAAATATCGAGTAAAAAAAGAAATGTACTAAAAAATGCCTGGGGCATTTTCTCTACAAATCCCCTGCCTCACAACCCTGGCCTGAAACCCACCAAGTAAGGGTCCTTGCAGATTGTCCAAGGTCCTTCCATCTTGTCCAGCCAATCCTGAGGTCACACTAAAGAATACCACAGTGAAGCCTTAACATAGAAGAAAATACCTTCTGCAAGACAGAATTGTTGAAAACACACTTCCCCCTAGAGGCAGAAAAGATGAAAGGCCATGACACATAATCCAAAAACCCTTTCTGAAGTGAATACTGAGATTTTCATTTCTAAACATACAGCCAATGGTTTAGAGAACGCTATTGAAGAAGTGAAAGGAAAATCAGTGGACACCAAAAGAATTAAATTAGAATTTTGGCTCTAGGTCTCCCCTCTCCTTGGGAGGACTCTATTAATCGGCCCCATGTCTTCTATTATACAAATCTGTAATTTCTTTTTAGTGAATATAACAAATAATAGTAAGTATGTATTTTTATTTAAATTATGACTCAATTTAATTAGGAGCTATAGTTGCATGTGGCCTTCAAGGGCTTCTCTTGAAAGTATAGAACTTTCTATTACAATAGTGTCTTCGTTTCTCTGAGGATGTTCTGAGGCTTGTGACTGTAGAAAGATTTCTGAAACACATACTGACCATCTGTCTTAGATGGCCTGAGTACAGACATAAGAAATGCAAATAATGTAGTGTTGTTAATTCATAGACAGTGTGTCTAATGTAGTCAAAACAAGAATATGGGCCAGGGAGACGGTTCAGCATATAAAGGTACCTGCAACCAAGCCTGGCGACCTGAGTTCAGTCCCTTTAGATGCACATGGTGGGAGAATGAAGTCTCTTAACTCCCCCTGTGATCTCCACAGATGTTACACACACACACATACACACACACACACACACACACACACACACCACAGATGTTACACACACATTACAGATGTTACACACACACATTACAGATGTTACACACACCACAGATGTTACACACACACTGTAATTTTTATAAATTGAAAACTACATGTGATTTAAATTTATATATAGCAATACTGACTATATTTTGTTGTTTTGTTTTTTCCTTTTTTTTTTTTCTTTTAGCTTGGAAAAGAATCTGAGAAAGTGCATAAACATATAAATGGAATTTTAGGCACATGAATAACCGCCTCTCTTGGGTTTTGCTACCTGAGGATCTCCTTCTCCTTAAGCCTTTAGACCTGGCCCTAGTCCTCAGAGATGTTTGCTCTTCTGTCTGAGAAGCACAGCATCCCTCAAGCCTGCGGTCACACTAAGTTGTATTGCGATCACACTAAGTTGTATTGCAGTCACACTAAGTTGTATTGCGGTCACACTAAGTTGTATTGCGGTCACACTAAGTTGTATTGCCGTCACACTAAGTTGTATTGCAATCACACTAAGTTGTATTGCTATTTACTTTTTTTCTAATTTGGGTGTGGGTTGGGATTTAGTCTCCAGAGTAGATAGCGTGTGCTTAGAAATCTCACAGAGAGACCTGTAAGCTGCCGTCCCAATAGTGAGCCTTCAGCTTTCTTTCTTTTTTTTCTTTTTTTCGGAGCTGGGGACCGAACCCAGGGCCTTGCGCTTGCTAGGCAAGCGCTCTACCACTGAGCTAAATTCCCAACCCCCAGCTTTCTTATTTGTTCATTTGTTTCTTGAGTCGGGGTCTCATGTAGCCCAGGCTAGCCTCGAATTTCCCTGTGTAGCCAAAGATGACTTTAGTTCCTGATTCTCCTGCTCCTTCACACCAAGATCTGGGATCATATATGTGACCACTATACAGAGCAATTTTCTAGCTTTTACATCTAGATATTAATCTAGTGCTGTATAAATAGGATTGGGAAAAAGTAGTAGCTAACGTCTTGATGTACACTTGAAAAGTATTTAATGGTC
The DNA here is from genome assembly GCF_021556685.1 of Rattus norvegicus. Taxonomy (NCBI): domain Eukaryota; kingdom Metazoa; phylum Chordata; class Mammalia; order Rodentia; family Muridae; genus Rattus; species Rattus norvegicus. Next base: position 62,738,287 of record NC_141535.1, read on the forward strand.
ATTATTGTCATGTCTAATGCCTGGTTTTTAAAGTACTACACATCGGAGATTTTGGGTCAGTGGTTTGCAAAGAATGAAGAAATAAATATTTAGCCTTTATGCAATTTGTTTAAAATAAACTACCTCTACAAGTGACCTAATTTATAATGGATGGAACTGTTTGGCAATATCACTTTAATAGTGGCCCCAGATTCCCAACCAGATATTTCCTGTCAAGCTGCAGCATGCAGCTGCCTATGACTGATACAGCGCTCCTCAGAAAGACAGAGCACCAGGGAACACAGGAATTGATTGAGAAGCAATGAACACAGGGCAGAAAAAAAGTACAAGACCCTGAATGTTGAGGGTGGGAAGGAGTGCAGAAAACAGATTGGACGAGATGCAAATAAGATCGCATTGGAATGAATGAACTTACCTCATACATTGTAGGCATTGCCATAAATAACAAGAGAAGGCTTAATGGAGAAAGATACTTGCTACTAAGCCTGACAGCCTGATTCTAATCCCTAGTACGCATATAGTGGAGAAAAAGAAACCACTTCCACTAGTGCTCACTGACCTACACACATGCCATGACATTCCTGTGCACATATGGCAATATATCCACACACACAATAAATGAATGTAATTTTAAAATAATAAAGAAAAATAAAATAGTAAAGAATCAATAAATACATTGATATTGCAATGTATTGTACATCCAAGCTATAAAAGTTTAGGGCACCAAGCTTGATGACCTTGTTCAATAAAACAGACACCTTTTAAACATATAAAGAATGTTTTTAAAAAAATACCAGTGGTCATGGAGAAAATCTCACATAAACCCACTCCTAGATAAAAATCTATAGGCAGTTCATGGCTTCGAAGAGAAGACTTAGTCTTCTCCAGGGATGAGACCCCTGATAGGTAACCCAATCCCAAACCCTAAACAGATATAACACAAGCAACACTAAATAAACCTATCAAGCACTAATAAACCTAAATAAACTGAGTTAAGTGTGGTGTGGCAATAAAAATTAAAGGAGATAAGGTCAATAATGTGAGGAGTGGGAGTGGACATGGGGGAGTTGGGTGGGTGTAAATGATGTAAATATAGTACTCATGTGTGAAAATTCTCAAAAAAATTAGATTAAAAAATATACCTACAAACCACAACAATTAACCAGCATAATGTAATACACCAAGGCTGTCATAGTGGCGCTCACCTCTTGGCAGCAGCCAACAGCTTTCTAGCCATACTAAAGGCTCACTTGACCATGACCACTGGTATTTTTTTAAAAAACATTCTTTATATGTTTAAAAGGTGTCTGTTTTATTGAACAAGGTCATCAAGCTTGGTGTCCTAAACTTTTATACCTTGGATGTCTGGGTCTGCAAACCTAGCAAACTACCCAGGCTAAAGAACTCATGAATCTTGAAAGAGATCCACCATTTTACGAAGCCAGCATAATCTTTAGCTTCATCTTAAATATCCATCCTTATGCCCACAGATAACTGTAACTCTCACCGGTCATCAAAGAAACTTCTATATACAACAGATGGAGATCATCACAGAAAAATGCGACCCATCAAAATGCAAAGAACCCTAGACTCAGAACTCCAGGGAACTAAAGAATGTTGAGAGCAGGAGAAACAGTCTTCCCCAGGAAAGAGTCCTCCAACTTGCTATCCCATACCAAGAATCATATGCACACATACAAGTAACATCATACGGACTGAGCAGGTTATATTGATGTATTTGCGTGTGTGTGTGTGTGTGTGTGTGTGTGTGTGTGTGTGTGTGTGTGTGTGTGTGTGTGAATGTCTAAAGAAAAAGGCCCTGAATTTGAGAGACAGCAAGAGGAACAGATGGGAAAGGTTGGAAGAAGGAAAGGGAAGAATAGAAATGATATAATTATTAAAATTTCTAATTTTAAAAATGTTTAAAATGTCAATTTTTAAATATGCTATAGCTTTTCTCTATTATTTCAGAATTTTTTCTTTTGTTTGGAGATATTGTTTGACACAAGTTATATTTAAATCTATGTGATAGGCAGTCATGTTATAATAGTCAAATACCCTAAGGTCCAGACGAACAAACAGTATCAGGACAAAAATTTACCAAATTTCAAAAGTACATTATTAAAGTCAGTTTTCTGATATTATTGTATTATAATATCAAATATTTTATACTCAAAAAGTAACCAGAAACAAGCAATAAAATATAAACTCTATCAGAATGGGAATTTTTTTCTTCAGTCCTTCATCTTGTCTCTCAAGACCAATTTGGAGACACTTTCATTTTATTTTAACAATGATAAAATTGAAGAATGCAAAGACCACTATGCAGCAGATTTTGGAGAGAAACGATGAATCAATTAAAGAAAAGAAGATGATTTGGAGAGAATTTAGCTCATATAACACAAACTCATAGACTTCTAAAGTCATATTCAAGCAGCATCCTGTTGGATTTCAGATATAAGAAGTCGAGACCCTAAATCCCATCTTGAAGTGCTGGTACTGTGTTGATCTAGCAACACATCATTATTCAGAGTTAGCGCTTGATCTCTGCTAATAAGAAAAAAATTAGTTAATTTATTATTTAATCTATGCACTGTCTTTTATCATGCTCTGACCAGGAATTAAAAGTGATGTGGAAAACATCTGTTATCATAATATGTAATGTTGTGAAGTGTTTTTTCTTTCTTTCTTTCTTTCCAGCAAGTACATTCCACTTGGCATTATAACACGGATAGCTGACACAGGAGACTAAAATAGAATAGAACGCCATGAGGAAAACATCAGGAAAATTCTTGACATTTGCCCTCTCATATTTTTGGTAATCGTGTTGTGACATCGAATTTCGCCCTCGAGTTGCTGGCGAGAATTGCTTCATCCTGTTGTCACGCTTTCTCTCCAATTTTAACATGAATCCTGTGACTTTGAACACTCTTGGTCATCTTAAAGTCTGACAAGTTCCTCAGAATCCAGTGAGTGTAGGTGCACATGTCGCCTCAAACTGCACATTCTAGAGAACCCTCTGGGGCTCTTCTTGAATTTCATGCATGGACTTTGGAATTAACCACACCCTCAATTGCCATCAGACTGTTACCATAGTTCAAGGTTCTTGCCTAAATTTGACTTCTTCTCTTCATTGCCCCAGGTTCTTTAAGTAAGCTTAATAAGAAATAAATCAGGATCCTTGAGAGGGTGCGCTTCTTGTGCATGTGTCATTATGATATGGAAATTATATTGCGGTATTTCTCATTTTCACAGGGAACGTGGATACATCTTCATGCTGATGTTAGAAGTAAAATCTACATCTCGATGTGCATTCTACCATAATTTCCTCTTTCGGTTCAAACACTGCGGCCAAAGAAATTCCATATAGTAATTAAACACCTGATTGTCCTAAGTATTGTAGAGTTGCTACAAAGAAAGAAAAAAATGAAGGCATGAATGAGTGACCAAAACCAAATGGTAGCCTTCGAGTACAGTGGTCCCTCTGCAGCCATGATTATGCCTTCTGGTACTGAGCAAAATCCACAAGAAGTAGTTCAGTGACGTCATCTAACCCACACATCGGGTGCTTTAAATCATCTCCATGGTTACCTGTAATATATAAAGATGCAAATGCTATGCAGGTAGTTTTACAACGTGCTGCTTAGGATATAATAACAAGGAAAAGGTATGTATCCATTCAACCTGGATGCAGCATTTTCCTGCATATATTTATCCATGGTTGGTTGAATCCACGGATGCAAAAGCAGCATCAGAGAATGCCAGCTGTCTGTATTTCAAACCACAGCTTCAAGCCAGACATAGGACTAGCCTAGTAAGCTTAGATCCTAAGCTATAGGATTAGCACATAAAATAATCCAAACCAGAAGAGACTGCACTCTGCGCACATCCAGACGCCAGAGGAAAACACCAAACGCCATCTGGAACCCTGGTGCATGGAGGCTCCCGGAAAGAGCGGTGCAGATCTTCATGGTTGCTGACGCCGCGGAGAGGACTTAGGCAGTACCCCACGAGCACACTTGAGCCTCGGAACCGCAGGTAGGACCAACTTTTCCCCTGCAAGAAACCTGCCTGGTGAACTCAGGACACACAGAGGCAAAATTCCTCTAGGACCGGGCACTTCCTGTGTTTACCGGAAGTCCCACACCCGCGGATCCCAGCCCGCAGCAGCTCTCTGCCCCCAAACCCCGTGGGAGAGAGACCTCACCGCCTGGTCAGGTGGGCACTCCTGAGGCTGCAGAGCGGAGGAGACCACCAACACTGTTCACCCCTGCCCACATCCCTGGCCCAAGAGGAAACTGTATAAGGCCTCTGGGTTCCTGTAGGGGAGGGCCCAGGAGCGGCAGGACCCCTGCACCTGAGACACTGCCGGAACCTGAAGGAAACAGACCGGATAAACAGTTCTCTGCACCCAAATCCCGTGGGAGGGAGAGCTAAACCCTCAGAGAGGCAGACACTCCTGGGAAACCAGAAGGGACTGCACTCTGTGCACATCCAGACGCCAGAGGAAAACACCAAATGCCATCTGGAACCCTGGTGCATGGAGGCTCCCGGAAAGAGCGGCGCAGATCTTCTCGGTTGCTGCCGCCGCGGAGAGGACTTAGGCAGTACCCCACGAGCACACTTGAGCGTCGGAACCTCAGGTAGGACCAACTTTTCCCCTGCAAGTGACCTGCCTGGTGAACTCAAGACACAGGCCCACAGGAACAGCTGAAGACCTATAGAGAGGAAAAACTACACGCCCGAAAGCAGAACACTCTGTCCCCATAACTGGCTGAAAGAAAACAGGAAAACAGGTCTACAGCACTCCTGACACACAGGCTTATAGGACAGTCTAGTCACTGTCAGAAATAGCAGAACAAAGTAACACTAGAGATAATCTGATGGCGAGAGGCAAGCGCAGGAACCCAAGCAACAGAAACCAAGACTACATGGCATCATCGGAGCCCAATTCTCCCACCAAAACAAACATGGAATATCCAAACACACCAGAAAAGCAAGATCTAGTTTCAAAATCATATTTGATCATGATGCTGGAGGACTTTAAGAAAGACGTGAAGAACTCCCTTAGAGAACAAGTAGAAGCCTACAGAGAGGAATCGCAAAAATGCCTGAAAGAATTCCAGGAAAACATAAATAAACAAGTAGAAACCCATAGAGAGGAGACACAAAAATCCCTGAAAGAATTCCAGGAAAACACAATCAAACAGTTGAAGGAATTAAAAATGGAAATAGAAGCAATCAAGAAAGAACACATGGAAACAACCCTGGATATAGAAAATCAAAAGAAGAGACAAGGAGCTGTAGATACAAGCTTCACCAACAGAATACAAGAGATGGAAGAGAGAATATCGGGAGCAGAAGATTCCCTAGAAATCATTGACTCAACTATCAAAGATAATGTAAAGGAGAAAAAGCTACTGGTCCAAAACATACAGGAAATCCAGGACTCAATGAGAAGATCAACCCTAAGGATAATAGGTATAGAAGAGAGTGAAGACTCCCAGCTCAAAGGACCAGTAAATATCGTCAACAAAATCATAGAAGAAAACTTCCCTAACCTAAAAAAAGAGATACCCATAGGCATACAAGAAGCCTACAGAACTCCAAATAGATTGGACCAGAAAAGAAACACCTCCCGTCACATAATAGTCAAAACACCAAACGCACAAAATAAAGAAAGAATATTAACAGCAGTAAGGGAAAAAGGTCAAGTAACATATAAAGGCAGACCTATCAGAATCACACCAGACTTTTCACCAGAAACTATGAATGACAGAAGATCCTGGACAGATGTCATACAGACACTAAGAGAACACAAGTGCCAGCCCAGGTTACTGTATCCTGCAAAACTCTCAATTAACATAGATGGAGAAACCAAGATATTCCATGACAAAACCAAATTTACACAATATCTTTCTACAAATCCAGCACTACAAAGGACAATGAAGGGTAAAGCCCAACATAAGGAGGCAAGCTATACCCGAGAAGAAGCAAGAAACTAATCGTCTTGGCAACAAAACAAAGAGAAGAAAAGCACACAAACATAACCTCACATCCAAATATGAATATAACGGGAAGCAATAATCACTATTCCTTAATATCTCTCAACATCAATGGCCTCAACTCCCCAATAAAAAGACATAGATTAACAAACTGGATACGCAACGAGGACCCTGCATTCTGCTGCCTACAGGAAACACACCTCAAAGACAAAGACAGACACTACCTCAGAGTGAAAGGCTGGAAAAAAACTTTCCAAGCAAATGGTCAGAAGAAGCAAGCTGGAGTAGCCATTCTAATATCAAATAAAATCAATTTTCAATTAAAAGTCATCAAAAAAGATAAGGAAGGACACTTCATATTCATCAAAGGAAAAATCCACCAAAATGAACTCTCAATCCTAAATATCTATGCCCCAAATACAAGGGCACCTACATACGTAAAAGAAACCTTACTAAAGCTCAAAACACACATTGCACCTCACACAATAATAGTGGGAGATTTCAACACCCCACTCTCATCAATGGACAGATCATGGAAACAGAAATTACACAGAGACGTAGACAGACTAAGAGAAGTCATGAGCCAAATGGACTTAACAGATATTTATAGAACATTCTATCCTAAAGCAAAAGGATATACCTTCTTCTCAGCTCCTCATGGTACTTTCTCCAAAACTGACCATATAATTGGTCAAAAAACGGGCCTCAACAGGTACAGAAAGATAGAAATAATCCCATGCGTGCTATCGGACCACCACGGCCTAAAACTGGTCTTCAATAACAATAAGGAAAGAATGCCCACATATACGTGGAAATTGAACAATGCTCTACTCAATGATAACCTAGTCCAGGAAGAAATAAAGAAAGAAATTAAAAACTTTTTAGAATTTAATGAAAATGAAGGTACAACATACCCAAACTTATGGGACACAATGAAAGCTGTGCTAAGAGGAAAACTCATAGCGCTGTGTGCCTGCAGAAAGAAACAGGAAAGAGCATATGTCAGCAGCTTGACAGCACACCTAAAAGCTCTAGAACAAAAAGAAGCAAATACACCCAGGAGGAGTAGAAGGCAGGAAATAATCAAACTCAGAGCTGAAATCAACCAAGTAGAAACAAAAAGGACCATAGAAAGAATCAACAGAACCAAAAGTTGGTTCTTTGAGAAAATCAACAAGATAGATAAACCCTTAGCCAGACTAACGAGAGGACCCAGAGAGTGTGTCCAAATTAACAAAATCAGAAATGAAAAGGGAGACATAACTACAGATTCAGAGGAAATTCAAAAAATCATCAGATCTTACTATAAAAACCTATTTTCAACAAAACTTGAAAATCTACAGGAAATGGACAATTTCCTAGACAAATATCAGGTACCGAAGTTAAATCAGGAACAGATAAACCAGTTAAACAACCCCATAACTCCTAAGGAAATAGAAGCAGTCATTAAAGGTCTCCCAACCAAAAAGAGCCCAGGTCCAGATGGGTTTAGTGCAGAATTCTATCAGACCTTCATAGAACACCTCATACCAATATTATCCAAACTATTCCACAAAATTGAAACAGATGGAGCCCTACCGAATTCCTTCTATGAAGCCACAATTACTCTTATACCTAAACCACACAAAGACCCAACAAAGAAAGAGAACTTCAGACCAATTTCCCTTATGAATATCGACGCAAAAATACTCAATAAAATTCTGGCAAACCGAATCCAAGAGCACATCAAAACAATCATCCACCATGATCAGGTAGGCTTCATCCCAGGCATGCAGGGATGGTTTAATATACGGAAAACCATCAACGTGATCCATTATATAAACAAACTGAAAGAACAAAACCACATGATCATTTCATTAGATGCTGAGAAAGCATTTGACAAAATTCAACACCCCTTCATAATAAAAGTCCTGGAAAGAATAGGAATTCAAGGCCCATACCTAAACATAGTAAAAGCCATATACAGCAAACCAGTTGCTAACATTAAACTAAATGGAGAGAAACTTGAAGCAATCCCACTAAAATCAGGGACTAGACAAGGCTGCCCACTCTCTCCCTACTTATTCAATATAGTTCTTGAAGTTCTAGCCAGAGCAATCAGACAACAAAAGGAGGTCAAGGGGATACGGATCGGAAAAGAAGAAGTCAAAATATCACTATTTGCAGATGATATGATAGTTTATTTAAGTGATCCCAAAAGTTCCACCAGAGAACTACTAAAGCTGATAAACAACTTCAGCAAAGTGGCTGGGTATAAAATTAACTCAAATAAATCAGTAGCCTTCCTCTACACAAAAGAGAAACAAGCCGAGAAAGAAATTAGGGAAACGACACCCTTCATAATAGACCCAAATAATATAAAGTACCTCGGAGTGACTTTAACAAAGCAAGTAAAAGATCTGTACAATAAGAACTTCAAGACACTAAAGAAAGAAATTGAAGAAGACCTCAGAAGATGGAAAGATCTCCCATGCTCATGGATTGGCAGGATTAATGTAGTAAAAATGGCCATTTTACCAAAAGCAATCTACAGATTCAATGCAATCCCCATCAAAATACCAATCCAATGCTTCAAAGAGTTAGACAGAACAATTTGCAAATTCATCTGGAATAACAAAAAACCCAGGATAGCTAAAACTATCTTCAACAATAAAAGGACTTCAGGGGGAATCACTATCCCTGAACTCAAGCAGTATTACAGAGCAATAGTGATAAAAACTGCATGGTATTGGTACAGAGACAGACAGATAGACCAATGGAATAGAATTGAAGACCCAGAAATGAACCCACACACCTATGGTCACTTGATTTTTGACAAAGGAGCCAAAACCATCCAATGGAAAAAAGATAGCATTTTCAGCAAATGGTGCTGGTTCAACTGGAGGTCAACATGTAGAAGAATGCAGATTGATCCATGCTTATCACCCTGTACAAAGCTTAAGTCCAAGTGGATCAAGGACCTCCACATCAAACCTGATACACTCAAACTAATAGAAGAAAAACTAGGGAAGCATCTGGAACACATGGGCACTGGAAAAAATTTCCTGAACAAAACACCAATGGCTTATGCTCTAAGATCAAGAATCGACAAATGGGATCTCATAAAACTGCAAAGCTTCTGTAAGACAAAGGACACTGTGGTTAGGACAAATCGACAACCAACAGATTGGGAAAAGATCTTTACCAATCCTACAACAGATAGAGGCCTTATATCCAAAATATACAAAGAACTCAAGAAGTTAGACCGCAGGGAGACAAATAACCCTATTAAAAAATGGGGTTCAGAGCTAAACAAAGAATTCACAGCTGAGGAATGCCGAATGGCTGAGAAACACCTAAAGAAATGTTCAACATCTTTTTTTTTTTTTTTTTTTTTTTTTTTTTTTTTTTTTTTTTTTTTTTTTTTTTTTTTGGTTCTTTTTTTCGGAGCTGGGGACCGAACCCCGGGCCTTGCGCTTCCTAGGTAAGCGCTCTACCACTGAGCTAAATCCCCAGCCCCAACATCTTTAGTCATAAGGGAAATGCAAATCAAAACAACCCTGAGATTTCACCTCACACCAGTGAGAATGGCTAAGATCAAAAACTCAGGTGACAGCAGATGCTGGCGAGGATGCAGAGAAAGAGGAACACTCCTCCATTGTTGGTGGGATTGCAGACTTGTACAACCATTCTGGAAATCAGTCTGGAGGTTCCTCAGAAAATTGGACATTGAACTGCCTGAGGATCCAGCTATACCTCTCTTGGGCATATACCCAAAAGATGCCCCAACATATAAAAAAGACACGTGCTCCACTATGTTCATCGCAGCCTTATTTATAATAGCCAGAAACTGGAAAGAACCCAGATGCCCTTCAACAGAGGAATGGATACAGAAAATGTGGTACATCTACACAATGGAATATTACTCAGCTATCAAAAACAACGACTTTATGAAATTCGTAGGCAAATGGTTGGAACTGGAAAATATCATCCTGAGTGAGCTAACCCAATCACAGGAAGACATACATGGTATGCACTCACTGGTAAGTGGCTATTAGCCCAAATGCTTGAATGACCCTAGTGCCTAGAACAAATGAAACTCAAGACGGATGATCAAAATGTGAATGCTTCACTCCTTCTCTAAAAGGGGAACAAGAATACCCTTGGCAGGGAAGAGAGAGGCAAAGATTAAAACAGAGACTGAAGGAACTCCCATTCAGAGCCTGCCCCACATGTGGCCCATACATATACAGCCACCCATTTAGACAAGATGGATGAAGCAAAGAAGTGCAGACCGACAGGAGCCGGATGTAGATCGCTCCTGAGAGACACAGCCAGAATACAGCAAATACAGAGGCGAATGCCAGCAGCAAACCACTGAACTGAGAATAGGACCCCCGTTGAAGGAATCAGAGAAAGAACTGGAAGAGCTTGAAGGGGTTCGAGACCCCATATGTACAACAATGCCAAGCAACCAGAGCTTCCAGGGACTAAGCCACTACCTAAAGACTATACATGGACTGACCCTGGACTCTGACCTCATAGGTAGCAATGAATATCCTAGTAAGAGCACCAGTGGAAGGGGAAGCCCTGGGTCCTGCTAAGACTGGACCCCCAGTGAACTAGACTGTTTGGGGGAGTGCGGCAATGGGGGGAGGGTTGGGAGGGGAACACCCATAAGGAAGGGGAGGGGGAGGGGGATGTTTGCCCGGAAACCAAAGAATTATTATTAAGTATTAAATAAATAAAAAAAATAATCCAAACCATAATTTCTCTGAACAATAGCCAAGATGGCTCCTATTTAGGCATAACAAACCACCTCAACATTTAGCATCTTAAAATAGCAACCATCTATTACACCTACTTACAAGTCTTCAGAAGAGAGATTCTGCTCTCTAGTTCTCCGGGTGTCTACTCTACAATTGCTAAGATGGCTAAAGCCAATGTTCAAGAAAACCTCACTTAACTGCCTGGATGCTAGAGCTAGGGTTATCAACTAAGGCTTCAGCTCTCAGCCACAAAGCCTCTCTACCTGGTTACCCTGGGTTTCTTACAGAGTGGTGACGCCATTCTAGTAAGGCAACTTACAGTTCACAAGTGCCTCTCAAGACTCTGGCATGCTTGACACTTGCTGAAGTCTCATTGGCCACAATACATTACATGGCCACAAGTGAAGCGGTGTTATCTGGTGGAGAACATAACACATCAATATGCCATTCTACAGACCAGGTCCACTGCCCCATATACTGAATGGTATGTTGCACTGTGATAGTAAATCTTGATTATTAACTTGGTAGGATCGAGAATTACCATGGAAATAGGCCTCCAGGTGTGTCTGTAAAGGGTTATCTGTATTAGGTTAATCACTGTAGGAAGATCAACCCTAAATGTCGTTGGCACGATTCCATGGGTTGGAACTGCATATAAAAGAGGGAGCTAGCCTAGTACCAGCATCCTTCACTCTCTTCTTCATGACTCTGGACCCCACTTGACCAGCCACTGCCTCCTCCTGCCACCATACTTTTCCTGCTAACTGTCCTTTCATGGAACTGTAAGTCAAAATAAACCCTTCTTTCCTCCCTTGAGTTGCCTTTGTCGTGATAACAAAACAAGTGATTAACGACCTGCAGGAAGTCACCACTGGTTTGTATGAGTATTAAGCCAATAACTGAAAACAGCTATAACAGTCCTAGAAAGACATTTGGCTCTCCCCTTTTGAGACAACACACAATACAAAGAGGAAGCCACCAAGGTAGTGGGCTCTAAAGTGATGTAGCCACATAGCTACTGTCAAAAAAGCTAAAACGCAAAAAGACAACGGGTGGTTTTGTTTGGAGCAGTGTTACTGAGCAAGTCTTCTGTAGAAATGGTCTGTGGAAGCAGAACTGGCCAGTTGCATGTCCACTCAACATCCACTCTTCCCTCTATCTTTATTAACAGAACCCCACTTTTTTAATTAATCAAAAAGAATTATATCATCCCTCTCTTTCCTTCATCCCCTCCCTCCCATGTATCCTCCTCAGACACTCTCCAGATTCCCACTCCCTCCCTCTCAAACTCACAGCTTCTTTCCCTTTGATTATTATTATTATATGAGCACATAAGCACATAAACCCAACCTGCTGCATCTGCTTAGTGCTGCTTGCATCTATGTGATTTCAGAGCTCACCACTTGGTATTGAATAACCAACAAGGGGGCTCATCCTTGAGAAAGACTAATTTTCCTCTCTTGTCAGTCATTCATTGCTTAGAGCTCTTTGTCTAGGGGTAGGGCACAGTGAGATTCCCACCTTCGGGTTAGCATGTCTGTCAATGATATCATTGTTGAAGTTGTGTTCGAAGAAGTGTGTAGCCTCCTTGTCATTTCTAGGAGACAGTCTTACTTTTTCAGGGCCGCAATATGCTCTGCTTAACAAACTACACTGGCATGCTCCCCCCCCCCCGAACTAAGTATGGTGAATTGAATGAATTGAACTTTTGAGGAAAGGTTTACAGTCTCTAAGGTCTTTCGGCCTTTTCCATTCTTCATTACTGGAATGTGTCTGATAGCTGGAACTCTAGCAACCATATTAAATGACCTTGAGGATTTTGCCCTGTGATGGCTAAAGTTATGTCTTAAATTTAAATTGTCATTCTCAAGAGATCTAGGCTATGGGAAAAAAATAAGAAAGAGGTCTATAAAAGGAAAATGCCTCTAATCTGTAATCTCCACTTGCCCAAAGATAGATAACTTCCTGGAATGCTGGATGCTGTTGTTGATGTAAGATAACAAGCCTTGTGTTTTTGCTTCTGTAAACAAGCTTGATTGCCCCAACTGCACAGCTTGTGCTTAATCCCACATAAGCAGGGGGTATGTAGGCAGGAAGTATGTCAAGGTGTATGCTTGTATTTGATTGGGCAAAGGTGGGAAGGACATCATCTTGTGAGTGTTGTCTTTACACATAGCCCCTGACTGAGGTAATTCAGTGCCATACCCTTGGAGATCTCAGTATGGACCTGGTCAGTATCCATGGACCAAGCCATTGAATAATAAAGTTTGCTTCAAGTTTAACTCAAAAATCGTGGTAGTGATTTTTCTCTCACCTGGTGGGATTAACAGTCCCACTGCTAGGGGTCATACAGAAGAAAATATGGTGTTTCGACCCTCTGCTGTTGATTGATCTATAGTCTTCTTTTACAAGGATGAATAAGTTCATAGCTTTTATACTAACTATTCTTTGAATTGGAAACCAACACATCTGAACCTAATCCCGACTAATGCCTGAAGATAGGATGTTACTTGAACTATATAAATTGAGTTGTTTGTGGCTTCTTGAAAGTTGATGTTCATTTTCTTTTGTGCTTTCTTGTTCCATAGAAATGTCTTTTGAAATTCTCCAATTGTTTCACTGTACCCAGGGAGTGCAAGGGGGAGCAGACTCTGCCTGTACAAAGAACATAGCTTGTCAAGGGGTCAGTGTAGTGGCCAGGATGGTGGTGGTAATAACAAACTGAGAAGATACACGAGGGAACATAATTAAAACCACAAAGGGGGTTCTTCTTTTCATTTGAATGCATTGTGGGACAAACACTGGACGTCTAAATGCTCTTCTCGGACCCTAGAGAGTCCTCAGATAAGCCTTGAGCCATTCTGCAAAAGACGAACAAAGCCTGACATGAGAAAGCCCAGAAGCTAGGGAACAAAACATATTCCAAACATGGTTTCTAACCTAACAGTGAGCTTTGGATCAGTGTGGTAGGTTAGTGGGCACTGAAGACTGGAACTCATTAGGAGGAAAGGTCCATGTTGGATCATCATGAGAAGTTGGTTTGTAGAGAAGAACACAAAAAAAAAATAGAGAGAAAGAGTTCGGCAGAATTTTAGAGCTTGAATCTTCCTGGAATTACAGAGCAGAGCCTGGCAATCTCTGAGCAAAACGGCAGAAAAATGTAACTCATTATTTTTAATATGAGCCTGATATTAGTGCATGTGGAGCTGAAGGAGTGTAACCATGAGGAAATTATTGGATTTTTTATAATATTCAAAATACAAAATAATATATTTTCCTAAATGGACTAAGGTGATAGCTGTGACAAACAAGAAAGGAACAGGGAAGAAAGAAGTCATCAGGACAAAGTGACTAGGAAAAGAAGGATGGACATCAGCAGCTTCAACCAGGCTAATTCAGACTCTCCTGTGACTATTTAGACATATATTTAAAAAACAACTAAGAAACTTTGAAAGTTGTTACAAAATCTGAGTGTTTACTGAGACAAGGCCTCACTATGAAGCCCTATCTGTCCTGAACTCACTGTGTAAATGAGGAGGGCCTTGAACTCACCACACACAGGCTTAAATAGTCTTTTCTTTTTTCTTTAAGATTTTAGGCTTTGTGAGACTTGGAGGAGATGAAGAATGGGAGGGTACACAGAGTCTATGCAGCCACTTGAAGCCATGGTGATGTCTTGGGCCAGGCTGCCACTAAGAGCCATGACTGGGTCCTTGGCCCTATTGCAGCCAGAATCTGTGGTGACATCTGTGGTCTGTGTTCCCACCAAAGGCCATTCAGATGTCCGTAGTCTGAACTGCCACCTGAGGCCATGTTGATGTCCAGGGGCCATGCTGACGCCAGGCTCCAAACTGATCTAGTGGCCTGTGCAACCACCTGAGGCCATGTGACATCCTGGCCCAGGCTGCCCCTGAGGCCATGTGTGGATCCACAGTCCTGCTGCAGCTTGGATCTGTGTTGATGTCTGTGGTTCACATTACCACCAAAGGCCAAGTTCCGTATCTGGACTGTTGCCTGAGGCCATATTGATGTCTGAGCACTATGTTGAGCCAGCACCACTGGTGGTGTAGGTGAGGAAGAGCTGGCCCTGATGGCCTGCATGAGAAAGATGGCCCTGCTGGGGATGGTGCAGGAGAGCTGGCAGGCAGAGCCACTCAGTTACCACATATCCTGGCTTTGAATTGGCCCACCCCAACATCTATCCCACCTAGGAGCTACTGGAGTACAGGAAGGGGCTGGTCCTGCAGATCCAAAGCTGCAGGATCTCATGACTCAGGGAAACATCAGGATATCCAAGAGGAGTCCCAGTGAGGATCCAGTATTGATGGTATAGCAGAAGCCAGAGGCCTCGAACCAGACCAATGACTCATGGCAGTGAACTTTTGCAAGTAAGCTGTTTGGACAAAAGGGTGTACTGTGTGACACACAATGACACACTGACGCTTTCACACTGAGATTTCTTTCTATTATTTTATTTTGGGGGTGGGGTAGGGGAAAGATTACAAGGGTAAAAGGCAGAAACAGAAGGACTGGGAAAGGAGTGGGATTGGGATACATGACGTGAAATTCATAAAATTTGTTTTAAAATTTGTTCAAAATCATAAATAAAAAATAAAGCAAATAAATAAAAAATAAAAAGCAATCAAAAAGCAAAGAAGAAAGACAGACAGACAGAGACAGAGAGAAAAAAGACTAAGCAAGCCGTGGAAACTAAGCAATCAGGTAGCATTCCAACATGGCCTCCACTTCAGTTCCAGCCTCCAGATTCCTGCCTTGAGTTTCCAGCCCAACTTCTCTTCATGATGGACTAGCAGCAGTGAACTGAAACAAACTCTTTCCTCCCTGAGTTGCTTTTGGTCATAGTGTCTATCGTATCAATACAAAGCAAACCAGAATGCCTTCTAATTCATAAAAGATACAGTCCAGGGGGAGATGGCTCAGTTAGCAAAGTGCTTGCCCTACAAACATCAACCCTCACAAAGATAACACTCAGATAGTCCCAGCATTGGGAAGGCAGAGACAGGCGGATGCCTGAAAGCTTACTACCCAGTTAGTCTAGCTACCTGGAGAGCTGCGGGCCAAGAAGAGATATTGTCTAAACTGAAGTAAAGGTGGATGTCACCTGAAACAACACCTAAGGGTGTCTTCTGACCTCCATATAAACGTGGACACACAGGCATATTCGTACACCAAGATAATCAATCAATTGATTAATCAAAGCAAAAGATACAACCCAAAATGTCAAGCCAAAATATGAAAACAATAATTAGTGATGGTAAAGTCGGATACATATGACTAAGGAAGTTTGTGGATCTTCTAGTCAATGCAGAGTCTGGAGCAAGATTTCATTGCCGTGGGAAAATATCTCCTGTCAATAAGCCTAAAACAGAAAACTCCCTAGGCCCTCCTTTGAAATATGTTTCTGTGGTAGACTTGCATGTCCATCCTTTGTTAGCCTCTGATTTATCAGGAAAAGTTGGAGAGAATGAGTGGAGGTGTTGGTTGGCCATTTCATAGAGTTGACAGATATGAGAGAAAGAGGATGCTAGTTGGATCTATGCTAAAGAGTCCTTCCTAGGATCCTAAAACTTGAAACTGAAGCTACTCGATGAGGGAATGAGGGGTACCATGAAAACCCTTTGAGGTATTTATGCCCGCTCACCGTACAATGCGTTCTAAGTTTCTGTTCCTTTGCCTTAACTACACAGGGAGTCCCAGGCCATTTTAGTGACAGAGAAGAAACTATTTCAGCAAAAAGAAAAAGAAAGAAAATATTTTCCCAGACTCCCCCTCAGAGCTCTAAGAGTTCCCCATTCATCCAGCATTGACTGTCCTGCCTCCACAGCAGCCTGAGGTGCTACTTGACCCAATTTCCAAGAGAAATATGCAAACTGACCCCCTGATTCTTTCCCAAGGTCTCCACCCACCCTGCTCTCAAAGAGAAAACTGAACTTAGAATGTGTAAGTCCTAACGTCCAGCTTCTCATCTTTATCTAAAATGGAAAAAAAAGTCATCATATTTCCCACATTTTACCCCCCGCAGGTGTCCAGGATGCACCGTTAACACTCCTGCAACTTCTGGGTCCTCTTGGGTGCTAATTAGATCTCACAAACCAGAAGTCATAAAAGCTAATAAGTGTGTCTTCCTTTTCTACCATTCCCTCTTTGAGATTGATTTCCCCTCGCGCTGGTCATGTTTTGCTGCAGAAAATGGAAGCACCACAGATACTTCAAGCAGAACAGACTTTGACAGCTATTGGAAATGCCTTTATGATTGATTATTAAGTCTCCTCTATGCCCCTCCCAACATTTTTTTCACTTCTTAAAGTCACATGTATGTTCTCTACTTCCTACCAATCTTCTGTTCCAATCGAGTATGGATTAGACCAGAAACATTCCACACCAGCAAGTGAGAGCAAGTGAAGAAGCCAGCTTTCTCCATTGATGCTGTCCCAGCTCCTGCAAGAAGGATTAAATTCTAGTTATATTTTCCAGCCTGCAGTACATTGATCTAATTACTGTGCACACTTTAAAGAAGTACAAGTTATAAGTGATTGCATCATTTAAAAGAAATCACTACTACTCCAACATTAAAAGTAATGATATTGGAAGAACTAGAGAGATGGCTCCGCTTTTGGCCAAAAGTTCACACCACCCACCTGAGTTGCATGTTTTACAATTTACACCCTACTCACATCCATACCTAGATGTGTGTTTAAGCATTAAAAACTAAGAGACACATGTTAGAGAGAGTGCAGCATCCGTCTTCCGGAGTAGGGATCACCTTGCTTACTATAATCTCCAGATTCATCCCTCTTTGTGATGTGTTCTTGTTTTCCTTGCCTGTGAATAAATTCTATTGTGCAGATTGTCACATTTTTACTCTCTAGTCATCCACTGATAGACACACTGGCTGGTTCCACTTCCTTGTTATTGTGAACAGAGCAGCAACAAACATGGATATACAAGTATTTAAGGTGAGTTTCTCACTGGTAAGTTTGCAATATGGTCCATAAATAATGAACCATAATAGAATCACTAGAGAAATAATGGACCATACCAAGGCTGACCCAGAAGCTCTTTACCACTGCTCAGTTTTGGATGTCCTCCTTTAGCATACATGCTTAATGCATTATTAGTGACTGGGAAGCACATTTTGTTGGGCATGTGACCTTTTCATTTGGATGTGTAGTATAAATGCAGGTTAAAAAAAATTGAGCTGTCAAAGTGACTGTTCCAATGACTACAGGTCAAGGCCTCTCCCACTTTGTCCCAACTCTTTTTGTCCAGCTGCAGATGATGCAAGAGGGATTCAGTGCTCCACTTCCCACTGTGGACATCAGATCAGAAACAACCTTCCTCCTCCTCTGCCCCAGCAGCCCGCATACAAACTGTGTGATCTGCTCTTGTTGGGAGCCAGGATCCTAGAAAAAGGGACCCTAGGTGGATGGAATCATAGGGAACTATCAGGAGATGGCAATAGTGGTGGTGTCCCTGATCTGGGAGTGGTGAGCCTCACTGCAGTTCAGCAATGCCATGTCTTACACTTCTGACTCTTGAGGACCTCAGAGCAGCTCAGGCAATGTAAAAGATGCTGTCCTCATCCACCCATGTCAGCTGGGCCCTACCATCTCTGTCCGTAGCTGACAATCAACTGTCTGAGCCTGCATCTCTGAATGGACTCTTTGCTCAAAACAGGAGGCTGCCTGTGCTAATGTCACCCACAAAGACCAGACACTAGGCAAGCCTCTGAGCAACTCCCTGACATAGGGGCAGGAGCCAGCCCATGAGTGTCCAGCACTGTTCAACTCCAGTAAGATGGGTCTCTAAGACATGGGTACCCACAGTTTCCCTCTTCAAAACTAACTGTAAAGGCCACAGTAAGAGAAAAGTATATGCACTTCCTCAGCCACCTCGCCACCCCCATCTCATCTCTCTGCTCTCGAAGCTGCCTATATAATCTCACATTCCAAGTTTTTCCTCTGGGAGAAATCAAGCTCAAAAAGTTCTCTGGCAAAATGGAACTGTGCTGGGATATTAACACAGCAACATGGCTACTCTGGCTAGAATACAAACTCAACATTTAATCCCAAACAATGATGATAAAGTTAGTTTGTAAAAGGGAGAACCCACGTCTGAAAGTGCTGTCTAATTGAGTGGCAGACAAAGCGATGAGTCAGAGAAAGATTTGACAGAATAAATTTTCTCAACTCTCACAAGAACAGAGAGAAAGGAAGAGTGACAAGAGAGAGCAGCTCAGAGGAGACAGGGCAGTTTTACTGGGACAGTTGTGTTGCAGAAAAATAACAAGCTAGACACAGGTGAGGACAGAACAAGCCAGAGAATGAGGAGGAGCCACGCGATTAGAACAAATTGCCAATGTTAGCATGAGACCAAGCAGAACAATTCAGTCAGAAGCTGAAAGAAGCCAGATTGAATCAGTCAGCATGGAGAGGAATTTTGAGTCAGAACAGCTGAGTTGACCAGCAGCCAGCATTCAGAAAGAACTAGGAAGGGTGAGCTTATTCAGCAGTATGTCTCAGAGACTGAAAACAGTCTAGGCCTAGATAAGATTGTATGGAGGCTAGAAGCTTAAGCCTAGGTTAATGAACAGAGGCAGTAAGCCTTGGAGACAATAATTGCACCAGGAAAATAAAAGTTACTTTTACATAGCACTTTACTAAGAAGACACTGGTAGCTCAGATGTTGGTAATAACAAGAGCTCAGGGAAAACAGGCAACCCATTTACACTCAGAAAGGTAAGCCTGACTAGATACTGAAAGAACAATGTCCCCCCAAAAATCATCTGAGAGAAGCATCCATTGGCAAAGTCCAAACCACAGACTAACTCACATTATGGGTACAATTGGAAAAGAGAAATTGATCCTTTTGGCTTCCAAGGTGATGGTGAATGCCATATCCCATCAAAACTGTGCTCTGGGGAGCATTTGTAGTATCAGCTGAGAGCTGTTATAAAGAAGGGTTGGACTCTTGCAAGAAAATAAAAGGCAAAGAAAAACATAATCTCTCCAAGCAGAAAATAATTTAATTAGTGGCTTTGTATCTAGGTATGGACATAGAAGAAATATTCACTGGCCCTTGTTAAAGCAAAGAAAGGCAAACTATATACAAGGCATTGCAGTGGGTATAGGAATACAAGGCCAGGGATCAGGGTAGAGATGTGTTGGCAGATTACTTAAGGAGTGCCCAGCAGGGGAGAGAGTCTGGCTAAATTGCCCTAATTTTACTCTTGCTGAAAACTGACCTCGATGACCAGACATCTCCTGCGGAATGTTGGGGATGGATAACGAGATCAAAAGGAACTTGAGGCATCAATATCAAGGGAATAAATAACTAGCTAGGCTTCTTGCTGAAACTGGATTTTACCAGCGAGAATAGATAGATACCTGGAAAAAGCTTTGGAAGCCTGACCAAGAACCTTTGCCACCATGAAGAGGGTAATGAAGCCTTCTGGCTGTTTTCTACTAATGCCAACAAAATGATTGTCACATCCTTTATTCTGTGCTTAACCAGGTGTCTGGGAGTTAAGGCTTCAAGGGAATAAAACTGCTGTGTTCTCTCTCAGTATGGTACTGATTGATTGATTGATCTTTCTGTAAGCTGACACTTCTTCAGTCAATTTCTCTGTCTTCCATGATCTGTCTTCTCCATTTGTAGAATAGCTCACCTTTCACTTTTATTGGATCACCTTCTTTTATCTTACTTATCAAACAGACTTTACATTTTCTTGAATTTCTCTAATCTTGCAAGATAATTAGAACATAGAGCTGAGATTTGCATTTTCAGGCTACCTAGTACTTCTTGGTACTATGTCTTGTCCATGCCAGGCAAGCACTGTACCACTGAGCTATCCCTCCAGACCCTACTGCTTCTTCGGGATTCCCTTACATAGTAGAAGATCCTATGAGATATTGTTCATCCACTATCATTTAATTGTTACAGCTGCTTTCTGAAATAGGCATTTTTGTCAACTCCATTTCAGAGATGCTGTAGACAAGCATTCCAAAATTTTAATAATTTATTTGTAGCCACCCAGGCAGTATGTGGGAGGGATGGGATCTGGATCTTATCCAACTCTAAAATCCAATTACCTAAGAAAGTACTCCATGGGGTTGAGGGGTGGGGGTTCTACTCAGCCAAAACTTGACTAGAACTTTCCCACATCACTGGCATCCCCACCCTGGAATACAATTCAGTCTCCATCTGTCTGACTAACAAGAGGCTCCATTAGTGCACAGAGCACTGTTTATCTTCTATGTTTTGGAAATCCATTGTCAAGGAGCTTTTTCTTTCTGTTACAAAATATGAGTACCCGGTTCCATTTATATTAAAATCATTAGCTATGATTAGTTAGCATAAGCACAGTCCCTGAGATGTAGCTCAGTGAAAGAGTGTTTGCCTAGCAGGCACGAGGCCTTAGGCTTGAGACTCTGGCACACCAAAACAAACAACAAAGTTCTCAATTAGTGGGATTGTCTATTTGAAAGTCAAAGGGGAGCCCCTTAAAAGGGTTACATAAGTAATCCAATGTATACTGTCAACAATATAGAACTGGGAAGACTAAGTCCAATCTATTAAAATGGAGTCTGGATAGCTAACTGAATGCTCGCTGCCATCAAATATGAACAAGCCAGAACCTAAGTCTTCATGGACTTTTCCACCTCAACATATGCAGCTCACTGAGCTCTCACACATTATATTATCAAGAACTGTGAAGGTTTCTGTTCTATGTCTGAAGTATGTGGGTGTTATGACAGCTGAACAACAAACTAAATAAATTTTCTCAGTTCAGCATTTAGTCTAATAAGTCAGTCTTAAAATCTACTAAAAATAGTTTCCAGGAACATAGCTCTTAACACTTAGTCCCTTGGACTCTTTTGTCTGAAGTACCATTTCCTAGTAAATCACTCACTGTCCCAGAAATCTCGCTTTGAGCAGACACTCTTCTATTTCTCGATGGGGGTTACTTCTGAGCTGTCAGAGCACAGAGATCAAAGAAGCATTAGTTGACACATCTTTTACACATCCAGTTACTGGGCTTTGGGAAATGATCCATATTATATAAAATTTGCATCTGGGTGGCTACAGACATATTTTCATCATTTAAAATCCAGAAGGCCTCTTATTTCAGGCAGCCATTCAAAGATGATGAAACAAAATGATATATTGTTTTCTTCCTTTGAACAAGGAAACACCATGCAGATCCAGTTAAAAGCCAAGCAAAACAAAAATAAATTGCAATACTCAAAGGATGTCCTGTATTATGGAAGAAAACATTGTCCACACAGTGCACAGAACCACAGGCTGGGGCCATCTAAGCCCTCACATGCTACCAGCCCAGAGTGGGTATTGCTACATGCTGGGAGACTATGCAAAGGACTGACAGAGGCCTGGGAAGACCCCAGAAGTCTTCATGTTTATACTTAAGAAGAAAAGCACAATACTCTAAAATGTCTCCAAGATGTCCTTTTATCCTGTAGGGTAAGGAGATAGATTCAAAAACAAACATGTCTGAAAGAATTCTTCACCTACATTCCCCCAAGATAGTCATAGTGCACCATGCAGGCCCACACTGTAAAGCATCAAACAAAACAGAAGTTGAAGAAGGAGCTTAGACAGATAAATAGACAGACAGATGGATGGACAGACAGACAGACAGACAAATGTAAATGTTTATTGGGATGGTTTCCAACTCATCTTGATCTTAATCAAGGATGCTTTTAGCCATGCCTCCTCCTGAAGGAACATCCTCTATTGGCCTTGCTTTCCCACCTGTCAGCTGGCAGAACACAGTGTCCCAGGCAACACACAAGACTACCTCTTTTAGTACATGGCTAATGACTATGGTGACGTTGTAGCATCCTGGCCATTCTCAGTCCCAAAGTAAGAACTAGGACTCTACACAGAATGCTTCTTCTTGTCTTTCCTCTTTTCCTCCTCCAGAGAGAGAGGAAGGAGACCATTTGTGACCGTGGGGCACATTCTCTGAGGGAGTCTTCACTGCTGGACACTATCTCTTTTATTTTGTTGTTGCTGCTGTTGTTGTTATTGGGAGGGACAGAAGAATCAAGCTTGAGTGAGTCTGGAATGGAGTAAGTGGACAGAATTCAGAGCACTCTGGTTTAGAGATGTTACAGCTTTCTGCCTGGCATCTGGCCCTGCAGTAGTTTGGGAAAGGGTATGGTTGAATATGTGTTTGGGACTATTTGGGTTGAATGTGGAAGTTATACCAACATGGAAGTCATTCTCAAAATACTGCAGAATACCAAAGAAAAACACTGAAAATAAAATAAACATCACTAAGACAACTATCAAGCAAATATTCTAGTCAGAGTTAACCAAAAATAAAATTTCACAGGGAAAGTATCATTTGATATGTCAAGTTTTACAAAACCTGCAAGGGAATTTTATATCATTGGTGTTTATCATGTATGGTTCTGTGTGAGACATTGATAAGAAGTGATGAGATGGGTCAGTGAATGAATCACCTAAATAACAGAAATACCTTTTACATTATTATAAAGATAAATAGTAGATGGCATTTTTCCATCCTTCTCTACAACTTAATAAACAGTGAGGAGGAACGTATAATAGAATTGCTCTTTTGGGACATTCTACCAGCAGAATCACTTTTACTTCCACCTCCATTTGTCCCTTAACAGGGTCATTGTCCTTCCTTGACTCTTGCACACAGTGATCAAGGACATCTTGTAACTGTGAATAAGCATTCTCTTCTAAGAATGAGCACTGTACCTGGTACCTAGCTGATACCTGAGCCATCTGAGCTCTTTTCATGGGCACAAAGGTAAATAATGGCACCATTATCAGGGAGATTGCAATGACATAGAGTCGGTGAGTGGTTCCCATAGCAACAGGCACATGCCAGGTGTTCTTATTGAAAAGTCTTCGAAGGGAGGAGAGTTTGTTCCTCTGCTGACAAGAAAGCTATTGAGCATGTGCAGGCCCCACATCCTCAGCCTTGTCCATGTCTGCCCAAGTGTCCTATCCAAGATCCCCTGGAGTCTTCATCATAGGTAAGAAATCTAGTGAGTTTGACTGTTCACTTGATACTGTGAATCTTCCGGTTGTCTCCTCAGCTGCCCCAACCCCAAGATGATGGCAGAGAAAGGATTCCTCCAAAGATATCTGGAGAGTTTCTGCTTCCTTGTATGCACTGCTAATTCTGTTTTCTCAGCTTCACCTTCCTCTTGTGTCATTTAGAGTCACAAGAAGTCTGGTAAGAATGCATGGCATACTTGAAAGAAATTGTCTATGTGACGCCCAGTGCTATGTGAACTCTTAATAAAAAATTACTATTGCTAAAGCGACTGCATCCCACCACCAGCGACCTCCCAGTGTCCTTACCTCACTGTTCCATTGCTTACAGAGATGATTTGAGTAACCATGATGCAACCACATGCCTAATGAGAGAGAGGTGGGTCCTAGTGAAAAGTCTCTGAGTCACTGGGCCATGTCTATGAAGGGCAGTAGTAAAGCACAAGTCTTTTTCTCTTTTTAGCTCCCCATTCAAGAGGTTGGCAGCTATGAAACGCCACACACTCCAGCATTGATGTGATACTGGTCACAGATCCAAAACCAAAGGGCTGGTTGATCATGAACTAATGTTCCGAAATTGTGTCAAAATAAATCACTCATTACATCTAACGCAAAATAATTTTATGTGAATATTTGTCATTATTTAAAGAATATTCTATATGTGTTGAATACCAGTTGTCAGGAGCCATCATAGGAGAAGCTAAAAACTAGCAGGTGATCTTCCTGAGATGGATCTACCTTGAATTAAAATCTATGATGGATTTGCTCCAGTAGGAAAGGCCTGAGGGGAAATACATTTTAGCAAAAGATTCCTACTATCAATATTCTTTTCCATTTAGCTATTAGTACAACCTTTTGAGCAGCTCTCTCCAGATCTGCAGACCTACGGAGATGTACTACTATCTTATAGTGATGCTATACATAGAGACAAATAGATAATAATTCTATAGAATTTGGTTTGATTGGAATAATTTTTTAGAGACAGTCTTAGTCACTAGAAAGATGTGATAAAGTTAGAATCAAGAATAGAATGTGCCCACTCCTCAGAATAATTGCATAATAAGAAACACAATGAGCTTTCATAATCACATTAAAAAGAGAAATAGGCTTGGGACAATTTTATGCTCAAGGAAAAGCATTTAGGTCCAAGTATAAAGTCACAGGTGTGCACTATGATAAGGCAAGGCCATGTAAAAACTGTTTCTTTGAACTTTTAATGACTATGTTATAATGAAACCCTGCTTTGAACTTAATATCAACATCCTTCTGTAACTCCCATTTTTTGTAACATTTTTTGTCTGAGGTAATTTTCTAATGAACTTTTTGTCATACAAAGTTTTATACAAACTTTAAGTTAGTATAAAAAGACCATAGAAAAGAAATAAAGTTGTTGGTTGTTGGTTGAATGGTTTCACTTGGGGAGCTTTGCCCCATCCATCCATCCATCCATCCATCCATCCAATGTACTTGTTTTTTTGTTTATATGTTTGTGTGTAGGTATATGTGTATGTATGTAAGCATGCATGAATACTTGTGGAGTTGTGGCAAACAGCTGGGCTTGGCCAGAGTGTGAACACATGAATGTTTGAATGTATATGAGTCTGTACATATTTGCCTGTATAAAGCATTTTAATTCTTTTCCTTTCCTCCCTCTCTGGTTCACAGATAGTTAACCAGCCTAACCAGAAAGATTTCTGGCTGATTTACCAGAAAAAGGAGCACCAGCAATAAATCCTTTCACTTAATTCCCTGCTGCTAAACAGTATGTGTTAATTGCCAGATATTAGCACTTATTACAGCACAAGTAATAAAGAGTTAAGTTTTTAGTGCTTAATGGAGCACAGAACAGTAAGAAAGAGTTAAGTTTCCCTAGCACTTATTTAAGCATAGAATTCAATAAAGCACAGAGAATTATAATGTTCAAAAAGCACAGAGTTAAAGAGAAAAGAAGCCAGCGTTTTTAACCATAGAATAAGCAATAAAGTTTTTAGAAACTTTTAGAAGTTATCAGCAAGCATTCAGTATAGTTAGGGAGCTTGAAGTCCAGAGACCATCAGTCTTTAAAGCAATGTTCAGTGCTGTGTCCCACTTCAAGCCCATTCCAGGCTGGGCCGGCTCCTAGCAACCAGTGTCATACTTTTTCTCAATATTTTCAATTTGAGGCTACTTGAATGCAAGAACATGGGACCTGATAATACAAATCGCCACCTGGACTCTTAGCATCCCCAATATTAGATGGAAATCAGCAGCAGCTGAAGCTTCAAGAGTTGACATACCATGTCCAAATTTATATTCAGTCAATGTCAGAAACAGCTTTGCCTGATTCTTAACCCGAAAGCTCCAAATCTCCTTCCAGTGATGTTTACAGAGCCCCTAGAAGGGCGACAAATTTGAAGTTCTTATGACCGTGTTTCCATGTTATTCTGCTGACTCAGCGTTCCCCAGCACCATCTCTGCAAGGTGTCTTCTCTTCAAGACGAAATCAACAACGGTGTGTGACAGCAATCAACTCTGGCGAAAATAAGAAAGATTTGCTAAAAGATGAAAAGTGGCCCATAGAACTAAAGCAACAGGTGGTCAGCAAGCCTTGCAAAGGACAGAATCCAGGCAAAACCAGAAAACCCAGTAGTAAGAGCTGACAGACAGGGCTCTGAGCCTTCGCCTCTGGAGTGAATCAGCTTCAACTATTTTCAGTTCTGATGTCACTCTCCTTCATGCCTTACATTCCGGTGAGAGTCTCACTGAAACCATTTGGATGTTCTCCATTCAGCTTTTACCCTGAAGCAGGACCTGGAGCACAGTGGGAGGTGGGGGCTCTGATTCATAAGTCACCAAGACTGCTTTTCAGAAAGGAAAACAGAGGTTTTATGGGTGTTGGGCAGGCACATCGAGATGTCTGTTGTAGTAGCTTTAAGGTATATATGATCAACAAAGCCAGATTTATACAAAACGTTCACAGAAATGCACTGTAGGGACAGTTCTTAAAGAAGAGTCATGTATACAGCCTTGTTTCACTAATGGCCACTTTTAATGGAAAAAGAAACCAAGAAGTTTCAAGGAAAAGCTCTCACAGATATCTAGTATTGTCTGAAATTACTCTTTGCTGCTCTGGCATTTTGGTGTGTATAAACATGCAATCAGGCAGGAAGGAATCTTGGATTTATAATCCATAAAATGTAAAGCCACAATAAATTTTAAGATGAAATTCAAACAAAATGGCAAGAACAATGTCCCTCAAACGGCTTGCATAAGCTTAACATGACAGACAATCCTGACTGAAGGACTTCTGATCTATGTGCCTGGAGAGCAACCCTTCCCCCCATGACACCCCACCTCCGTCTCCATCCCCAAGTGTCATAGAGCTGGGCTCCACTGAGCTGTGGTACACAGTGATGGCTCAGTCTGCCCACCAGTCTCTACTCTTTTCTTATTATTAGCCCATGATAATTAGAGTAAGTATTATTTGATGTGGAGTTGAAAACAGGAAAAGTCTTGGCAAGATCCAGTTCTGAAACCGTCACCCAGCTGATGTATAACACATAGATTCTACATTTCTGAGCTACGCTTAGAACTATAGGTGCAAGTTAGGCACATTGACAAGGAGGGTTATTGGTGTGGAGCCTCTTATGGGGAACCCTTTGAAGGGCAGGGCATTAGAATCACTTAGAGCTATAAGTTCTTGGACCTGTAGATGGTGTAAAAGTTCTATATCCATCTTAATTGCTCATATGCCCTAGTGTTCTGCATATTGTGTACACACCTGCTAGGCTCTTGACTGTCTGTATTTAGTTCACAAAATCTCCTGATTTTATGAGTATTTCCATTTGTGTTTTATTTCCCCTAATATATTCACGCGTAAAATGAGTCAACTTTATTGTTAAATGGTATGGAAAACCACCTAAAAAGATTACATGGTATATATTGGGATTCAGACAACCCCTCTGGCTGTAAGCTATGTATAAGGATAAACAAGTTAATAAAATCAATAGCTAATCATTTTCTAGCAATTCTTCTAAGTAAAGGCACATATAAGGAACTGTTCTTTCTTAATTAAAATAGTTCTAAAGGCTTGAGAGAGGTTTTTGTTTTGTCAAAAAGATCAACTCAACAAAAGAAGACATTATATGCATTGGCTTCCTAAATTAATTCTAAATATTATTCCCAACTATAAGACTGGGTTAAATGAATTATAGCATCTAGGAAACAGACACAGAAATCTTACAATTGAAAAGAAATATTTTCTTTAAAAAAATAAATACTTTCGTGTGTGTTATAAGAAAAAATATAAGCAGGAATTCTGTAATAATGTCTAAATTTTCATTTTGTTTCTAAGAGAAACTCCAGGACTTTCACTAGCATGTTATGGACTAACTGGGTGCCTGTCCATAATATAATGATGGTAATTATCTTTTTAAAAACTTTCTGTGAATATGCATTTTTATTAATTTTTTTCAAACAGTATATTCTGATAATGGTTTCCCTCTCCCCCCTCATCTCCTCTTAGATCCTCCACCTCAACCATTCCATCCAACCTTGTGATTTCTTCCTCTCTTCAGAAACTAAACCAAACTGGCCAATTAATAAACAAACAAACCAACAAAACAAACAAAGAAACAAAAAAATAACAGACTCAAAGATAACATTTCCATACCCATTTCATTTGAGTTGATTCCTCATCCCACTCCCCCAGCTCCTTTACCCCATTTCCCTGCAGTGCCTTTATCCCTCAAGTATTCCTCCTTCTCCTCCACCCCTGCCCCCAAAAAAACTCTTTTTTTTCAGCCTCAAATGAGAACCACTTGGTGATCACTGGTAGATTTAGAAGTAACTCTTTCTATAAAAGGACAATGGAGAGAGGCATAAGCAAATAGCACTAGGAATATTTCAGAAAAGAATAGCTCTCATATTATCCCTGGAGCAAAGGCCATCTTGAATATATTTATTCCAGTACCAAACTGATTCTGACTGGATGATGTGGTGTCTGAATAAAAATGGCCCCCATAGGCTCATAGATTTGAATTCTTGGTTGAAGGAAGTGGCACTATTTGAAAAGGTTAGGAACTGTGACCTTGTTGAAGGAAGTGTGTAATTGGACATGGGCTTTGAGGTTTCAGAAGCCTGTGCCAAGCCCAGAGACTGACTGACTCTCTCTCTCTCTCTCTCTCTCTCTCTCTCTCTCTCTCTCTCTCTCTCTGATCCCTGTGGATCCAGCTGTAGAACTATCAGCTACCATGTCTGCTGCCAGGCTCCCTACCATGAGGATAATGAACTAAACCTCTGAATCTACAAGCAACCCCCCAATTAAGTGTTTTCTTTTATAAGAATTGCCATGGTCATGGTGTCTCTTCACAGCGGTAGAACAGTGGCTAAGACAGATGAGTTAACAAGACCGCCAGTTATAGACTGGCTTCCTAGAAACCTTTCTGTAATGTTTAGTTTCATCTGAAATAAAATACAGTTATCCTTAACTTACCATGGTCAGAAATCTAAAGAATTTTACTTTAATAATAACACACTTAGACTAAAATGTTCTGGCAACATTTTATATCTCTGTGTGAAAACTCCCATGATGAAGTTGGTCATACTGAAAGAATGTGGAACTGGGCAAATCTGTTTGCACAGTTTAAAATGAGTTAGTAATTGGGTTATAAAAAAACATAGTTCTGCATTATCTCTCACTTTAAAATGTCATCTTTTGTGGTACCTCATATGAAAAAGATCAAAAAAACTTCAGAACCATAAGAAACTCTGTGATTTGAGCCTCTGTCGGCATTAATTTGGGGTACGGGGTTCTGCAGAGTGCAAAGGAGAACGTGGACTTAATTATCTGAGCACTAGGATGCTTCTGGGGTACCAAGCAACGGGATGAAATGGACGCACTTTGAAGCTGACCGGGTTGAGGGCTGAACAGAGGCCTTGCCCTTGACTGAGTGATCGGGAACGTCATCGTCGACTATGCTGAGCCTCAACTTCTCAATTGGTATGTGTTCGCCAAATGGGTTATCCAATCCTTCCCAACACTGGATGCACCATAACCCCACCCAAGTCCCTGTGCTCCAAGAAATGTTCCTTGGCACGGTCTCTCCTCCACAAAGAAAGAAAAGTCTGTAGTCTGCATGTGTTTGAGACTCTTAGGCTCTCTGGTTCCTGTCTAGGGGCAAAGGCTGCCATGGCTGCAGCATCTTGAGCATCCATGGGGGTCAGTGATAAAAATCTTCCTCAGGAGGAAGTACACAAAGGTAATTCTGACCTCAGAAGCGGCCGCTGGGTATATGGCTAGACAAAAACCCAGCTCACACCACTCCTTTACAGAGCGGGCCTTTGCTCCACATTTCAATACCTAAGGCCTATGCTGACTGGTTTCCTGCTATAAATGGACTGTCTGCTTTATAAACCAAAAGTCACAAGCCTGAGAACTTTTTCGTCTCTGGTTGCAGCTCATCAAGTGTCCAGTCACGAGGAATGCCACCAGTTGAGATCACTTGTTACATTACAGTCAGTGATCATTCATAGTCTGTTATGAACCAGAGATGATGTCAAGACCATCACCACTAAGAGAAAGCACACAACCCTTCAGCTGAGGAGTTCATGAGCTGTTCAGTCATGAGCTCCTTAGAAACTCTAGTGGCAAACTTTGACTGTTATGTATCCTTTTGGAAAACCTGAGGGTTCTGATTCCAGCAAATCCAAGTCATTCCTGCTAGGCAGAGTTAGAGTGGCAAGAGCATGGTGGGAGCAAAAGCACTTAAAACATTGCTCATGAAGGGCAATCATTGAGCATTTCTACAGTGAAGCCCAGAAGGGCGAGAGAAGCAAAGAGAAGCCTACCTCTTTGGGATTGTACAGAGGGAAGGAACCAGGATATACACAAGCGAGTCTGACAGCCAGGGTCCAGTGGTGACACAAAGATATCCTGAGAAGTCAATATTGAGGAATGTTTTTGAATCAATATGTTATTTTTAAATGGCTCCGCATGTACCTAGAGAGGTTTGGATTTTATTTTTAAAGAGAACATTCACATCTTCTTTATCCCCTCCTCTTCTCCTTCCTCCTTGAAGTGTTCCTTTTTTTTATGCTGGAGGAGAGGTTGTGCAAAGGATCATTGCCTGGAGCATCATGGCCTGGACAGGATCGTGGCTATCACATATCATCACCATGTGGTGATGCAGAGGACCACATAACCCGTTTGGCAAGTGTACTGATAGAGAAGTCCCTTCTGGTGTCTTTAGGGGTCTAAGAATAAGGTTTCTAGGTGAAGCAGCAGCACGAGATGGCGGTATCAGCATCAAGGCGACACACTAAGTCGTGACAGCCCAAAACAGTAGCAACAAGAACAGTGTTCACCGGTGGGACATCCCATTGACACTTAAGAGCAAATCACAAAGAAGAAGAAAGCAACCGGGAAGGGATGACAGTAGGAAGATGTCTTCGTGGGAGGTCAACCCAGCTGGGAATGAGCACACCAGGAGAAGGGAGAATATTTCTGTGAAGAAGGGATGGGAATTTGGTTACATGCAGGAAAGCTGGCAAGGGAGAAACAGTGTAGGCAAGACAGCCAGGTTTGTCATGCAGAAACCATGTACAGATGTGGAAAGGGAGTGAGCCTATGGCGTTGGGTTGGGATTGAAGGTATTGCTATGAAATCACAGTTGTCTATAAGTAGATTCAGACATATGGTAATTAGTGTGTACATATATACATATATATGCATACCTAATGTATATATACACATTATACATTCATATAATATTATATATATACAGAGAGAGAGAGAGAGAGAGAGAGATCACCAGTTTACTAAACACAACCGTACTCAACAGCAATGAACACACATAAAGCTCAGGTCTTTCTTGAACTCTAAATAAAAGAAGAGAGAGGTGAGTGTGGCTATCAAATCAACTAGAGGGACTTGTGGCAGCCAAACGTCCAGTGTCCCAGCTGTGACATTGTGATATAATCGTGCAAGTGTTCCCATTGCAGGGAGCTAGGTAACAGGAAATCTCTCTATGATTTTCTCTTTTACAACTAAATACAAATCTATGATGATTTTTCTATCTCAATTTTAGGGTGCAGGAGAAGGAACCAGAACTTCTAGAGGACACAGAGGATCCATGGGATGAGTTTGGGAACATCATGTCAGAAAGCAAGGGATCCTTGAAGAACAGAGGACCTGCCTGAAAGGGAACCACAACAGGAACAATGTAACTATGGAGCTAAATAGCAATCATAGTTGATTAGAATCCAAGCATGTGACCTTATATTACCATTGATAACTGGTGAATTATAAGTTTAATGAAGTGTAGCATATTTGAATAGCATCCAAGTTTCACCCCACAGAAAAGCCTGTTAAATACAGAGAGCTGTACTGGTAGGATTTCTGCATTGGTATTTGCATTCACAGCTCACCTAAACATTAATTCAGTTCTAGTGAAAACAGAATCCATGCTGGGGGTGGGGGCAATAATTTGAATTCCTTTTCTTCTGCATTCGCTAATCCTAGCCAATTGTTGAAGGCACGGTGAATAATAAGTTGTTTCTAAGGTGGTTCTTTAAACCATGTTTTACTAAGTTTCAAATTCCAACTTTCTGGGGCCTTTGACCTTCAGCATCCAGGATACACCTGCACGTGAACACTGCATGGGAGGCACAGCTTGGCACTGAAGCTATTTGATCTCCACCTACAGGTATTCGCAGGACCAGCTTGCACGCACCACTGTATTCCGGTGCCTCAGAGCAATCCTGTGGCTTGCCTCCCTGGGTAGATGCTTGCTTCCCCAGACCCTCCTGAGGACATCATATTTGCAGCCATCCATCAATGGGAAATGCTGAATATGTGCACAATGGAATATTATACAGCCATGAAGTTCTGTCATTTGCAGCCACATGGATGAGCCTTGAGAGGAACCTTATGCTAAGTGAAATCAGCCAGACACAGGACATTGGAGATTGGTTTTAATGCTTTGATTCAATCAGGATTCTGCGTGACCAAGTCACGCACTTGGTCCTTGTCCGCACTGAGTTTTTGATTGACCAATAAAGATGCCATTGGCCAATGGCTGGGCACGGGGCAGGACACTTAGAGTTGTACGGTTAGGATGCAGAAAGAAATGGAGCAGAATCACCAGGATTGGGGCTTGGGGGAGGCAGAAAAGGAGAACTGCAGGAGAGAGAGCCTGTGAGCCATGTGAGAATTCCAAATTTGGGTGGTGGTCATTAGCCACCTCTCCGATTGGACCTGGGGTAGCAGGGGAAGAAGGTTAGGAGTGTCCAGCCTTTGAGGTAGCCAAGGCATTTTAAAAATGAGCTAATGCGTATGTGTCTTTCATTCGTGGATCCAAAGATCCTGGGGAAGTGTGTGCATGTGATCCTCAGGGAGCCAAAGTGGTGTAGCAAAACCTCACCACTACGACAGGAACACAAATATCACATGTTTGGGAGCTAAATATGGTGACCTCATAGAAGCTGAGAACAGAAGAGAAACCAGAGCCTGGAGAGAGTAAAGGGGTGAGAGATGTTGAAAGAGATTATCAAATATGGAAATGCACTTAAGAGAGGAGAGATGGTTTCTGATGCTTTATACTACTGCAGGGGACTGGAGCTAATCATGATTTAATGTGTACACATTGTGTAGATACACTGAATACAAGTATACGCATTCAAGATACCTGCAAAAACGATTTTGAGTATTCCCAGCACAATAAGTGTGATTGTTTGAGAAAGATACATGACTACCCTTATTGGATCCATTGCATATTAATATCTATGTATCAAAATATCACCATGTACTCATATATAGGCACACTTATTAGATATTAATTTAAAAATTTTAATGCTATTGAAACCATCACAGAGCTGCATGTGGTTAGGCACGTGGTGGTCTCCATTAAGGCACACACCCAGGAAGACACAGTAGTCCACACTTCTAGTCCTAGCACTTGGGAGGTAGAGGCAGGTGGGTCTCTGTGAGTTAAAGGCTGGCCTGGTCTACATAGTAAGTTCCAGGACAGCCAAAGCTGCATAGTGAGACCCTGTCTCCAGAATGGAGATGGTTGTGGGGTGGTGCAGAAGGAGCACATGCACAGTGAGGGCTAGCCCACTCAAAGAACAAGATAACATCCTAATTCTGCTTAGAAGAGCTATCACCCAGAGATAACTCAGCTCCGTTGTTTGTACAGCTCTAATCCAGTTGGCACAAAAACTGTGCAAGACTTCAATGTCCAATGTCGCTCAGCTCCACTAAGTGCTGGTTTTCAACTATAATTTTTTTCAGGAGCCACATGCTTGTGATCTTAGGAAACTAGAAAAATAATAATACTACACCATGATAATGAATGGTAAGCACGTGAAGTACCAATAGATTGGGCAGAAGAGAAAGGTTGCATTAAATTTCAAAATGGCAATTATTTTGTTGTTTGTTGCTGTTGTTGTTTACTTTTTATTGATTTTTTTTGTGAGTTTCACATCACAGACCCCAGTTCCCCTCATATCTGCCCTTTGCCCTTGCAACCTCCTGCCAAAATAAAACACATACACACATACCCACACACGCATGCACACACGCACGCACGTGTGTGCCGCAAACAAACAAACAACGCATAGAAAACATCTCATCCTGGAAGCTGTAGTATGCCACAGTGTGTCCCACAGTATATCCCTCTGTCCACACATCTTCACTTGCAATGTCCATTGCAATGTATTGGTCTGGTTCACGATCTCTGGCTTCTCTAACACCGTCACTATTAGATCCTCACTGGGACTCCTCCTGTTGCCCTGTGTCAAAGAGATCCTGTAGCTTTGGAACAGCAGGATCGTTCATGCTGCCCGACCATTCACATGATACAGATTTTGGGATGGGACAACTCAGAGGCCTGGATCTGGGCCCGGGTGGTAGCTGAGCTGGTCACCCTTCTGGCTTTTCTTTATCTGCACCACTGGGTGCAGGGGAGCTCTGCAGCACTGCTCAATTGCCATTGGCAGGAGGGAGGGTCAGCTCTCCTGCTCTCTTGGCTCTCGTGCCCTCCAGCTGGCCCACCAGAAGCCATGCCTCCAGAGCTGGTTGCACTGTGCTGCCCAGTCAAGGTGCGGGCCTCACCCTTGTGAGGGGCTGGGCCAGCTCTCCCACTCTCACACTCTTGGAGCCGGCTCATCCAAGCCTTTGCCATCAGGGTCACCTCTACTGTGTTGCCCAAGGGAGATGCAGAGCCTGCTCTCCAGAGTACTGCAGCTGGTAAGTTGCAGGGCTAGCCACTAGCTGGAGGTGGGGGGAGGGGAGGGTTAAGAGCACCCCTGTGCCTGTGCCACCCCACAGCAGGCAAGTGGCGGGGTCCGGGTTCCAATACTCATGCCCTCGGGGCCGGCTCACCCACACACCCAGACACCAGGACCAGCTCCACTATACTGCCTGGGCAAACGTGAAGGGCAGTCTCTACCAGTGAGAGATGCTCTCCCAAATGCAGCATCCAGTGAGGGGTGGTGCCAGTCATGCACAGCTCCTAGACATCCACGTGGTCCCTAGCGGCGGACCAACCAGGGGCACCCCCATGTTTTCTAGTGGAAATATGAGTCATAGACATTGACACCTACCCCTGCATAGCCACGTTCAGACAGGACCATCAGCCACAGGTTGGGCTGGGACATTACCATGACCTCAGGTAGCTAGCCACTCACAACCGGCTACTCCTCGCCACCCTCAAGTCTCCAGTTCCGTCTCTCTTCATAGTATTCAAGGCTGCTCCACTTCTCTTTCTCTCCTATCTGACCACCACAGACTGGCACATCGTGATGGCTCCTACTGCAGGTTGGCCACACAGCTGGTGGGCCTCCATGCTGAAGTCTGTGTCCATGGACTGACACTGAAACTGAGGTCAAAACTTCCTGCCTCTAAGCTGTTTTACCTCAGGTTTGGTTTGGTTTGGTTTGGTTTGGTTTGGTTTTGTTTTGCCATAATGACAAAACACGACTGTGATGCTTTGTATATGCTTGGCCCAGGCAGGGGCACTATTAGGAGGCGTGGCCTTGTTGGAGGAAGTGTGTCACTGTGGGTGTGGGCTTAAGATCCTCACCCTAGCTGCCTGGAAGTCGGCCTTCCACTAACAGCCTTCAGATGAAGCCGTAGAACTCTCAGCTCCTCCTGCACCATGCCTGCCTGGATGCTGCCATGCTCCCGCCTTGATGATAATGAACTGAACCTCTGAACCTGTAAGCCAGCCCCAATGAAATGTTGTCCTTATAAGAGTTGCCTTGGTCATGGTGTCTGTTCACAGCAGTAAAACTCTAAGACACGGACTAACACAAAGACTTTGGGAACAGCAAATATCTTCGAGACCCATCTTCCTCCACAAAGGGGGATTAACAAACAAAACAAATAAAAACAAGAAATGCAGCCCCTAGGTGTATCTAGATAAATCCTAGGTGTATCTAAACAAAGGCTTATAAAATCTAGGACAGGCTGATGGCATCATCGAGGAAACAATGTATGAGCCAAATGGATAAAGCTATTGGAGGTTTAAAGTTAAATGTGACAACTGTGACAGACTGATTAATATACCCATCCATAGACTGCCATACCCAGCCCTCTGGAACCTGTGTTTCTCATGACAGAAGTCACTTCATGGGCAACTAAAGAAAGACCTTGAGATGAAGCTGTCATTCTTGATTATCAGGGACAATCAATCCAATGTTCTCAGAATATAGTCCATGAATAAAGCTGTGTGAAGAGATCTCTGAGTGCTTGTGAGATAACTCCAAGGAAACAAGACAAAAGCCTTCTAACCTGTTCCTCCATAGCGTGGGTTGTTCTGGAATGTGCTTCATGCCCGTCTGGGGTGTAGTAAGTAGAAGTGGGTTTTACTTCAGATTAACCATCATCTTTCTTTTGTTATTCAATATTTCAAGCACAGATTATCCTTGTACACAGCCTAAACTCATCAATTTTGCTCATGACCTTGTTTAACTAACCCTCAGGATATAAATTGTCTGATGCCCTGAATAAAGTTGACTACTGCATGAAACTTTAGTGCATCTTATTTTAAGGCCACCACCCTCCCGGGTTCAGGCCATCAACTACAGCAGTAAATACAATGTAATCACAGGAATCCTTGTAAGATGTCTTGGTTATCTTCCTGTGACTGTCATAAAATACCTGACCAGAACAATTTAGGGAAGGATTTGTTTTGGCTCCCATCCAAACTTTGGTCACTCAAAAGGAGAAATGGCAGCAGGATCTTGAGGCATCTAGCCTCAAATCATCTGCTGCTCAGCTAGATTTCTCAAGACCACAGCCTAGGGAATGGTGTCACCCAATTAGGGTGAGTCTCCCCATCATAACTTAATAAAGTTAGTCCTTTACAGGCGTGCCTAGAGACTTGTGTCTTTGGTAATTGCAGATTCTGTCAGGTTGACAATCAGTATTAACCATAATAGAGGGAATAGTGATTCAGAGTCAATAATGGATCAGAGTCAAAGATTAGAAAATATGATGCCACTGTCTTTGAAGATGGAGGAAGGGCACCACCAGCCAAGTAGTAAAGATGCATCTAGAAGCTGGAAAGAACAAAAGAGGAACACTCAGAAAAGAAGACAGCCTTCCCAATACCTTGATGTTAGTTCAAAGAGAGTAACTTTCAGCATCTGCCCATGAGATAATAAATTCACAATGTGGAAGCCACTAGGTTTGCTGGGATCTGCTAGAGTTAATCAAGGTGAGGACTCATCTCAGAGACAATCACAGAAGAAAAGGCTCACTTCCTCACAGAGGAGGAACAGGGGTGGCTCATAAAGGTGCTGGGGCGAGGAACAAGCTGTGGAAAACACCCAGAGGAGCTCTTGTAATGCATACTTCGTGTCCCTATTATATGATTTGAGTTTGCTTCTGTGGACAGTGAACAGTAACCTTGCGACACAGGTGCAGCTGGTGGAAGTAAATTAATGTGTGTTGGGGCAAATACCTTCCCTGTTTAGCAAATGGTGTTAACTCCCCATCAACTCAATTTGGCACACACACACACAGCCCCATTTCACATCTGTGGCGTTACCTGTCACCCTGTTCTACACCTGAGAGCTGCCCCTGACTTCCAGACACATGGAAATCTTCACTCCAGACCTTGATCTAAATTAGACCTTTGCCTGTGTGTCTCAGTACCCTCTTGTTTAGACTGGGCCTCTGAATATTGGCCTCAGGCCTGCTCTATGAACGTGTCTCTGTTTTAGGACCAGTGTGGATCTGGCGACCACTTTCTGTGACCTTGCTTTTTGTGTCTTCAAGCTTATTCGGACTTCTCAGATCTAGGCTTTGATTAAGCCTTCAAGGTCTCCTTTTACCTCTCAGACCTGCATAAAAGTAACATTCATTGCTAGTTCTTATACCTGGTAGAGTTGGCATCCACACATCAAAAGGAAGGTCTTTATCTTCTGCAACCTGAACAAAACAGTAGACACAACGAATTACCTGCCTATTACTGTGCATGTTAGTTCCACTACAAACATACATGATGTATGTCTATGTGTATATGTGTATATGTATATGTGTGTGAATGTATGTATGTGCGTATGTATGTATGTGTATACGTATGTGTGTAGTATGTATGTATGTATGATTTGATTATAGAAGACCCCACAAGAAACAGCCAGATACTATGGATTATAATCACAACATACTCCGGAGGCAAAAAGCAAGAGAGTCGGGACTTCAGGACCAGTCAAGACCCTGTCTCAAAAGGCAAAACCAACCAACAGATACCAAGCAAGGTTAGAAGTCAGAATATCAAGGCCCTAGACCTCCTATCCTGAGCATATACCAACCTTCTTAAGTGACTGTTCTCCATAGACCATGACCATGTTGATGTAGTGAATGTGGCTAATCACAGGGCCACTGTGTTCCAGTCACAGTGAGTTGAGCTGATTGGTGTGTTGGCCTCAACACCAACCTGGCAATTAGCCCAAGACTGGACAAATGACCCAAGTCATCAGCCAGTCATAGAATAGCCCCTTGCCAAAATGTTTCCATAGCAATTGAAAGAGGTGCCCTTTCCTGAAGGAGGTGAGGGAGCAAGATGAAGACAGCCAGGTCTCTGATCTCATGAGGGAAAACCTGATGACGAGAATAAAGTAGGCCAAAGACCAGAGAGTCATAGCAAGTACGTGAGCTTTAGCAGCATTTCAGTCCCATGAGAAGCACACTGCTTGCAAGTGTAGGCTAACATCTGAATGCTCGGGTGACCATGGGCAACTTGTCTTCTCTGGAGTCAAGTTTCCTGCATGTAAAGAGAAGGTTACATTTGGTATTTAGCTCATGGAGATATTAGAATAAAGGAATCCATCCATATCAAGCATCTTGAACAAGGCCTGGCACATGGTCATCTCACAGTAAATAACAAAAAATAGGACAGACAAAATGCCCCAGCAAGGGAAGGAGCTTGCCACAAAACCTGAAGACCTGAGTTCAAACCCTAGACCTCCACTTGGTAGAAGGTGAGAATTGACTCCTCCAATTGTCCTCTGACCTCTATAAGGAGGCCATAACATGCAGCCCCTCAATACACTTTAAATAAATGGAATAAGTAAAAGTATTTTATAAATATAAACTCTTCTAGTTGCCCACAAGACTAGCCCTACCCTTGTCCTGATTTTGATTCAGTTCCCAGAGCAAATAGCTTCCACGTTTTGCCCTGTCAGTAGTTGGCCTCTATCACTTATGACCTGAAGAATCCTGAGAGACACAGTTGTTTTCCTGAATTCCCAAACCCCATGAAATACTTTAATGAAAAAAAAGTTTTCATAGTTGGGCAAGTTTTGGCAACATTTAGCTATTTACTGCATTTTAATTTATACATTTCTCCCTCTTTGAGAGTCACATTAATGCTCAAAGGCTCTGAGAAGCCTGCAATTCAGAAGTCACAGGATTTTATTCCACAGACCCTCTCCAAACATATTTAACTGCAGTTGTCATTCTTCTTAAGACCTCTCCATAGTCTTCACAAGGAGCTTTTCAGAAAACAGGCTTTGCCAAATGGATAGGCCGTCCAGATGAGACAACTGAAGAGTCTGCAGAGCCTCAGGCTGAGTCCAGCTCTGTTCGACACTGAGGCAAGCTATCCTCTTTCAGTCCCTCTGATCCCGTGCAAATATGCACAGTTGTCATTGAGCATTCGAAGAGTGCGTGCTGAACACACTGCTTTCCATTTTATGCTGTTCCCAAACTGTGTTATCATCATAGCTTCAAGATCCTTGAAGATCAACATATACCTTGGAAATTTAAGTGGCAGAATTAAAATGAATTTTTTTTGTAACAGTTTGGAAAAAATTATGTGAGACATGTAATGGCCTCTTAGGTAAAAGATAACAAGAAGGCTCGCTTTTATTTTCCAAGAGGCAGGGTCAATAGAGAGAGAGCATACAGTTCAAGAGGATTTCAACTCACTCATGGTGCCAGATCCCTTTGCTTTTATTTGTAGAACAGTCGAAACATTGTATAAGTCACCCCCATGTCCCTCTAAATCCTAATGTATAATTATGCAAAGCTGTTTGTATTGACCTTTAGGTCAAATCTGGGCAGTGGATATCACTCTTATGGTTACTAATAATTGTAATTGATTGTTGGGTCCAAAGAACTGTCAGAGGGGACTTTTGGTCCTAGGGGGAGACTTAGGTCCCTCTGGCAGCCTTACAACCTAAATTAGACTGTGTTGTATAACAGTATCAGGCATCTGATATGGGACTTGCCAAACTTCATGGCTTCAGGCTCACGGAATGTACATCCCTGCTCCAGGGAGGTTAAATATTTTTCCAAATCAGTAGATAAAACAAACTCCCTGACCTCAACTTACTTCCTGGCGCCGGGAGTCCTGAGTAGCTCCTGAGGAGTGTCTGTCTGCTATCAAGTGACAGGACACATT
The DNA here is from genome assembly GCF_021556685.1 of Rattus norvegicus. Classification (NCBI taxonomy): domain Eukaryota; kingdom Metazoa; phylum Chordata; class Mammalia; order Rodentia; family Muridae; genus Rattus; species Rattus norvegicus. The sequence goes on from NC_141535.1 coordinate 62,779,009, forward strand.
CAGACTGGCTCCTGCACTCGGGACCATGTGGTACCTGATCCTGTCTCCATCTTTGGAGCTAAGATTTTTGGCTACAACTTAGTTTCTGAGTCCAGAGGGCAACAGGCCAGGGGTAGATACCATTATACGCCATTGAATCAGGCTTGAAGGGCAACTGGGCCTTCTTAGAGTGTGAGGCAATGTGCTGTAGCGAGAGGCCACTGAGAGCCGGTCCTCACAGACCCGGGCAATGACGTCACACCTGAAATGGCGAGAAGGCTGTAAGACCGTCTTAAGGACATACTATGCGCAGGCTTTAAACCTTATAAAGCCAACCAGAAGGGAGTTAATCCACGAAAGGGAACATGAAGCTCCTTCCCCAGAGGGTCACTTGACTCTTACTGACATCTACTGACTACGGTAGACACTGTCACCGAAGAGATGACACAGAACTCAAGGGAATGTTAGATGAGAGAGGGCGGTTCCCCCGGGTGGTCTAAAAGATGAAACAAATTAATAGCAAAGGGAAATAAATGGCAGGAATTAGAAAGTCTGTAGAGACCTCTGTCTCCTGCGCAGGATATGTGTGTCAGCCCAGAGATCTCCGTAATAGATCTCCGTAATAAACCTCACCTTTGCTTATTTAAAAAAAAGAAAAAGAAAAAAAAGAAAGTCTGTAGAGTGCGAGAGAGAGTGGACATCAATTTCCTAACACAATTAAATCCTTCATGATCCTTCAAGAGATCTAGCACCATAGTTGAGGCTTCATATATTTTAAGTTCCCCAACACATTCAGCTTTCCCTCTTCCAGTCAATTCTATTTGCTTTTAAGATTCCCCTGCATTTGTACTGCTATGCACAAGCAAGCTACAGAGAGAGGGAGAGGGAGAGAGAGAGAGAAGGAGAGAGAGAGAGGGAGAGAGAGAGAGAGAGAGAGAGAGAGAGAGAGAGAGAGAGAGAGAGAGACTGAGAGACTTCTGGCTCTCCCTGCTTCCCTGTAAGTAGGTCATGTTTAACCAGAAAGTGTGGATTTGTTTCTCATCTTTACTGAATCATTGAACTCAATATTCTCCTTCCAGCTCTTCTCACTGAACGTGGAGACTTGTACAGCCATATTCTTCCTATTCACACCCTACCTCAAGAGCCTGTGACTAGCCCAGTAACTCATATTCTAAAACACACACAACCGAGGCCAGCTCGAATTGTCTACGTCACACAGCCATCCTTCTCCCGTAATGCACTAAGCTAAACCACCTTACAATGGTCCCTCAGAGAATGCCTCAACCCACTGAAGGCCATGACTGGAAACCTCCAGAAGGTAGGAGGAGGCAAGGTCATCACTTGCCTCTTCTCTACCCTTCCGGACCTGTGTGGTACCCTCCTGTGCACACATGTGACCCTTGATGAACTTATGGTAGACTGAATGGACGGAGGAGCTCAAGACATCATTGGGTTGAAGAAATTTTTTCATAACTGTCATCATGACTAATTACTCCAAATTGAAATCATAAAAATAAAACATTTTTGAGTTCTATTCTTTTTTAAATTTATGATATTGTAACATACTTACATTTCTCCCTTCTCTTTCCTCTCTCCAAACCCTCCCATACACCCTTTCCCACTCCTTTCTTTACTAATTATTTCATGCATATATGTATATACAAACGTATTTCTAAATATAACCTGTTCGGTCTGTATTATGCTACTGTATGTGTGTTTTCAGGGCTGACTATTTGGCACTGGACAACCAATTGGTGTGCTCTTCTCTGGAAGGCCATCTTCCCCTATCCCAGCCTTTCACCACTGTGCATAGTTCCCTGTTGAGGCTCGTGGGTTCCTCTCCCTCCAGTTTCCCATGTTCATTGCTGTCATCCTTGTCCATCTCACGTTTGAACAGTCATGTTGGTGAGTCTCTATTGGTGTAAGCTTTTGATATTACTAGGAGATAAAAATCCCACAGCAAACTCCCTGATCTTTCAGCTCTTACAATCTTTCTGTCCCCTCTTCTGCAATGTTCCCTGAGCTGGGAGGTGGGAGTGTTTTGTTAGTTGTGTTCTGCATTTTGATTGACTGTGGTTTCCTGTAATGATATCCATCTGATACAAACTGAGGCATTTTCTTGCCTCAGTTTGACTACACTTATCTGTCGGCAAAGGACAGACGTTTAATTGTTTGAAGAAACACTGGGGAGTGTGTCTTGTCTTCCTGGCATCTTCGATCCTTGTCTGAAAACAAAATAAAGCTTTCTTTTGAACTTTTGTCTCATCTCCACAAGGTACAAAGTACCTTGAACAAAGTACAGTGTGTGCAGAAGATCTCCAAAGAGAAAGGGACCATGTGATCAAAAGGTGACAGTATTTTTGTGGTTCAGTGGCATTTTCTTTTCTGAGAAAGAACTTAGTTCTTGTGTCTGCAAACACACTGCTGGTCCTTTACAACACTGCTAGATAAACTAATTTGTTTGAAGCCTTAACGGAATCTCAAACACCTCACATGTTACCTGGAACATATTAGCCCCTGGATCATCATTTGTCAATTGAACAGCAGGTCAGAAGAAACTGCTAATGGTATTTCTGATGTTCTTGTAACGGTTAAGACATTGAATTTATCCCTATACGCCAACGTGGGAGCTCTTAGCTAAGACCACACAACGGTCCCTCAAAAAATGTTGGCTATTGCAATGAAATTTTAAAAACAGAAATCCAGACTGTTGCAATAGCTAGTGAACACTGCAAGTTCCTTTTGCATTTGGAAGAAATTTGCTGATGTTTGCCTCAGTTTGACTCGAGTTTCTCAATCTGGTCTTTTCCCCCCAACATTCTTGGCATCATGTCAAAAAATTATAAAAGCAATTTTAAGGCAATCAACAGACCATCTGAGTCATAACTAAGACATACTTCTGGAATTCAAAACCCCAATGCACCATTTCTTACACTACCTGAACTAACAAATAAATATAATATAATTATACAAACTGTATAGAAGTTCATTGAGATGTATGGACTTTGGACTTAATTAATTTTGGTTTATGATGTTTTTATTTGCAAATTCTTTTTAATAAATTAATAAAAATAACTATAGAAGAATAGTTAATAAACATAAAGATATAACAATTTCTCAGTGCTGAATTATTAAATTGAGTTCCTTCTTTTCTGTTCATTTGTTTGTTTGAAACAGGATCTCATATAGCCCAGGGTGGCCTCAGAGTCCTCTGTAGCTGTTCACAGCCTTGAACCCCTGATTCTCCTTCCTCTACCTCTCCAGTGCTGGGATTACACACATGCATCACCATGCCCTGTCTGTGCAGAGCTGGGAGTCTAATTCAGACCTTTTACATGATAGGCAATGTCTTATGAACCGAGCTACATCCCAACTCTACAGTGGCTACTCCCTCTAAACTGGTCTGTATCATTTGAAAGCTGTCTCTAGGGGCTGGAGAGATGGCTCAGTGGTTAAGAGCACTGTCTGCTCTTCCTGAGGTCCTGAGTTCAACTCTCAGCAACCACATGGTGGCTCACAACCATCTATAATCAGGTCTGGTGCCCTCTTCTGGCCTGTAGTTGCATACATGCAGGCAGAAAGCTGTATGATGTATACATAATAAATAAATAAATGTTTTTTAAAAGGGGGGGCGGGTTGGGGATTTAGCTCAGCGGTAGAGCACTTGCCCTGGGTTCAGTCCCCAGCTCCGAAAAAAAAGAAAAAGAAAACAAAAAGAAAAAAGAAAGCTGTCTCTAACCCATGTAAGTCAGACCAGTGGATTGAATTGGATATGCAGTAAAATTTATAATTTAACAGCAAGATAGGGCTGCAGATGTGATTCCAGTGGAGTAGATGCCTTGCATGCTCAATGCCCTGGGTTCCGTTCCCAGCACTGTACGTAAAAGATGAAAAACTGTGGAGGGTGGTCTCCTGCATCCTATGTGACAGCAAGATGAGTTCATTCACTGCAATGGGTCATAGCTCTGTGATTTAGTTACTTCCCTCAATATGTCCCATTCAGTGGAAATGTCTTTTAGAATCTCCATATTTTCCTGTGCTATGATTCTGAGACTTTACAATGAAAACTTGGGAGCACCTAGTTTCTGGGTGCCTCAGAGCACAAAAGTAATTTTACTTTTCTTCAAGTAGATGATGGCAGGGTGCAGCTGGGATTGCTGAGGGAAATTATTGCCTGAAATTGAGGCTTCCCCCTCCTGGAGGCCTTACCCTGCCGTTGTTACCTACCATTCTGAACACACTGGGAAGTTAACCTTGAATTTTTTTTTAAAAAGTGGGGGGGGTCCTTTTCTGTTGTTGTTGATGTTTGAGGTCTTGTTTCTCTATAACCACAATGTCTTTATTTAAACTGCCCATGTCTGGGAACTCAAATCCAGATCCTAGCCTTGTACAGTGACCATTTTATCAATTCTCTATTTTTTTTTCACAGAAGCAAATGCCACAGAAATTATTTGAAATAAAGCAAAATTTGAAATTTGAGGGCTGATGAGCTGCCCTGGGGCTCCACTTACTATATATAATATTAGTACTTTTAAAATGCTTTACAAATGGGGGCGGGGGAGATAGTTCAACAAAGTTTTGGCCACAGAAGCATGCAGACCTGAGTTTGGATCCTCAGTAATCATAGAAGATCATAGTTAGGCATGATCACATACAGCTATAAGCCTAGGTCATGCCAGGGACACAAGATCCCAAGACTCACTGGACAGCCATTCTAGCCAATCAGAAGGTTGTGAGACCAGGGTCAGTGAGATCCTCTCTCAAAAGACAGGGTAGGAAGCAATGGAGGAAGACACCTAACATAACCCTCTGTTCTCCCCAAAAACCTACAGAGGAACCTGCATGCACATGGGCACACATGAACACACACACACACACACACACACACACACACACACAACATTGGTTACAATCACTAAAATTAAAAAATAAATAAGTAAAAGTTAAAGTTAATGTCCAGCACTCCTGGACCTACATTTCCAGAAAGCAGCCCTTGGCCGTTGCACAGTAGCAGCCCCTGTTAATGCAGGGCACGAGCTCTTCAAACTGGCCAGCCCCATAGAACAACTCCTCCTACCATATACCTTGGGTCCCACCATGGACTCTTTCCATGTCTAGCTCATAGAGGCCCATGCATCTCTGGCCTCTTACCTATACCAATACATGTTCTAACTGATCCAGAGAGCACAATAGCACCATGGCACAGGGAGCAATGTATGTAGACCGTCCTCATCCAATACAGTTAACGCATGAGTATGAGAGCTTTTCTTGGTTGCCAACTTGACTACATCTGGAATTCACTAAGATGAGGTCGCCAGGCATAGCTGTGAAGGGTTTTTAGTTAACTGGCTCATTTGAAGTAGGAAGACCCACCTTAAGTCCGGATCATTTTGGGTCATAAGACACACCTTAAATCTGGGCCACACCCTCTCGTGGCAGCTTACACAATGCCCAAGGAAGAAAGAAGCTTTTGTCCTTTGCCTGCTTGCTCCTGGTCTCAATGCACTGGCATTAGAGCCAGTCTTCAGGATTAAGACATATACTGAGGACCTGATGAGACATCCAGCCTCGTGGTCTGAACAACTACAGGATTCTTGGACTTACTCACTGGGAGATAGCCATTATTGAACTAGCTGGACCACAGCCTATAAGTCACTCTAATAAATCCCTTTAAATGTAAATGTGTGTATATACATACATACAAATACATATACACACATATATGCATATACATGTATTATATACATACACACATTATATATTCATATATTCATATATATTCATTCTATCAGCTCTGTTTGTCTTGTGAGAACTCTGACTAATATATGTGTCAACTGAGAACATAAGGTGTGACTAAACTACAAAATAGGATTTTTCAATTCATTTTTATTCAATGGCTAAATTAAAATCTTAAAAATAATAACATTCAATTGTATGATTCTGCCCCAAACCAAGTGAGATTATGATGCTTCTGTAGGGTTCTTGCCTTTCCTATATGCCCTAATTAGACCCTGTGTTCTCTTTAAGAAAATTCCCAAGGATAACCCCTCTCTCCTCCATAGGCCTGTTCTGTGTCCTTTTCTCACAAGGGCGTCCTCTGCTTTGTAGGACAGCCAGTGGAGCACCTACCGAGGCATTTTACCCTCTCAAGAACGTGCATCAGATGCCGGAACTTCCTGTGCTTTCTCACAGGTGTCCCTCTCTGCTGTAAGTGAATTGGAAGCAAGTCCTAGAGAACTCTCTAAAGATTTGTTGATTTTGTCTTCTCTGCAATAATAGTGTGAAAATGACTTCCTAGTGATTGTCACTCACTGGTCATTGTGAGCAAAAGAGAGAAAGAGTGAAGGGTTTTGAGTTGTTTGGCTTGGTCTCTTCATGAAGTAACAGAAGAGATATCTGTAAATGGGAGAAGTCACCCAAAAAATCCATCCAAATCAAGACCCCTCTTCTGATCTCAAGGAAAATGACAGTGGACCAGCATTTACATGTGGTTAACAGCATGTTTCGGTTTTATAATCTCACAGGACACAGACACAGTGGTGACTAGCAAGGACAAATAATCAAAGGCAGATGCTTCAGACACCACTTAGCAAGGACAAATAATCAAAGGCAGATGCTTCAGACTCCACCCAAACAGGCTTTAGTGAGTTCCCAAAGCTGGGCACCAAGGTGCACTTTCTCTACTGTCCACTCTTCCTTCTAAATTACAATCAAATCCACTTCTGGCAGATCTTCCTAAGTAAATATCGAATTCTGACCAAGGATGTGAATGTGGGGATAAAGCTGATAGCGTCACACAGTGAGTGTCGCACAGGGAGTGTCACACAGGGTATTTGCCTCCCACGACCCAACGAGTATTAGATCAACTTCCCAATAGTGAGGAAAGGGGGATTTTATAGAAAGTGTTTTCCAAGTATATGGCCACTGTTGGTTTTCCTTCAATTGACATGACCTAGTCAAGATATTATAGTGTAGGTTTGTGTTAGATTTCACTCAACATTAGTCTAATTAAAGTATTCTGAGCAAGTTATAGATTCTGAGATAGCCACTGGGACCTCAAATTGCAGTGTAGACCAGAGAGTTGCACCTTCCCGTCCAAATGCTCAGGGCACCCCTGCAACTCAGACATCAAGTATGTGCGGTTTCCTGAGCCTGATTGTGAGCAATTTTATCCTTCCCTCAAGACATCCCCACTGTGTAGCTGAGATGCCTATGTAGATAGGCATCCATCGTGACATCCATCCATGCGCCAGGTGCCCTCTGCACCTACTGGACATCGTGCCATAGACCCCGGCTTATTTTCCTGAGTGTTTCCATGTAATGTCCTGACTCTAAAAACCAGTGGGACACTGGGCATTGAAGCTCCACTGCCAGAGGAATTTGTGGGATTTTATTCTGTGGAAACAGAATTACAAAATTTTAAAGCTGGCAGAAACTTTCCAGGTCCAGTCCTGCCAACAGTCCGATGAACCGAAGCCCTTTACTGAGGGATACTGTACTGGGCAGCACAGTGAACAATCGGCATTATCGGCCAGAGTCTATGGCCTGAACGTCATCTCTACTATCTTAGAGTTCTTCCAAGAAGCACCGCACCATGGTGTATTCTAGAATATAAAGTGGGGTCCTTATTTGTTTTGGTCACAACTATTCCAGTGACTCAAGCAGATCCTGGTATATAATGAAATCAATAAAGGAAAAGGAAGAGGAGGAGGAAGGAAGAGAGAGGAGAGGAAGGAGGGAGGGATGGAGGGAGAGAAAAAGGAGGGAAGGAGGAAGGGAGGGAGAAGGAGGGGACATTGCACTGGGTGGCTGGCAGGGGGTAAAAGAATGCTGAAACTTGAAACAGGAGGGAAAATGGGGGCATTTGCTCAGGTTTCTCTCATCCCTTTAGCCCCATATTTTTCATATCAATCTTAACAACAGTAGAGGGCATTTCGATCACTAACCTTAGTATCTTCCCTTTTGGAAAATAAGTTGAATGATTTGACACCAAGTGGCACACCACTGTGAGAACTTACAGAACACTGAGAATTTTTCAGTTGAGCATTAATTCCATTTTTTATTGTATCTTAAGTTGAAATTAACACTGAAGAAAAGTTTAGCCTAATAGAGCCTTTGACTCAGTCAGTTCGATGCCAGAAAAAGAGTTGTTGTTGGGAAAGAGCTTGGAGCTGCCATATCAAAGGCCCAGCGGCCACTGCTGCAGCTCTAGGGCCAGGACAACTCCCACGGGGACAGAATTCCTGCTATCTGACTCTTGTGGCACACACAGTGCCCAAATGGACTCCAGTGGTATACAACCCACCCCTCAGATTGGTCTCAAATCTTTTCAGTGTGCCCAAGTGTGGGCTGACTCTCAAAGCCAATTCCCAGGGTCATGAAAAATCTGTGTGTAAAATAGTCTGGGTCCGGGGCAGGAGAGATGGCTCAGCGGTTAAGAGCACTGACTGCTCTTCCAGAGGTCCTGAGTTCAATTCCCAGCAACCACATGGTGGCTCACAACCATCTGTAATGGGATCTGATGCCCTCTACTAGTGTGTCTGAATACAACTACAGTGTACTCACATATATTAAATAAATAATTTTTCTAAAAAGTCTGGATCCATTCCATGACTAATAATACTCAGAAATCATGCATGTTCCTGTGACCAGAAACATTATCTGGAAAGAGAGAGAGAAGAAAAGGTCACCTGGGAGATCCACAAGCACTTGGGACATGGCCACTCATTGAACTCTGTGTGTGAGCTCACCACACTGTGGTCTGAATCTGACCCCAGGCTGGACCATCTCCCAGCTGACCTGCACTAGAGAAGGCCAGTGGCAATCTCAGATCAGCAGTGCTCACACTACAAGCTATCATGCTGTCAGTGGGGTACTTGGCTCTTGGAGACCTCATAGACTAGCTAAAGGGCCAGAAATCCAATACATCAAGAAGTTTGAGTCTGGTGCCATGTGGTAAGAGGAAGACAAGCAGTAGATGGAGGAGCAGAAGCTGGAGGCACAGAGTTCAGCACCACCAAGTTTGTCTCCTAGCCAGCATCATGGCCAGCTGCTCCTAGGATGGCCGAGTCCTCACCTGGACCTGGGCAGGACGTTATCTGTCACACAGCCAGCATCCTCACTGTCTTATGCAGAGACGTAAGGTGACCCTGTGGAAGGAGTTGATGGACAGGAAGTGGGTACACCGGTGGCATCAACAGGGCTGGGGTTCTGTGTTATAGAGTCAGCAGAGCTAGTCATGACATCAGGCAGGCTTGGATCCCCATGCACCAATCACAGGACCACCCCTTAAGGCAGCTAACTAACCGGACAACTGAGACGAAGAGCTCTCAACTGCAGTGAGAATGCTTTCCCAGGAACAGTTACAAACTTAGCCAGGTTGACAGCATGTCTTGATTATCATGACTCCATGTGGTTTATACTGTACTGCTCAACTGAGAGAGCTCGTAAAGAGGAGACTAAAAACGACTTCAAATCTATTATTTCAAATGCTTGGGCCATTTTCGTGTATCGATAGTTCATAGCTGGGAGTGGGAGGTTTCTAAGCAATTAAATAGGCTGTGAGAGTGAACTGGCTGTGACATCTGTCACTCTGCTGTTTGCCAAGGGTTGATTTGACTAATGTGGCAGATATCCTACCCAAAGCCATTCCGTTGGCTGGACCTTCCCCAGCAGAGGAAGGCCAAGGATATACAAGCAGCATTCATCTCTTCATAGTACCTTCAAATAAACTCTCAGAACACAAAGTAATTACATGAAATCATTTTGTTTATGGGACCAGAGACATGACCCAGCATGTGCCAAGACCCATATTATGGAAGGAAAGAACCAACTTCCATATGTTGTTCTCTGACTTCCACATGTTTACCATGACAGGGGCACACATACTTGTGCTCTCTCTGTCTCTCTCTGCCTCTCTGTCTCTCTGTCTCTATCTCTCTCTGTCTCTCTGTCTCTCTCTGTCTCTCTTCTCTCTCTCCCCCCTTTCTCATCCGTGTGCACATGTATGTGTAACACACACACACACACACACACACTCTAAACAAATACAATAAAAAGTCTCTGACTCACTGAGCAGTGGTGGCCCATACCTTTGATCCCAGCACCAGAGGCAGGCAGACCTCTAGTTCGAGCCCAGCCTGATCTACAGAGCTAGCTCTAAGATAGCCAAGGCTATACAGAAACAGGGGTCTCAAAATAAAAAAAAAAAAGTCTTCAACTCAAAATAACTTTAAGAAGCACTAATTTTATCATGATTAGGAGGTATGGATCTTGAAGCAGGCTTAGTAAGCTATGAGTAAAATAAGCAGGTGGTACCCCACTGCTTGTCTCATTTGCTCTTGGTTTTGCTTTCCATTTGGTTTGGTTTGGTTTTCCATTGAGTGGTGACACTTTAAAAAAAAAAAAAATGTTTATCCAAGGTCTGACTGTGACTTTGCTACCACCTTCTGGCAAAAACGTGAACACCTGAGGCTATTTGATTACACTGAGTTTCTAGAATTTTGTTTAAATTATACATTTATTTCACATCCATCTACTTACTACTACCAGAAGTGAAATTTGGTAAAGGGTAAAGGGAGCACAGAGAAAAAAGGCCTTCTTCCAACACGTAAGAAAATTCAAATTTTAAACTGTTTCGAATACTCAAGGTCCAGTAAAAGAAAAATGGTGGCTACAAATATAAGCGGAAAATTTGGAAGAAAAGAGGTTAAGGAAAAGCCCCTGTGTTGGTTTGAATGAGAATGTCCCCCACAGTCTTGGTCATTTTACCCCAGTTGGTGGCGCTGTTTGTGATGTGTAGGAGATGCAGTCTTGCTGTAGGAAGTATGTAACTGGGGCGGGGGGGAGGGGGGATATTGGCAGGGCGTAAGTATTGGCAGATGGGGGTATGGGCATGGACGGGAGGCAGTGGTGGGAGGGTCTGCTTCCAGAGTAAAAAGTTTCCCCTGCTTCCTGACTGTTCTCTATGCTTCCTGCTGAGTTTCATGCTCTAGCCACTATTGAAAGGGTTATCAGGAAGTCAAGCCAACTTGGAAGATCACAGGGGCAGACTTTGAGGAATGTATCTGCCAGGAAGTGAGGCTCTGCAGCACCGCAGCCTTCTACCATGATGCTTTGCCACAGACTCAGAGGCAGTGGAGCCAGCCAGCCGAGGACTGAAACTTTTCCTCCCTTTAAGTTGTGTCTCGGCTATTTTGTCACAGGGATAAGAGGCACAGGGTCTCCTTCTTGCTAGGGAAGAACACGTTCCCTAAGATCCTCTATGGCAGTGGTTCTCAACCTTCTTGACACTGCCACCCTTTAAAACAGTTCCTCGTGTTGTGGTGACCCCAATCATCAAAGTATTTTCATGGCTACTTCATGACTGTAAATGCCTGGTCTTAGGTGACCCCCCCAAACACGAAAGGGGCCATGACCCACAAGATCCGCTGCTCTAGACCGCTGGGTCAATTTAGGTAAACAGGCAGAAACCCTGAGGTGGTTTGAGTGAGAAGTGCCCAATAGATTAAGGTGGTCAAACACTTGGTTCCCAGTTGGTGGTACAGTGAGAGAGGCTTAGGAGGTGTGGCCTTGCTAGAGGAAGTATGTCACTGGGGGCGGGCTTTGAGAGTTTGAAAGCTAAAGGCATGCCCGTTTCCTCTGTTTCCTTCCTGCTTCAGGTTCACAGGAAGCCCTTAGCTTCCGGTTCCTGCTACTGTGCCTGTTGCTTGCTGCCATACCTCTGCTCCTCCAGCACGGACTCTAACCCTCTAGGAACTGTAAGTCCAAATAAACTTCCTTCTACACGTTGCCTTGGCCATGGTATTTTATTCAGCAGCAGAAAAGCCACTGATAGAATAGTGACACAGGATGAGATCATCTTATTCACAGTTCACTATATCATAGGGTGATTAGTATTGTAATGAAACACCATGACCAAAGCAACTTGAGGAGGAAAGGGTTTATTCAGCTTACACAGCACTGTTCGTCATTAAAGGAAGTCAAGACAGAAATGCAAACAGGGCAGGATCCTGGAGACAGGAGCTGATGCAGAAGCCATGGAGGGGTGCTGCTTACTGATTTGCGTCCCATGGCTTGCTCAGCCTGCTTTCTTATAGAACCCAGGACCACAGGCCCAGGGATGGCCCCACCCACAATGGTCTAGACCCTTCCCAGCAACTACCAAGTAAGAAAATGCCTTACAGCTGGATGTTATAGAAGATGGTATGGAGGCATTTTTTCAATTGAGGTTCCCTCCTTTCAGATGACTCTGTCTTGTGTCAAGTTAACACAAAACTAACCAGAAAACACTATATAAATGATATTGTGTGGGACAGGCATGGTGTGACACCTTTAATCCTAGCACTCAGGAGTCAGAGGCACATGGATCTCTGTAACTTCAAGGCTAGATGAGAAAACATATCTCAAAAGTACACACACACACACACACACACACACACGCTGACATCTTGCAGAATAAATGGCCAGTTCTTTATAAAAGTCACATGAAGGGGGCTAGAGAGACTACTCAGAGGTTTAAAGCACAGGCCGTCTTCTAGAGGACCGGGATTCTGTCCCCATGGTGGACACCCACATGGTGGCTCACAACCATCTATAACTCCAGTTCTAAAAGAGTTTTCTGGCCTTATTGGGCATCAAGCACACACGCAGAATAAGCAAACATCATATTTTTTTTATTAAAAAATGTTTTTCAATCAAAAAAGGGGGGTGCATGGAGTCAACCACAACAGTGAAGTGAGGTAGTCAGTGAAGCCCAGTCGTCTGACCATGATTAAATCATCCCATGTATAAATCACTCTGTCCATAGTCCCACTGAGGGAGATCAGTAAGCCAGGTACCCCAGTTTGCTCGTCCATCCATCCATCCATCCATCCATCCATCCATCCATCCATCCATGGGGAACCACTGTGACTTAAAGTGCTTTGAAAGAGGAAAATGCTACCATGGCCCATCAGCAGCTGCTTCTTTTGTTAAAGATTTCATGTATGTGTCATGTATGTGAGCACACTGTCTCTGTCTTCAGACGCACCAGAAGAGGGCATCGGATCCCACCACAGATGGTTGTGAGCCACAGTGTAGATGCTGGGAATTGAACTCAGGACCTCTGGAAGAGCAGTCAGTGCCCTTAACCTCTGTGCCCTCTCTCCAGCCCCAGCAGCCCTATCTTAAACTGTCTGCTCAACGTTCTCTGAACAGGCTGACAAACTTTAAGACATTCATAGGTCGCCTGATGATCTTGTTGACTGGACAGAGGAAGCCTAGGGTTGGGGCTGAAATCTGTGTTTCTTATAAGCTCCTGGGGAAGAATACTTCTCAAATAATCAACTATTTTTCTTTCCAGTCATATTTTACCTCAGGCTTTGAGGAGGAAATATCCATCTGCCTGTGCTCTGATTCCCCAACTTTCAACACCACAGTTTTCACACAAGGCTTTCTGAGCCCCTGAAAATTGACGTGCTTGACACCACTTTCTTCTTGGATTCCATCTGATAAGCCAACACCACCTCTTCATTGAGTGAGCGTCAGCCTCACAGTCTATTGCTGGTACAGAAAATCCCCTGTGAGTGAAATCAAAGCCTTGAAATCCAGGACACTCGCTCCTCGTGATGCTACAGCACCGGATGTCATCAGCTACAGCTGTGGGCTGGGAGGCCATGGCTACTGGGAAGGTCTGCTGTTGAGTGTCTGAAATAGACTTTTTGATCAGAAGGTCCCTTCATACATTTTAAGGAAGTGAGCTAACAACTGTATCTTTCTTATTCTTTATTTTCTGACATTATAATCTAATTACCTCATTTCCTCCTTCCCTTCCTATATAACCCCCTAAGTCTTCCTATATAACCCTCCTTGCTCACTCTTGAATGGTCCCCCTTCTTTTATTGACTGTCATTACACGCATATCTGTTTACACATATATATTCCTAAATACACAGCCTGCTCAGTCTGTCTAATGTCACGTGTATGTATGTTTATCAGGGCTGACCACTCGTTATTGGATAGCCAGTGGGTGCCCTCTTTTCTGGGGAAGACTATTTCTGCTCTCAGCATTGGATAGTAAGTAGCCTGCAGTTAATCTTCCTGGGCCACCGCCCCAACCCCTCCCAATGTAGCATGTCATCCGTGTGTCATCCGTGATCGGCTCCTGTATGTGTGTCACCCGTGATCAGCTCCTGTTTGTGTGTCATCCGTGATCAGCTCCTGTATGTGTGTCATCCGTGATCGGCTCCTGTATGTGTGTCATCCGTGATCGGCTCCTGTATGTGTGTCATCCATGATCGGCTCCTGTATGTGTGTCATCCGTGATCAGCTCCTGTTTAGTTAGCAGGTTGCTGGAGATCTCTCGAGTGCAACCCCCTTGCGAGTGCAGCCCTAGCTCCATCTTTTATCTTCCTTTTAGCTTCAGTATTTTCTATTATTTTAAGAGTTTTATGCAACATATTTTTCAGTGGCAAATAACATCTAAGAACCAAAACAAGTAATGGTTGGGGATTGGCCTGGTCCTGCTATGCATTCAAATGCTAAATTCTGTCCTCCCATATCTGGCTGCCCCAAGAATTCCCACATAGCCTTTGTTGTGTAAACCTCACTCCCCAATTTAAAACTATAGGTTAAATAAAACTGGCCAATTACTGGGGAGAAGAGAAAGAGGCAGGGTCACAGGCAGGGACCAAGAGAAGGAGAAAGGAGAGGGAGAAGAGATCGCCATTAGACTCGATGAACCAGGAGCACATGCTCAAGTGAAACAGTCCGCCAAGACAGACTACAGGAGCGGAAGTAACCTGGAAAGACTCAAACACAAGGAATTGGGGAGCACAGTTGGGGACGTACCAGTCTAGCGTTAGAGAATTATAGTAGGGCTGACTTACCCAGTAATTGCACGAAAGCTGAATAAATCTGAGTCTCATTCATTTGAAATCTAGACAAGAATAGAAATATTCAATCAAATTGCAAGTTACAGCTTGAAGAGAGAAGATGGATTGTGGATAAAAGTTACTCAAATTGGCTGATCCAGGATTAGAGATAACGTGAAAATGTATGTAGGCTGATTTGTTCATGTTACATTTATAAAATTTAACATTAATACTCTGTTTGCTAAGGATGCCCTTAAAGTGTTTTCGGCTCTCACTAAATCTACCCTATAAGCCAATTACTTTGAAAACTGTGCTTTTCAAACCATACATTATCCCCACAGGTGACAAAGTCATCAATTTAATATATAATGGATCTTTTCCCCAGATTTTTTTTAAAGCAAAGTCTTACTCTTGTAGCTCAGGCTAGCCTGGAATTTACTATGTAACCCAGGCTGACCTCAAACTTATAATCTTGCTGCCTCAGCTTCCTAAATGCCGGGGACTACAGGCACGTGCCAGCAAATTCAGCCAAATTAGATACTTTTTAAAAAGAAACAAGTTCATTTGTTACAGTAAAGCAATATTTATATTTATGGCATTTGTTCAAAATCACATCAGAGCATTTATTTAATATGGAGAAGTGACCATTACAGTGGTCATGGACAAATTGGTCAGTTTTCTTTTTCCTTGTCTTTTTTATTGAAGTTGTATCAATTGAAGTATTATGGCTTGATGGATTTAATAATAAAAATTATGCCTTTATTTTTGTTTTTCACCTAAAATTTTTGTTGTGTTTAACGAAAGTTCTGGTCCAGAGCTGACTGGAAATAATATATTTCACCAGTTTAACCAGCGTGGTCGCTGGTCTATCCCCTTTCCAGCCACCAGGTGGTGCTGCAGGACCATCTCCCTGTTACTTGCATGCTCCTTGAGAGGACGTGCTGCCTTAGAGATGTCTGGAACCAGACACAGCTCGAACTTTCCAGACTCCTTGAATGAAGCTTTCATGAGTGTACGACCCAAAGCCAGCAAGAAACTCCCTGTACACACTATTAACACATGGCTCATGATACTTCCAGCTCCCTCAGCAGCCACTCATAGGGCATACCTACGTTTAAACATCTATCGGAACATCAAAAAAAAGAAAAAGCACAGAGTCCAAATTTTCCAGTCACAAATAGAGACTGCGGTTTGGGGGAGTCCAGCTGAAGAGCAACAACAAGTAGTTCCTCAGCCTGATACTTTCATAAATTATCAAGACCTTTTCAACAGATGCTTCCTCTAAAAAAGACGTCTGCACCAGACAGGGAAAAGAATGAAACTCGCCGATAGCCAAGTGTGACGTCACCTCCTCTATTAAAGGCTTCCAGTGGGCGCTTGGGACCAGGAGTCCCATTTTCTGCCTGTATATCTACTCTGGCCACATTTCAGGCTTGTCCAGACTCAGACTTCCACCTTGTTTGCTCAGGTAATCTTGCAACGAGGCTTGTGCGTTGAACATGGTAGGAACACGCTCTGCCAACTGTGACCTTAAAACAACGCTTTCTTCCTCAAGTGGCTTTTGTCAGAGTGTCTAATCACATTAAAGGGAAAAGAAACCAAGGCACTCCACAAAAATGCACTAAGTGGGAGACCTGTGTTGGCGAACACTTAAGGTGTCTGGAGGGAGCCCTCAGGGAAGACAAAGAGGCTCTGCCAACCCTTTGGCTACTCTCAAGTTGTATCCTCAGGAAAACTAGTCATAAAGGGAAGCCAGGCACAGCAGGGCAAATGTGAGACTCAGCACCTGGGTGGCCGAGCAGGGGGCTTGTGATTGTGAAGTTACTCTGGGCTGCACAGAGAGCCCATCTCAAAAGAAGAAAAAGTGAGAGTTCTTGCGAGTTTCTTCCTGCTGTGATCATCGGTGGGACAAGGGTGGGGGTACTCTGGCCTCTGTCTCCTGGCTACCTCCCTCACGCCTTGGCCCTGGGAATGCTCAGCCCAAGAAACCCAGACCGGCTGCTGCCCCAGGTGGATTCCAACCTTTTTTATTTTCTTTTTATTTTTTTATTTCTCCAGTTCCTGGGAGCGGGGATCGAGTTGCAGTCCTTTCCTCCCTGTCCCTCCCTCTGTGCTCAGTCACCCTCATTTGAGGTCTCAACACCATGGTTCACAATTAACTTGGGGGAAAATATCTTGAGCAAAATACAACAGGAACAGAATCCCCACATTTCTGTTCTAAATTCATTTTTACCCATTCTTGTCTCAAACTGTGGATTCAACACCTCCACCATGCTCTGTGGGAAGAAAGAAAAGCCCTCCAGTTCCCTTGGCTCTGCTGGAGGCTGGAGAGTGCTGGGCCCCTGCATAGTAGTGCATAGAGTTCTAGCTTTTTCTTTCCTCTGTATATTGGGCTCAGAGATTACACTGCGTCTCTATGTGAATACAGACGTTAGCATTTGCCAACATGTATCTGTCTTCTTTCTCATCTTTAATCAAAAGAAAAAAAGGGGGCGTTATCGATGGTGAGCAAGAGTGGGATTGAGGCGTGTGTGTGGTGGGGGTGACAACATGGCTTCTCCTTTGTCATGTCTAATTGTGATGTTTAACAGACAACCTTGCAGTTTAAGGTGACACTTAAAATAAAATTCTCTCCTGATGAAGGCTTGAGCCCTGCCACGCACTGGGAGAATCAGCAGAACCTGTAGGGTTTTATTTGGAGTTGACATTATCTGTCGTAACTTTATTTTTAATTTTTTTTCTTTTGGTCTTCACTGGAAGGAAAAAGATGCTCATTTTAAATGTTAAAGTGTACAAGTTGCTTTGTTACAATAAAATCAATGTGTACACAAAGGACCTGATGCGTCTCTGTAAGAACAAATGCTCCACAGGCCTTCCAAGTTTGACCTGCATAATGACATCATGTCCAAACTTTGTCTCCCTAACGTTGTATTTTTCTGTATGCACTTTGCAGGACGACCTCAGGGCTGTGTAGCTTGAGTAAAAAGGGATTTGAATCATGTCTTAACCTCTCTGCCACTGAGTGTGGACACAGCTTGCCAGGGACTTGTAACTTTGATTTTTATCTCAATTTGTTTTTTTGTTTTTTTAATGGGCCTTTATTTACCTATATGTCATGGATGCACCTGCTCCCAGTGTCACTGTCCTGTTGCTCTATGCCGTCTGTACGAAGGACAGCTGCTGGTGTGTCTTCACTGGCAGTGTGAACTGACCGAGAAGGTGGGCTGTCAGGGTGAGCAGCCGGGGAGGAGGTATCTGTCACAGGTGTGTAGCAGAAGCGCTCGGACGCGACTCTGAACTGCGTCGATGAGGAGCTGTCTGCCATCTGCTCAGCGCCATTGTGTGGGAGAACAGGTGTCGAGGAGCGACCAGATGTATGAGCTTTTTAATGCTGTAAAACAGAGCTAAAATGAAACGCCCCCTTCTCAGCGATGACTGGTGGACAGCCTGGTCAAATTCAAAGCTTTCTGACGTATAAAACTTTATAAATGGAACTACTCCATCAATAGGCAAAGTGTAACCTCAATCTGTCTAGACGGAGCATGTATAATTTCTACACAGGACTCTGTTTTAGTAAATTCATCACTGTATATGTCAGGAATCTGCTCCAATAAAGGAACATATAGGTTATGTTTTTGGACTGGGAAAAAAGAAGAAAAAGTTAGCCCAGGTAGGCATGCTGCTAGAGCAGTCACTGAGGGCTTACATCTTGACCTGCAAGTAGGAGGCAGAGAGATTGAGAATGGCCTGGGCTTTGAAACTCTCAAAGCCCACCTCTAGTAACACACTCCTCCCACAAGGCCATGCCACCTAATCCTTCCCCAAACGCTCCCCCAACTGGAACCAAGTATTCAAACATAGGAGCCCGAGGGGGCCATTCTCATTCAACAGTACAGAAGGTTTTGGAAAAGTATTTTACCTCCAAACTGCTTAAGTGAAAACATCTAAGCGCATGTGTGTGCATATATTTCTACAATTTACTTTCAAACAGCCAGACGAGATACTGTGGAATAATGAGTGGAGAATATGTTTCCTATAACCATTTATTCAAATGTCTCATAGGTTTGGAGTTTATGAAAGTAAAACCAAGCCCAAAGTAATTGAGGGGGGAAAAAAAGCAGCCCAAGTGGGTGGTAAACCGAAGAGTAAGGGTCAGGGTTTGGCTGTATTAATAAAGTGCTTGCCTGGCGTGCACAGGGCCCCAGGTTCAATCCCCAGCAGCCATAGACTGAGTGTGACATCGCAGCACATCTGTAAGCCCAACACCAGACTGAACTATGAGACTCCATCTCAAAAAGAAACAAAATAGTGGTGTCAATGTCACTTTTATCCTCTGTTCAAAGGATGAGATGAGAGCTGTGCCCAAGCTGTGTAAAGGCACAATCTAACCTTCCAAGCTGACTGATTCAATCCAGCTTCTCTTGGCTTCCGCCAAGAATCCCATGAGCTAGCTGGAGGTGGATGTGTGGACAACCGCTGTTTCTGCAGCAGCGGAGAAACGGGAGGTGGCTCTAAGAAACCTGGCAAGAATCACTGGGTCAGATCCCAGCTCTTGATTCTAAGCAGTGAAAACTAGGGCAAGGGATACTTCAATAAAGTCCGTTGCTAAATCATTTAACAGAGAGAATCCTGCCATCCTCCTGTGTCTGCTACACAAGAACATAAGCAAATATGGGCTTAAGAGTTAGACAAGAGTTCAAATCCCAACCCTGCCACTTTTGCTATTTGGATCACATCAGTGATTCTCTGGAAACATCTTCTTATGAGAAATGTCTAGTTCTTTCATTTCTCATAGAATAATGAAAATTAGGTGGGAAAATAAACGCCCCACAGTTGCTACCATCTATGCTTCTCTACCCCAGTACTTAATAAATGGGGACACTTAGGCCACATCAGACACCCCACGGGGCGGTTTGCAGTACGGGATGGGTTATACAAATGCAGCAAACCATCCAGTTGAACTTTTCAATACTTAAAGGAAGGAATCCCAAGCATTCTTAAATTGTGGCCCCCACACATCCCTAATTACTGCTACAGCTTTAAAAAGAAAAGGGGGAAAGCAGTGAACCAGGCAGGGTGATGCATGCTTTTAGCCCCAGCTCGGGAGGGGAGACAGCAGATTTCTGTTCATTCCATCTGGTCTACAGAGTGAGTTCCAGGCCAGTCTAGGGCTACAGAGTGCGACCCTGACCCCAGAAGTAAATACATAAAAGTAAGTCACCAAGCCCAGTCCCGGATGCAGCTTGATTCCTTTTTAATGTGTACACCATCAGCCTTTCTGGGGTGCTTTTCTGATGAAAGTGGCTTCTGTTTCAAGTACCACTGTGAAGGGCTCAAACGTCTGAAATTATCAAGTGTTTCTAAGAGCCTCCTCTGCCTAATAACTAATGGCCATAGAGTAAGTGAGAAGTCATTTCTCATATTCAAAGCTAGCAGAGTTCACAAGAATCTGGGGTATGATGCCCAGATAACAAAAACCCTTTGTTGATAACATCTCTGAAGAAAGTCTCAGGGCTTCTGAAATTATTCTTAGTGGGTTAGTGTTCAAACTTGAACCCCAGGGGACACTTTCAATCCTGAGGCATAAAAAAGCATGCTGATGGTCTAGGGTGGCACTTCGGAAGGTACACCAGGAAAACCCACAAGGAGAGGGACGTGAAAACAGCTGATTCAATTTAAGTGTGCAATAAAAGAAGGCAGGTACCCTCCTGTTCCTCTCAGATGTCCACCCATGCCCTGCACTCCTCAGCCTACACCTGGGCCACCAAATTCACAACCTAGTTTTCCAACCATAGTCTTTTTTTTTCTTTATTAACGAGTATTTCTTATTTACATTTCAATTGTTATTCCCTTTCCCAGTTTCCAGGCCAACATCCCCCTAACCCTTCCCCCTTCCCTTCTATATGGGTTTTCCCCTCCCCATCCTCCCCCCATTACCACCCTCCACCCAACAATCACATTCACTGGGGGTTCAGTCTTAGCAGGACCAAGGGCTTCCCCTTCCACTGGTGCTCTTACTAGGATATTCATTGCTACCTATGGGGTCAGAGTCCAGGGTCAGTCCATGTTTAGTCTTTAGGTAGTGGCTTAGTCCCTGGAAGCTCTGGTTGCTTGGCATTGTTGTTCATATGGGGTCTCAAGCCCCTTCAAGCTCTTCCAGTCCTTTCTCTGATTCCTTCAACGGGGGTTCTATTCTCAGTTCAGTGGTTTGCTGCTGGCATTCGCCTCTGTATTTGCTGTATTCTGGCTGTGTCTCTCAGGTTCCTGTCGGCCTGCACTTCTTTGCTTCATCTATCTTGTCTAATTGGGTGGCTGTATATGTATGGGTCACATGTGGGGCAGGCTCCGAATGGGTGTTCCTTCTGCCTCTGTTTTAAACTTTGCCTCCCTATTCCCTCCCAAGGGTATTCTTGTTCCCCTTTTATTTTTTTTTATTTTTTATTTTTTTTATTAACTTGAGTATTTCTTATATACATTTCGAGTGTTATTCCCTTTCCCGGTTTCCGGGCAAACATCCCTCTCCCCCCTCCCCTTCTTTATGGGCGTTCCCCTCCCCACCCTCCCCCCCTTGCTGCTCTCCCCCCAACAATCTAGTTCACTGGGGGTTCAGTCTTAGCAGGACCCAGGGCTTCCCCTTCCACTGGTGCTCTTACTAGGATATTTATTGCTACCTATGAGGTCAGAGTCCAGGGTCAGTCCATGTATAGTCTTTAGGTAGTGGCTTAGTCCCTGGAAGCTCTGGTTGCTTGGCATTGTTGTTCATATGGGGTCTCGAGCCCCTTCAAGCTCTTCCAGTTCTTTCTCTGATTCCTTCAACGGGGTCCTATTCTCAATTCAGTGGTTTGCTGCTGGCATACGCCTCTGTGTTTGCTGTATTCTGGCTGTGTCTCTCGGGAGAGATCTACATCCGACTCCTGTCGGCCTGCACTTCTTTGCTTCATCCATCTTGTCTAATTGGATGGCTGTATATGCATGGGCCACATGTGGGGCAGGCTCTGAATGGGTGTTCCTTCTGTGTCTGTTTTAATCTTTGCCTCTCTATTCCCTGCCAAGGGTATTCTTGTTCCCCTTTTAAAGAAGGAGTGAAGCATTCATATTTTGATCATCCGTCTTGAGTTTCATTTGTTCTAGGCATCTAGGGTAATTCAAGCATTTGGGCTAATAGCCACTTATCAATGAGTGCATACCATGTGTGTTTTTCTGTGATTGGGTTACCTCACTCAGGATGATATTTTCCAGTTCCATCCATTTGCCTATGAATTTCATAAAGTCATTGTTTTTGATAGCTGAGTAATATTCCATTGTGTAGATGTACCACATTTTCCGTATCCATTCCTCTGTTGAAGGGCATCTGGGTTCTTTCCAGCTTCTGGCTATTATAAATAAGGCTGCTATGAACATAGTGGAACATGTGTCTTTGTTGTATGCTGGGGCATCTTTTGGGTATATCCCAAGAGAGGTATAGCTGGGTCCTCAGGTAGTTCAATGTCCAATTTTCTGAGGAACCTCCAGACTGATTTCCAGAATGGTTGTACCAGTCTGCAATCCCACCAACAATGGAGGAGTGTTCCTCTTTCTCCACATCCTCACCAGCATTTGCTGTCACCTGAGTTTTTGATCTTAGCCATTCTCACTACTGTGAGGTGAAATCTCAGGGCTGTTTTGATTTGCATTTCCCTTATGGCTAAAGATGTTGAACATCTCTTTAGGTGTTTCTCAGCCATTTGGCATTCCTCAGCTCTGAATTCTTTGTTTAGCTCTGAACTCCATTTTTTAATAGGGGTATTTGTCTCCCTGCGGTCTAACTTCTTGAGTTCTTTGTATATTTTGGATATAAGCCCTCTATCTGTTGTAGGATTGGTAAAGATCTTTTCCCAATCTGTTGGTTGCCGTTTTGTCCTAACCACAGTGTCCATTGCCTTACAGAAGCTTTGCAGTTTTATGAGATCCCATTTGTCAATTCTTGATCTTAGAGCATAAGCCATTGGTGTTTTGTTCAGGAAATTTTCTCCAGTGCCCATGTGTTCGAGATGCTTCCCCACTTTTTCTTCTATTAGTTTGAATGTATCTGGTTTGATGTGGAGGCCCTTGATCCACTTGGACTTAAGCTTTGTACATGGTGATAAGAATGGATCGATCTGCATTCTTCTACGTTGACCTCCAGTTGAACCAGCACCATTTGCTGAAAAAGCTATCTTTTTTCCATTGGATGCCAACCATAGTCTTTCTCCCTCATTTGAACAGCCTCTACCTTTCCCCACGTCATCAACTCCAGTGATCCTCACTTTCGGAATCTCAGAAACAACAGTTGTGAAAGTCAAGAAAAAAAGAACTCCCAGAATAAATCAAAAGGCATAATTAAATGATTCCCCAATCCTAGATTGGAAGCTTTCGATAGAAGAGGAAAATGGACGTTTTGAACGGGTGTCTGAGTAAAGGAGTATTTAAGTGTTCTCTTATCATTCTTATACCAATGTGCATTTTTGGAAAATAAAGCTGTTGTGTTTTGAATGTGAAATTTTTCCCATAGGCTCACGTGTTTGAACACTTGGTCCCCAGCTGGTGGCACTCTTTGGGGAGGTTATGCAACCTTTAGGAGGTAGCATCTTGCTGGAATAATTGTGTCACTGGGGGAGGGCTTTCTGGTTTGTTTCTCATGTTTAATATACTTATTATTTCATACCTGCATATAGCATTTATCACAGCCATCTCATCCCCAACTCCTCCCAAATCTACCCCCATTCCTAACTTCATGACTTCATTTATTTTATAACCCACCTAATCCAGTTTGTGCCGACCTGATTACTTAGGGAAGTCAAGGTACCCATGGGAGCACGGTCGACTTATCAAGGGTTATATCCTTAAAGAAAACCAACTCTCCCTCTCAGAAGCCATTAACTGTTCCTCAGCTACTGGATGAAGGCTGATGAGCCCCTCCCTCCTTGCTCTGCTGGGATGCTGCCTGGCTTGATCTTGTGGAGGCAACCACAGCTGAGTTCCCGAGTGCAGTGGTCCTGTCCAGACCACGAGACAGCTTCACAAAGACTGTCCCTAGCAATTAGGTCTTCTCCTAACCTCTTCTGCCTCCTCTTCCAAAGATGATCCCTGAGCCTTGGTAGGAGGGGGTGTCATATGGATGTCCCACTTATGGCTAAGCGCTCCACAGACACTGTATTGATCAGTTATGAGTTTCTGCATAACCAGTGTCTACAGCACAAAGAAACTATGATGAGGACAGAGCTGCACTAACTTACAGATATGGAAAAGCAAACTTAGAGGATACTTTGCTGTGTGATCCTTTAGCAAAATAGCAGTAGTACATCCACTGTGGTACTCAGCACTAGGGACTAGGGACTTCTTAGCCATTGGTTCTTAGCCAGATTTACGGGATCAGGTACATTTCCACTTAGGCACTTAACTCCGATCAGAAAGTGTGATTACCACTGTAACATGTCACTACTGTACCCACGGCCATTATCTTGGCACACTGGTCACTATTGTAGCTCCCAGAATTCAGTTCAAGTAAAACTGTCGACTTCCCCACAACTGCCTACATTGCACCTTCTGGTACTATGAAAACTGGCCAGGGGTTGGGGATTTAGCTCAGTGGTAGAGCGCTTGCCTAGGAAGCGCAAGGCCCTGGGTTCGGTCCCCAGCTCCGAAAAAAAAGAACCAAAAAAAAAAAAAAAAAAAAAGCAAGCTGGCCAGTGATTTCCCCACATCCTGCTACCAATATGATGTCTTCAGCAAATGAAGTTCTGATGGGTAACCAAGAGCAACAGTCTTTGTCTTCTTTTTTGGGTGGGAGGGTCTCTGGGACAACCCTGACCAGTAACTGAGAGGCATCCCATATTTGGCACTGGACTTTTTGTCAACTTACATAGGGGAGCTCCAGTTAAACTCTTGTATATGTAGATGTATTTGTACATTTAGGAAGCAATATTTCCAAATGGCTTTCTCAAACATCCTTAGCGTTATCCCTCCCTGGAATCCCTCAACTGCCCTACATCTCCCCACTTCAGTGCTCTTCCCCATTTAGTCCGCCCAATTGCTGTTCTTGCTCTGCTTCTTGACCTTAGACGCGCTGTGAGCCAGCCAGATTGCCACTGCCATTGCCTTCCCTACCTGCTGCTATGTCTTCCTCACCGTGATGGACACTCGGAAACTCAATAATAATAAAAAGAAAGCCTTTCTCCCTTAAGCTGTTTCTGTCATGGTATTTTATCACAGCAAAAGGAAACAAAACTAGGCTGAGAGCTAAATCCATCTTCAACAGAACAGTTAAAACTAGAACTTCGTAGCACTTTCCAGGACACACTAAGGTCACACACATACACAATTTCAGATGCATGATGGCTTTGATGGTAGAAGTACTCGGTCCAGTTTTTCTGAAACAAGAAAGATTATTGTATCCACCTAATTCAGAGGTAAGTGCATGGTCAGACTCAAAGAAAGGGGACGGTGTTTGTCATTATCTAATTACAGTAATCATCCAGGAGACCTGGGCCCAGGGGAGAGCGCAACCCAGTAAGGAAAAGGTCACTCCCCTTTTCCCCTGCAGTAAACTTCTCCCTCCCCAGTGGGCTTGGGAGCCCCATCCAACAAGCAGTATCTGCGCATGTGCTGTGGAAGAGAGGACCCTATTAGAGCTGCTTCCATGCCCTGTACAAAAACAGAGGCTCCTGTTAGCAATGTGAACCCAGTCCCATGCCAGAGGACACAGAACACCATAGGACCAATGGAGGAGTCACCAGGAATGGGTATTTAAAACCAAGTAAAAAACTAGCTCTCCTTGTCAGGGGTCTTCCAACTCTGGGACCCCTCTCAGTCTAAAACGTCTGCACTGCTTGCCAATAAACTTTGCTCTCAATTCTGTTAGAAGATAACTGAACCCTAGCCTGCCTGTAATAAACTCTAAGAAGCCTGTAATAAAACAGGAACAAGGGGGGCAGGTCACTATTAGTCCAAGACTAAAATGAGTACAAGAGCAATTCTAGAGAATACGGACTCTGAAACCTTATGTTAGGCAGGAGGGCAAAGACCTATGTCTTAAATGGACATCAGTAGACCATTATGTAGTAAATAACCACATGCAATTTATTGCATGTGCGTAAAATCCCTTTTATTCTATTAACTTCTCTGATCCACTCTAGAGAAATCTCAAATACTTTTGTTTTCCCTTCTGACTGGACATTTAAGTTCATGTTTTATTAAACGCTCAGGTTGAAAGTTGCATAAATGTCCTAAGTTACTCTCCATGCGTCTATCCCTACTGAAGTTCATAAACAGAAATGCAAATAAGCTCTCCATATAACTGCATAATTCAACTTGATGAAGATGAAATGGATTTTATAAATGAAAATACAAGTTCATTGTGGTGGTTCCGATGAGAATGGTTCCCATAGGCTCATGAATTTGAATGCTTAAGTCATCTGGCAGTGGCACTACTTGAGAAGGACTACGTGTGTCCTTGATAGAGTAGGTGTGTCTTTGTTGAATGAAGTGTGTCACGAGGGGTAGGCTTTGAGGTTTCAAAGGCCCAAGCCAGGCCCAGTGTCTTCTCCTGCTGCCTGCAAATCTGGATGTAGACCTCAGCTACTTCTCCAGCACCATGTCTGCCGTGTGCTACCAAGGTCCCTGCCATGAAGACGATGGACTATCTTTCTCAAACTGTAAACAAGCCTCATTAAATGCTTTCTTTTATAAAAGTTAACTTGGTCACAGTGTTTCTTCACAGCAATAGAACAATGACTAAGACCAAAGCATCAAACTGCAAAGCATTTTCAGGATGGAAAACTTGATGCTATGTACTTCTTGGCATTTGCATTTTTTCCCACACCAAGTCCCCAAAGCCTTCAGACTTAACACTCTAAAGCTAGTACAGATTCTAGAACATCCACAGAGAAACATTATTTACAACAGACAAAAGTACTCCATCTTCAGGTGTGTGAAAATGGGATAACACAAAGGGTCTATTTCTTGTTTTTATTTCAACATTTAAAATATTCACAAGTGGAATAATAGGTTCATTGACACCCCCATGGAAGATGTACCAAACAAAGCATACAGGCATTCCACAATTACAGAATTACACACGTTTCACTATATGCATGTTTACATTATAGTTTATCTGGAAAAAAAAATGCCTTACGGAAAAAAGAGATCTTTAGTGTTTCACTACATTAATTTCCATAAAATATGAACTGCAGAGAAATCCAAAAAAGATACCTAAATATAACTCAACAGTTAAGACTTTCAAGCTTTGTGGCAAGCTCTGTGCTAACATTCCTGTCCGGAACACTTACATAAACGTTCAATCCCCTCCTCCCTTTGTAGCCAGGTCAGGACACATTTTCTTCCTTGGTTTTCCCTAAGTTGCTGATTCTAAGATACTACGCAGAATAGACTGGTTATCACCAGCATCTTGACTAGGTTAATGAGGTAGTATTTCCCAAGATTTTAGGCATTTGTGACGCAAAACAAAAGAAAATACAAGTTTTTCTTTTCCAGTGATTGTGGAAATTGGCTAAAGGCTTTTACTCTAAGAGGAAAACCCATTTGGAGGCCTTGCTATGGGGCGTATTAAAGGGCAAACCTGAGAGCAGATCTAATCATTTTAGCATTACAAAATAAGATACTTATACCTCAAAATGTCAAGCCTTCTTCCTGGGAGAAAACTTACTATGATAGTGTTATCCATTCAACTAAACCTAGAACCACCTGAAGATAGGCCTCTAGGCATGTGTGGAGAACTCTTGCCTACTGCGGACAGGACCAGCTCACAGGCTAAGTCAGGTTAAATGAAAAGGAGAGGGAACTGAGCATGCAACCACTGCTCTCGGTTTCCTGGCCATGGAGCCGTGTGTCCGGATGTCTGGAGTCCTGTAGTTGTTTTTGACTCCATGCAACAATGGACTGTAACCTGGAACTGCGATTAAGAATAAACCCCTTCTCCCTTAAGCTGCTTTCATCAGGGCACTTCATCACAGCAAGAGAAAAGAAACTAAGACACTAAGGAGAAAGGCATCTGAACGCAAAATAGAAGGACTCTAGCCTTTCTTTTCGTCTGAAAAGCCCCTTTTAACCTAATTCTCCTTTTCAACACACACAAAGAAAAAGATTAGTAACTCTGGTGTAACATTAGTGAATGAATTTAGCTATCAGTCTAACAAATTATGCCAGAAAAAGCTTTCCAAGTGGAGGTTTTACTATGCTAAGCAGCCTAGGTAACAGATGACAGGTCTCTGCGGGTCTCCATGAAGCAGACAGCTGAAATGCACATACGCCCTCTGAATTCACAGCCTAGAAAATTTGTCTATTATTCCCTCCTCATCGATACCAAAACCAAAGTTTTATGTTCTAACTATCCTTTCTTTAAATGGTAAATAATTAATCAATGAAATACAACAAATTATAAGGGTAGCATCCCTCAGGAATGAGCTATGGTATATATATCTTAAACACTTAGGTTCTCTCTTTTTTTTAATATGTCAATTTGGAGTAACGCACTAAAAAGTTACCTAAAGAATGTCTGTAAGGAGGATAAGTTAACCACATGAGGCCTGACAGATTATTTTTTAAATTAAATCCTTGACAATTCCATAAAATGCTTAAGACGATGGGAATTAAACTGATTAATAAGATAGGGCAATTCTGATATGGCAGCCCTTAGTGGTAGCATTTTTCACATGTATAAACCATCCTTGTTAGTTATTATTCTACCTAGACCCATCTTACTGTTATCGCCAACATACCATGTGCATTTAGTTTCAAGAAAGTTCCTTTCACATCACAGGCTAACTCCCTTCAGTGTGATTTTTCCTTTGCAAACACTTTCCCTCAGAACACTATGCCCTTCCTTTTCACTGGAGCAATAGCCCTAACACATGTGCCTGTCTGTTTAATCATCCTGGTTAAAATGAAAACTCATGAAAATGTCTATCAAATTTAAACATCAAATCTGGAAGTCTCTTGTCCAGACTGTAAAACAGCCAACTCTATAAAAACTAGCCATGTAACCTACCATGACAGTAAAGCTCAGTGACATGTCTGACTACATATAATCCACACTCTTTGTTAGAATAGGAGGCCAGTAAGTGTCACGATTTTTACAAGTCTAATCTAGTTTAATATCTGATTTTATAACCACCATCCCAGCACAAAGGTTTACCGAGAGACGGTTCATCAGACATCAGTCACTATGTTCTGTAGACTAAGTAACATCTCCACAGCGCACTATGAATAATGACACACACTTGCTTGGAGTTCCCATTTAAGCCATGTTACTAAACAGATAATCTGCTAATAATTAACACAGTAGACTTTGGAGGCAACAACATGGACAGCTTGACTTTCCAAATCAGCATAATATATCTGAGTAGAGAGTGATGGAAAAGTGAATACTAAGAAAACTGAAGAAAAAAAGGATTGTGGTAGGGAGAAGTCCTGGAGAGGAAAATTCAGCAAATCAGGTTGGAAAGAGACTGAGTATACATTTCACAAAGCAATCTAAGAGCTCAATGTAATACATCCTTCTGAATGTAAGCTGACTCAACAACGTGCCTACAAAGGTTGTTTTTTGGGCCTTAAACAGTAACTAGTTTATTTTTTTTATCAAAAAAGGCTACCACAGTTAAGATTGTAATGATCTGACTTTATTTTACACTAGGTAAGGGGCACAAAGCAATCCTCTTTAATAAAGTTGACAATTAGCTTCACTTAGAACATTTTAATAATGCACATTAAAAAAAAGTATTTGTCTTACAAATTGTTCTGCAATCCAAATATACAACAGCGTGGAAAACAACATTTAGAAAACAAAAGCCAATGTGAAAAGACAGAGTAAAACAGCTACGACAGTACAGGCTTGATATGGCTCAGACTTTACAGCTTTCTTACTGCGTCATCTATGTCAGAGATCTGTTCCTTCAGCTGGCTCCATTGTTCCATGTTTAAAGAAATACCTAAACAAGGTTTAAGAAATACAAGGTGAAAATCAAGTCTTTTGGGGGATTTTGATATGCCCAAATTTTTTATCAAAACTGTCATTTGCTTATGTGGATTTTTTAGCATTGAAGACAGAACCCAGACCTCATGCATGCCACATACGCGCTCTATTACAGAGCTACTTCAGTTCCCAAACTGCCCTTTTGAATGGCACAACACTAGAATGTTGAAGTTTTGTGAGAGATCTATATTGATATTAAAATCTTACATTTGTTAGGCACAGGTTCAATTTTTATATCCAGTTTAACTTCCAACACAATGCCTATTTTGACCAATAAGAACTGATAATAATCTGAAGATATTTCACAA
The DNA here is from genome assembly GCF_021556685.1 of Rattus norvegicus. Classification (NCBI taxonomy): domain Eukaryota; kingdom Metazoa; phylum Chordata; class Mammalia; order Rodentia; family Muridae; genus Rattus; species Rattus norvegicus. The sequence continues at coordinate 62,809,155 of NC_141535.1, forward strand.
ATATGTACAGTCTAAAATGACCTAAATTTGGCATAAGATGTTGACAGTTTTACATCCTGTCTCTTCCAACATTTGTTCCATATTTCCACCAAATTTCAAGGTGTTCAGCTCTATGCTAAGTTCTTCTGTAAGCGTCCATTTTGGGGCACTCCTTAGAGTGGCTCAAAAGGGACATGGGAGAATGCAGAATTCAGATACAGGCATGAGTGCACTCTGGAATCATGCTCTCAAGAGCAATGCTCAGCTTCATCACTAGCTGCATTTTCTAGATTCAGTTTCTTAATTAGTAAATGAGATTTACACATCAAAGAATGGTTGATACATTAAATCAGGTAATATGAAACCTTAGCCTAACATCCAACACAAGCAAACAATGTATTTTTTAGAAAACTGCTCAGAGGCCATGAAACTGCAAAGGAGAACACAATAGGCAGCAGTAGGAAGCCTTTGAGGCTAACTGAATTCCTTCAGGAAACATTTGCAAGAATAAAATCTAGGGTTAGCCACTGTGGAAAATCCTGAATGAAAACCCAGAAAGAAATAATCAGTAAGCATAAAAAGGAAGTTTCTAAAACAAACTTGAGAACTGCATGAAAGAAGTAAAACCTTTAAAAACAGACAAAATAGTATTAGAAGGAAGCATTTTTTTCCTTTTATTAAAAATCTGTCACATTTATTCACTGAATGGGTGCACACATGCGTGCTTGTATCCTATCATCACTCCCCCTCCCCCGCCACAGTATTTACAACAGGGTAGGCAGTACCCACTCTCTCCTTCCACCACATGTGTCCTGGGGATCATAAGGGGCTTGGCACCAAGTGCCTTCACCTGCTGAGGCACCATACCTTACTGGCCCAAGAAAGCATTTTCATCAACTGAATAATCCTAGAGCACAGAACTATATAAATTTAAGTAGTGGTTACTCTTTTTTCAAAGTGCATTAGCATAATCACCATGGCATTTTCCTACATGTATATAATGTACTCCTCCCTCCACTCCTTCCTAATGCCCCATTTCCCACTCCTGTTCACCACCTGCCTCTTCCAGCCAGTCCCCTTCTACTGTGTGCACGCCTCTGTCTACAGGTCTCACTGGTGTTGCTCCCAGAAGCACAAGTGACAAGTTATTAACAGTTCACCTTGACCATCAGCTTGATAGATTTAGAAGCATCATAAACATACCTCTGTGAGTGTTGAAGAGGGTGTCTGCAAACAGGTTAAACTGATGAGGGAAGACCCATCCTGAATGTTGAGTGGCCCCACCTAAGGCCTAAGTGACACCAAGCCAAGTCCCAGCACACTCACCTCTCCACGTCCTGACTGGGCCCCATGTGAGCAGCTGCCTTCCACCTTCAGACTGGGTCAGAATAAACCCTTCCTCCCTTAAGTTGCTTTTGTGTCATATCTTGTCACAAGAAAACCAAATACAAGTTGGCACAAATGCTTTCTAGCTACTTGGTAACAAAATAAACTGTCCTTGCTAAGAGGCCTGGAACTGGGCAAAGCACCAATACTAAGAGGACAGAGACCTTTAAGGATTAAAGAACATCCTGCTGGATCTGAGTCCAAAGCAAACACTAAACCAGGAGTTTTCTGTTTCTCATTTTACAGTTTCCCAAGTAGTGCCCAACCTGCCTCAGAAAAATGAAGTTAAAGTTAGTGATCAATTCAACGTGACATCAGGATGTTTTCCTAGGTTTCATTACAAATTGATTACAAAAGGATCAACCAAGTAAGGCCACTCCTTAACCTGTATACCCTGTAACAGTTTAAGATAAGTATTTAATCAACATTAACATCAAACTGAAGAAATAAAACCTCACCTTTTCTCCCTGGTTTCATTTCACCTTCTGAGTCCATCCAATATTCTCTAATATCAATTAGAATTTTTCCTTTAAAGTCCCGAACACTGACATATCTCATCTTTCCAATCTAGCAAAGAGGGAAAAAGAAAATGCATAGAGAGAGGTTTTGAATTTATATTCATGACTTACACTTATAATCCTGGAATAAGTATTCAACTGTAACAGGGTGGTGTGTGTGCATGCATGTATGTCCACATATGATGTCGAGAGAATGACTTCAGCTGAGATTCTCTAGCATTCTCTACCTGCCCTTGAGATCTCGCTCACTAAACTAGAGGCTCACTGTTAAGTTAGCAGGCACAGAGTACTCAGAATCTGCCATTTCTGCCCCTCAGTGCTGGGATTATAGCCATCTGCAGCCAAATCCAACTACCTAAGGTGGGTGCTGAGCATTAAAGCTCAGGTCCTCATGTTTGTACAAGCAATTTCTGCTTATTGAGCTATCTTTCTTTCTTTAGCTTCTCTTTAAAATGTATGAATATTAATAAAATTAACACAGTAAATAGAATGGATGTCCTTTGACAAAAGTCGAAACATAACATGTTCCAATAATCTCACTTTGGGGAAAAGATATATATTTAACAGACCGGGTATTCTGAGAAATGCATATTCAGAAGACTCTGTGTGAGCATCAGAATGTACTTTAGTAAGACAATTTATACCAATCCTATAGATTGTATATGTATGTGTTTAACTGACTTGGAGGCAGCACATTGCAGCACATCCAAAACAACTGGCAGTAGGGTCTCCCGCCCCCCCCCCCCCAAAATCATACATGTCCTAATTGCACTATTCATAATAGCTAAGAAGTAGAAGCAACCCACAAATCTATCCTTAAATAAGGACACAAATACTGTAGCTTACACATGCAATGGAACACTATTCAGCCTTCATATAGGCAATCCTGTCTATGCTATAGCATGGTGCTAAGGGAAATAAGCCACTCATAGAATAACAGCAGTACTATCCGATTCAACCTAAATTAGATGCCTACAGCCTAACACAGTAAACTCAAAGACATCAAAAATTAACCCCCTTGGAGGTAGGCAGCTGTGTTCAAGGTCAGCTTGGTTCACTCACAACAAGTCCCAGTCACCCAGATTGTGGGGGTGAACAGGAACAGCCACCATCTTATGAGCTTGAATGCTTAGCCCACAGAACTGGAGCTATTGGGAAGTGTGGCCTTGTTAGAGTTGGTATGACCTTATTGGAGGAAGTGTATACTGTTGTTGTTATTGTTATTTTTTAAAAAAATCACAATTATTTGATTTTACCAATGAAGTCTTGGGAGCCAGATGCTAGGATGAAAAACAGCTAGCTCAGAGAGGCAGAGAAAGCAACCAGTTGTACTTCCTCCTCAGCCAAAGTCCGACCAGAAATGGCCTCTTCTTTCACACCATTTCAAACAAACTCCTTCAAATTCAATGTCCCTCCCTTCTACTTCCTTTGCATCTACCTGTCCTCCTAACTCCCTCTTACTCTCTATGGTTTTTTAAAGATCCTATGGTCACTTCCTGTCAACTGGTTGTTTGCTCTGCCCCCTTGAACTATGGTTGACTTTAATCCTGTTTACAATATTCAAGTAGAAAGTGCTTTGATTAAAGGTATGTGCTAAGGCTGAGCCATACAACTAAAAAGCAGGTTTTCCAGTAAATAACACAACCTCAGGGATCACAGTGTGATCACATGTCCTGCAGCACTGCACATACTTGTGGGGATGGGGGCTGGGCTTTGAAGTCTCATACTCAAGCTACACCCAGTGTTGATCACAGTAGCTTTTGCTGCCTTCAGATTAAGATACAGAGCTCTCGACTACTCCTCCAGCACCATGTCTTTCCTGCATACCACCATGTTGATAATGGACTAAACCTCTGAAACTGTAAGCCAGTCCCAATTAAAAGTATTCCTTTATATATAGAGTGGCCATGATCATAGAGTCTTTTTCACAGCAATAAAAACCGTAACTAAGAGACGGGCCTACATACTGAGACCCTGTCTTTTAAGAAAAAAAAAGTATTTATACTGGTGGTTTAACACAAGCTATGTGTTTTTTTTAGTTTCTCCACTTCCTAAATTCAGTAAATATAAGGACAGTATGGTACTAAAGCAGCCAGACTTAGGTCAAGAGTTTAAGAATGCAGCCCAGAAATAAGACATACATTTAATAAACTGACCAAGTTATCTGGGAAGGAGCCAAAGTATTCAAAGGAAAGCCGGTTGTCATGATTTGAATGAAATTGGCCTCCTTAGGCTCTTAAGGAGTGGCATCATTTTAAAGGATTAGGGAACACAGTCTTGAAAGAGGAGGTGCAGCCTTGTTGGAGGAAGTGTGTCACTGGAGTGAACTCTTGAGGTTTCCGAAGCTCAAGCCAGGCCCAGTGTCTCTCTGTCCCAGCTGCCCATGGATCCAAATGTATAATTCAGCTACTCTCCAGTAAGACATCTTCCTACCTGCCACCATGCTTCTTGCCAAGGTAACAAGGGACTAAACCTCTAAACTGTAAGCCAGCTCCGATTCAATGCTTTTCTAAGAGCTGCTGCTGTCATGGTGTCTCTGCACAGCAATAGAACACTGGCTGAGACAAGTCTTCCTAACAGGCAGAATTGGAGGTGTAAGCTACAGGTGGATCTCTGTGAGTCTATGACTGGCTCTGCTCTATAGACTAGAGCTAGCTAGCTCTAGGGCAGCCAGGGCTACTTAAAGAAACCTTGTCTCAAGAAACCAAACAAACAAACAAAAAAAAGAACCAAGGAACCAAGGCTCTTTTTTAAGTGAGAAAATCATCCCCTAAAAATAAACCCCGTTTCTCAAAAGTCTCTAGCAAAACAGAACCTTTAAAAGCCATGGCAGTACATGTCTACAACCTTTGCATTTGAGGAGAGGCAGAGGACTGCTAAAAACTCAAATCTAGCCTGTTCTACTTAGTGACTGCCAAGTCAGCCAGAGCTATAAAAGACCCTCACCTCAGACCCCACCCCCCACCAGGTCAAAGGAGTCATTGTTCTATAAGTAAAGAGGAGAGCACAGCATTAGCACCAGTGATGAAAGGATAGCTGAGACACAGTTATGGAACTGGACATTCCAAAGCGCTAGGAAATACTCTATACAGTTGTACATGTGTCCTGCCCCAGTTTGTTGTTGTACTTAAAAGTCAAATGGCTCTGGAAGGTCTTCACCAAATAGACTTCTGAATCTCAGCAAGAATTCCCAGGCTTCAACCACAAGGGCTCTATAATTCATATACAACCCAAGCTCCTTCCAACTTCAAGATATTAACTCAATTTCCTGCTCTTGAAAATGCTTTCTTTATCCACACACTTTGCACAGCTGGCTTAACCTTCACATCCTAAGACTTAGATGCCACTTCTTTTAATGAGATTCTCACGCCTACTCTATCTGCCCACTACTTCTCAGGACTTATTGTAATTTTTATTATGTGTGTAATCACAGTCCCCTTAAATTCCACAAGGTTACAGATCCCATTCCATGTGGAATACTGGAAACTGGCAAAGCCTGAATGAAATACAGAGCACAGTAAGCATCCAATTTATTACGCATTTGAATCAGTAATATCATTCTTTTAAATTCCTCATCTCATACCTTCATCTATATATTCTCTATCAAACTAACCTTTGCCCTGAAATTATACGGAAGTCAAAGAATTGAAACCTATAATAGTTAATCTATATTTTGTCTCTTTCTTTCCTCCACTATTTTGAGTTTTCTTTCTCCATTTTATCAATTTAATCCTTTCTTCTTTCATCATCCATTTGCAAATCTCTCATAACCTGCTATCACCTCCTCTCTTTGTTTTCTGTGTTCTTCAGTGGTTGGCTATTTAGTCAAGCATATGTAAAAGCCAACAAAAGCAATTCCCAGCCAAGACCCCCAGGTGCTACAGGAGACTGTCCTCAGTGGCCACATTCACTATCAGGTCTACCTCACTCAAGGCTGGTCCTTCTTCATCACCATCTTTGTAAGCATCACTATCTCTTCCTTATCAATATAAATAAAGTCTATAATTGCCTCCACAATCTCACAGCATCATTTTTTACTCACAATGATCACCTCACAGAACAGGGTTTGCAGTGAAGCATATACTGAGTTGCTAAAAACACACAATAAAGTCAAGATGCCAAGCAGCCCTCCCTGGGTTTACATCTCACTCTATCTATCCTACCTGCTCCCCTTTCCTTAAGCTCAGACTCCAGGCCTAAACATGCTACTCCAGCACTATACACCTACACTATGTCCCCAGCCTTCTGTTTCTTATGAAACCTAAGTTAGGCCATCAAATTTACACTTTCCAGTCAAATACTCAACCTTACTCACTCAAATATGCTTCCCAAATATACAGTTCTAAATCTTTCTCTTTTTTCTTTTCTTTTTTTTTTTTTTGGGGGGGGGGGGTGCTTTCTGAAACCTTTAGATTTGTATCATTTAAATATAGTAAAACTAGACTTCTAGATTTTACCAATAGCCCAGAAATGAACAAATTACCTTCACTTCCTACTCAATTGTTAATAAACACAGGTCAAGAAGATTACAACACAGACTGTGGTGTGCTATCAGATCAAGGGTCTATCCCACTGGACTAACTGCAATCTGACTTTACCTGGAACATGTTATCATCTCTGCTGCTGCTACTCTGCTTGGAGGATGCCAGTGCTCTAGAACTCTCACCAGGCTTTTGCTTCTTCACAGGTTTCTCTGGAACAACTTGCTTTTTCCTCTTTAACTTAAAAAAAAAAAAAAAAAAAGGTAAAGTTAAGAATACACACATGTGAACTTCAAAGCACTTCATTAAAGAGGTAGTCAAATTTTGACTTATTTAAAAAAATGTGCATTAAAAAATGTTAACTATGAATCTAGTCTTCACATAACTAATGATGTGTTTTTACACTCTATTCTCAATATCCTCAAAGATATCTCAGATATTAAAAGTCAGCTTGTGGACTAGAACCCACATAGCACTCTCTGTAAGAAGAAGCAGCCTGTACCCTCTGTATACATAAATTGTGGAAACCCCAAGTCTGCCCAAAGCTCTCCTCTTACTCTCTTACTTTTTAAAGAGACAAAGCATACTGGTAACCCTGTAGCCTGACTAAGGTTGGGACAGCAAAGCTGAAGATCACACAAAAAACAAACATAACCAATGTATTCAGACTAAAACACGAATACTTACTATAATTCCTTGTCTATTCTAAAAGGAATCTGGACTGTTTCCAAGAATGTATGCTTCCAGCCTGGACTATATAGCAAGCCCGAGGTCAGTCAGGGCTACATAATGAAACTCTATCTCAGGGGGAAGCGTATGCCCAGGTAAAGGAAGCGGATATCTTATGCCAGGCACTGAAAATCAACAACTCAAAAACCTCAGCAGCACTAAGAATATTGAAGATAGACAGTGATAAGACTAGCACTCAACTTCATAATATTTTAGAAGCAGCACTAGTATAAAAGAATTTTATATAGCCTTATTCTCAAACTGAGCTAAAAAATAAAAAAATAAAAATTAAAAAACAAAACAAAACCCACATTAAGTTCCCAACCCCAACAGTAGAGGGCAGGCATGCTCCTCCTTAGTGGACAAGTAAAAACTAGTTTAATATTACTAAACCTACTAATTAAATTTGTTAAGGCTAGGATAAGAACACACTATGAAAGCTGTGGATGTATTTAATGTAAATGTTTATAGGATTAATAGTACTATGGGAGACAAGCTACAAAATCAGCTCAGGAAGAAGGCAATCCTCTAGACTGGTGCATGCCCCAAGTTCTAAAGACTTCAAGTACAGCTATGTATGATGTTTGAAGCCTTATTTGAAAATTATGATACTATAGCCTATCTTTACATTTGTAGGCTACAACTTTCCTAAATTTTCCTAGAGAGCTCCCTTTTCTTAGTACAGAGGCCCCCCCCCCCAAAAAAAAAAAAGAGGGGGTTGTTGCTTTAAATAAATAAATAAAACAGGGTCCCCAGTATCCCAGGTGACCTTGAACTTCTGACCTTCCTGCTTCCATCTCCACTGAGGGGTGATCAAACCTGGGACTTCCTGAGTGTGAGGCTAGCACTCTACTAACTGACCTGGGAAACTGGCTTGCCTGCTGCTTTTACACATCTGTAAACTACAGGTGTACTAACTTCATATTCTCAACAAAGCAAGTCAACGAAGAGGGAGAATACAATTTGTTCCATTTCTAGGATATGAATGTTTATTCAGATATAAATTTCTATTAAGAGACAGCTGTGTGGAAGGAAGTCTTGACCACAAGATGAACTGCTCCGTCACACTTCACTGCAGTGATCAGCTGAGTGGAATGAGGTTGACAAAACAGCGATCACCTAACACAGAAAAAGCTTATCTGACAAAATAGCTAATTTTGTGTTTGTTGTGCTGAATGACTTTATTTACTAAAAGCAAATAACTGTTAATGTTAAAATGTACCAAAACTAAAATTCAGTAATTTGGGTAAAGGAGAGCAGTGACTGAGAAACCTGTCAACGTTAATGTTTTCATTCAAAACTTCATGCAGCTCAATAGTGACTTACTAACTATAGATTGGGGAAATTTTATTACTGTCATTTTGTGATTGTTGTGCTTGAGAAGCCTGTATGTGGGTACATGAGGTTAGAAGGCAAACTTGGAATAATGAGGTCTCTTCTCCTACCACGTGGAAGAACGAGACCAAGCTCACTGAGCAGCAGGCTAGAGGATCAGATTTTTGAATGACACAGATTTCTAAATAATGTGCCCTTGGCTTAATTAGAATTCTGGTCCTTTAGAGTCTAAGAAAGCATTTCTGTTGACTTCTGGTTACTAAAGGTGGAGCACCTTTAGTCTGAGCTGGATCAGGCATGAGGACAAAAGTCCAAGGCAGCCCAACAACTTATTGAGACCCTGTCACAAATAAAAAGTAAAAAGAAGGCTAAAGATACGGCAAGTACTTTCCTGGAATGCACTGGGCTGCTAGGCTGAACCCCAAGTACAATACAGAGACCTCTCAATCTGACGTAAGGCCTGCAAATGAGTCTAGAATCTAATATTCTACTCAAGGACTCCATTTGTCATTTATTGTTACAGAATACCCTTGCAGATTCTCTCTCTTACATTCTGAGTCCAGCACTGGTAACACTATCCCAGCCCTCAGGGAACTCTGAGGTGGTTGGAGAAGTTTAGGATGCATAGAAAAACCTATCTAAAAAGACTGACAGGCCTTTCCCTTCAAAACTCAGTGTCGGCATTATAGAGCAATTAATGCACCATTCATTTTGTACTATAAAAGAACTTGGTACAGGAAAGTCACCTTTTTTTCAACTTCGCTGTCAGAATCACTGCCTGAAGAGCTCGAAGAAACAAGTTCCTTTGATTTAGGCATTCTGAAAGAAAAAGACATCACATGAATAATTTACAAGTAGTTTTAGTACCTTCATCTTAGCTCTCCCAGTCCAAAAAAACCAAAAACAACAAAAACAAACAAACAGAAAAAACAAAATAACTTCCAAGGCTCATTCTGCCTTTCTGTAGTACTGGAGTCATTACATTGAACACATGTCTAAATTGCAAATAACAAGCACAGCCAAATACTCTAAGCCCAGTCAAGACAAAGAAATAAAAGCCATGTGCACATTCCTTTACCCTTCTCAAAGTCAATGGGTCTTTTTAACAACTGATTGTAGAGGGGCTATAAAATTTGTGGGTAGACTACAAGAAAGCAGCTGAGAAAAATTACTTTAAAACCAAAAGAAATGTACTTAATTCCACTCACACTAAGAGGCTCCAACATAAGACAGCTTGCCTATATAAGTGACACCTAATTAATGCTGCCCTTATAAATCAGCTTTTACATGCTTTGTATACACTAGTTTTTACTTTGTGGCCACACTATCAAAATAACAGGCAACAATCAGAGTTCACAATGTTATACACAATTCACAATAATTTTGCACCTGACTTCCTACCTTGGGAAATATATAAAATTTGAAGGTTGATGTTCGAGACAAAACTCACCAGACAGGTACACAGCCCATTGCTTGCTATTTAGTGCACAAGCATAAAACAAAGGGAAGACTATCTTATTCTAACCCACACTTCAAGGAGTCCTTAGGCATGCCCTAACTCCTTCTCAAGACACACCAAGAGGTAAAACCAGGTAGCAAAAGCTATTCACCAAAGCTATTCACCAAACTATCTTCTGCTCCCTCCATCTAAAGAAACTTATTAATTTCTGTATGGCTTCCTAAAGGGCCTAACAAACACAACAGATTCTGTAAATGATAAAAATACTTCAGTTCCCACCTCCTACATAAAAAAATTATAACCCAGCTCACTATAGACCAAACTGGCATTCAATGTTCAAACTAGGAGGTCAAGGCAAAAGTGGGCTATCCAAATTCTGACCACAACCATACAGAACACAACTGATCCATCCGTTAAAGATAACACAGGAGGGAGCAGCATGGTTCATAACCAGCTTCATTCGCTTTTCCTCTCACTGTTCCATTTCACAACCTGACCTCCATAATCAAGTTTCCCAAGCTAGCTGGTTCACACAACCACACAAAACCTGTTTTTGAAAGAGAATTAACTTGCACATAAACAAATCTTTCACTAGCCAACAGCCAGCCCTATCTATCTCCCATTACGAAAAGCTGTCTAGGGAACTAAAATTACTTCAAAGAACCACGTCATTATCTAACCTAAATCTACCCAATAAGAAAACAATGTTAATGGTAACGAAAGCCGGCCGGTTCCCCACACTTGGACTTTTAACTTTAATGAGGCTTTACTGGGGTGGTTTCTTTAGGGCCAGGGGGGCTTCCTAATTCGAGCAAAAGGTAACTAAAGGCGTAAGTTTATACTGATCAGCCGGTGACTTGCGTGGGGGAGGAGTACTGAAAACATCCCAGAGTGCGAGGCACTCGTAGGCCAGAGGGCGCGAGGCGCCGTGGGGGTCGCGGCCAGGAAGCTACAGAAAGCCCCGAGGCGAGGGCTGGGGCTACGACCGGTCTCAGGAAGGGGGCGTGGGGCGCCGAGAGCGTGCGGGAGAGGAGGGCCTTGCGCCAGCGCCATTTTATCCTCCTCGCCCTAGAGCCCAGCCATGTTCGCCGAGGCGCGCCCCCCACACCTCAACCCAGCGGGGCCAGCGCCCCCGGGGACCTTCCCGGATACGGTGGTCCCGGTAGGGGTGGGCTAGCGCAGCCTCAAGGCAGACCGCGAGCGCCTCCGCCCGGAGCCCCCGCCACACAGTCCGAGGGGCGCGCGGCCATCACCCGCCGCTCCCCGCCCGCTCGCCCTCACGCGCCCACCGCCTCGGCTCCGCTCGGCTTCCGGAGCGGCCGCCACATGAGGCCCGCGGGGGCGCGGACAAGAGTGGAGGACCTTAAGAGCTTCTATTTCTCCCGGCAAGGAGAGCGAAGGGGCGACGGTAGCCTGAGGTCGGCCTGGCTGCAGCCTCGAGGAATTGGCCTAGGGTCCCGCGCACTCACGCTCCGCTCCAGCCGTCCAACAGCCTCTAGCTCGCTCGCTTGCTCCGGACTGACAGAGAGCCGGAAGTGACGGCAACTTAGAGGCTCTGGCTCCGCCCAATGGCACGAAGGACACGTGAAGGGGCGTGGCCTCGGCGCCCAACGGACACCCAGCCCTTTCCAGGGCCTTAAAGGGACCGCCATATTTCTGAAATGGATGCTCCTTAAAGGGAGATGGCGCCACAGTGAGATACCACAGGACTTGGGCCTGACCTGAAAGAGAGTGAGATGTAAATGACAACCACGGAGCTTTGCGCTTACAAATAGCTTTCTTTATATAGTACAGCTATATAAATGCTGTACTGAAACGACGGGCTATACTGAAAAAGAACGATATGCTGACCCATTTGCCCACAAATGATTTTCCTGTTCCACCTTTAATATCTGACTCATGCTGCTAAAATCCAAAGGAAACAAGCCAGGGAGGCGCACTATTTAATTCAGAAAGTCAAATCTTACAGAAATCCTTAGCCACGAAAACCTTTATTCTTAAAATGAAGTTCTGGGGATCCAAAGTAGTTATGGTTTGAATATAAAATCCTCCTGTGGGCTCATTTATTGGGGATCTGGTTATCAGTTGGTGACCTTTTCAGAAGAGACTGAATCCTGAAGGCTCTGCCTTAATCAGTGAATTAATGCTCTGATATAGTCATAATAAGATGCCATTATTACGAGTGGTGAAAAATAAGAATTAGAGTGTGTTGGAGGTCAGGGCGTGTCCTTCGGGGGGGATACATTTTCTCCTGGCTCCTTCTGTGTTACCTTTCTCTCTGTAGCTTTCTTCTCTGCAGGTTACCATGGACTTGGTGTTCTGCCTCACCAGCAGCCTAGAATACAGGCGCTAAGGGCTGTACATGGAAACCGGGAACTGTACTGAATCTCCATCCCTTTGTCAACATACAGATACAGCGTCTAGCAGAGGAAATGCATTCCACCAACGTAAATAACCACAGCAGATGGCTTAAGATATGTATTTGATGATCTCCTACTGTAGCCAACAATAAATAGAGTTCTGTTTCTCACAAAGATTTACATAAGGCATTTTACAGATATTGTTCATTCTAACAGTTTCGAGAGTTGAAATGACCATTGTCTTCAAAAGTTAGTGATTCAAACCCTGTACTGACTCACACTACTACCTACTAAGGGTAAGGAAGTGCACCATCGAGCCCCTACTGAGTGTAATGTCCAAGTAGAGCAACACTATGGAAAGATAAAACAAGGGAAGAAAGAGCCTTTGTCTGTGAAGCTCTAAACATAGGCAAACATACCTACAGGTGGCCCTGGAGGAGGTCTCTGGGGGCAATATGGAGCAATCTGCCTGCCTGGTGCAGGAAATATCTTGGTCTGGACTGTAGTTACACATGGTATGCAGATAAAATTTCACTTACCATTTGTGCTGTTTACAGTATAAAGGTATACTTCAAGAAACATTAAAACAGTTGAAATTGATTTGTAACCTGGCACGGAGACTATAATTACAGCAACCATAGAGGCCTAGATGGCTCTCACACCAGGCCAGCATGATCTCAGCTAACTGCTTTTCCTCAAGTTAAGTTTTATAGCAACTGACAGAATTAAAGACCAAGGCGGCAGGAGCGGGGTGGGGTGGGAGTGGGGGTGTCTGTGATAAGATCATCATTTTGGATTTTGTAAATCTAAGGCAGCATTATTTAGCAGTTAACATCTTTACTGTTTAGAATGTGAGGCACAAGGGAAGGGATATCAAGGTGAATTAGAGAGGAACAGAAGAGGAAAGGGAAGACAACTGCAAAGAGAGGCCCTGCTGCAGACCAGAGGCACCACAGAAGGCAAGGCAAGGGTGGGAGATAAAAACCTGAGGGAGGGGGTTGGGGATTTGGCTCAGTTGTAGAGCGCTTGCCTAGCAACAGCAAGGCCCTGGGTTCGGTCCCCAGCTCTGGAAAAAAAAAAAAAAAACAAAAAAACAAAAAAACAAAAACCTGAGGGAGTAAGCCAGGCAGTGGTGGTGCCTGCCTCTAATCTCAGAACTTGGGAGGCAGAGGCAGGTAGTTTTCTATGAGTTCGAGGCCAGCCTGGTTTACAGAATGAATTCCAGGACAGCCAGGGCTACACAGAGAAAACCTGTCTCGAAAATAAAAATAAAGAAAGGAAGGAAGGAAGAAAAAGAAAAGGAAAAACAAACTAAATAACCCACCATTGGGAGGTAGCCCAGTCCTGTGAGTCCCTTCTACTCTTCCCTCACAGGAGAAGAATGCTGTCCTCTGTGGGGAGCTGGGGGGAAGGAATGGATGAATGGTATATGTTAAGGGAGTGAAAAGCAGACAACGAAGGAGACTGAGTCACAGTCTGTGCAAGCTTCCCTCTCTGAATCTTTTTGGAACTACTTGACTTATAAAAATGTAAAGGCAGACAAAAATGCAAACAGACTTGTAAAATATATTTTATGAAGCATCTAATCATAATAAAAATGAGCCCTGACAGGGCTGGAGAGATGGCTCCGTGGGTGAAGTGCTGACTGTGTATGTCTGAGGACCTCGGTTTCGCTCCCCAGCACCCACAAGCTGGGTGTGGCAGCTCTTCTCCGAAACACTAGCATGGGGTGAGGGTGGGGGAGGACAATGCAGGGAGTAGATAGCAGAGTACCATGGCCAGCCACACTGGCTGAAAGAGAGTTCCGAGTTCACCAAAAGACCCCCCCCCCCGGTCTCAAAAAAACCAGGATGAATACCAATAGAGGAAGACGTCCAAAACCGACCAACCTCCAGCTATTGCACTTGCACCCGCAGGGAGCATACCTGCACACGTGTGTACCCACACATACACCACACACACACAAATCACATCAAAATGCCTGACGACATCAGAGGTGTAGAGCTCCCAAGGTGGCGCAGTTACAGTGGTTTTAGCCACCCGTTTTGGGTGCCGAGAATCAGGCTCAGCTCCTCTGCAAAGGACAGGTATGCTCATAACCTCAACCATCTCTCTAGCCCCTAATATTTCAAGTCCTCTGGTGTGACTTCAAGTGTGACAAATCATCTATATAACTAACGTTAATGCTCTTAAATTTTCTAAGTATGGTGGTCCGTGTGTGTAATCCTATCACTTAGGAAGTTGAAGTAGGAGGATTGCAGTGAGCTTAAAACCACTTCAGGCCAGAAGGTATCATTGGATTCCCCTAGAACTGGGGTTACAAACAATTATGAGCCACCATGTAGCTGCTGGAAATTAAACCTGGGTCTTCCAGAAGAACAGTGAGTGATCTTAACTACCAGGCCATCTCCCCAATCCTAAAGCTTTTTCTTTTTTTTAAAGATGCATTTTATTTTTAACTGTGCGTATGGGCGTGTGTGCACATGAGCACAGGTAGCTGTGGCGGTCAATTTATCAGATTCTTGGGAGCTGGAATTACGAATAGTTATCAGTTATAAGCTGCCCACCCATCGGTGCTGGGAACAGAACTTGGGTCCTCTGCAAGAACTGAAAACACTCTTAACTGCTGAGCCCTCTCTCCAGGTCCACCTTTTATTAATATTATTAGTTATTCTTCTATTAAGTAGCATAGGTCAAGATGCTTGTTTCACATGAGCAGAGGTCTCCAAAAAGAACTCTTTATAAGGTATACAAGCAATTCTTTATAAAGTACATTAGCATCCTGGGACTGCACTTGGCTTGGAATATGCACACATTTATAATAATGTATTTGACAGCCTAAGTCTCTTGCTTACATGTCCCAAACACATGCACATCTCCTAGCAACTTAGACTCCCAACTATGGACTGGAGAGAACAGTTAAGAATGTGGACTGCTCTTCCAAAGGACCCAGGTTCAATTCCCAGCAGCCATAAAGTGACTACAAACATTTGCAACTACAGTTCCAAGGGATCTGATGCCTTCCTTTGGCCTCCATAGGCACTGAGTGCATGCAGGTGAAACATCCACGTACACATTATCATTATTTTAAAAGGAGACTCCCATCTGCATCAATTTGCATGCACATACCACTCTGAACGATGAAATGTTTTTCTTCACCTTAACAACTATCAAATGTACACATATTCTATTCAATTGAGCTCCTATCCTGTCTGGATATGAGGATAGAGGAGCTGATCAGGTCTGAACTGCTTCTGAGTTCATTCACAATAACTGTCTTCTAAGTGAGCTTTTAGAGGGAATCTTCTACTTACCATCTTATCTGTATTCACAATGGAACATATAAATAACTAAAATCAGATATATCACAGGTAGGAGGGATATGCTCGGTAGAGAAACTTGAAAACTTTTGATCAAAATAGAAAACCACCCAAATAATGCCTAGTAACCAAACTCTTCCTCCTTTTAACACCATAAAAGGAAACCCCAAAAAATATTGAGTATTCTTGCCCAAGTATGCATCAAGCAACATCTCTTCCTGCTACTTCTTTCTGAGCCTTGCCCTTCCCCCAACAGCATTTCATTAGCATATTACAGTAGAGCACAGGAGTCAGATGTTGGGCATTGGACCATTCAACTGAGATTTCAGACATAAATTATAAAAAGTTCTTAGTACAAAAATGAAAAGAAAAACCAACCTCTGTTCCCATACCCAACCCTCTTAGCTGTCCCTGATACTATGGAAAGGAAGAGTCGAGAGGGGAGATTCCCCCTCTGTGTCTTTGAAAAGTTGCTCACTCTGTTTTCCCAGAAGAGCTCAGGAGAATAAACCATGAAGTCCAAAGACACTTTGGGGATTAGGGAAGAGAAGAGTCTCCTCCAGCCTGCACTGATTCTTAGACAGGCTCTGTAGCTAGATCTAGGGGTCTAATTAATATTGAATCTGATTAACAAGAGACGTATATAAAAGTTTTTATTAAATTTACGTATACCTGGGGAACCTTAAGACAATGATGTCAGAAGAAATGATCAAAGCACGATGCTTTTTAGACAAAATCATGGAGGAATAGTGGACAATGACTAATGAGCTAGAATCATTCATTCTGGGCATATTTCTAAGAAATGCATGTTGTGGGGAGATAGAGAGCTAGTGCAAGATATGAGTGGCTTCCAAGAATTTGTTTATTCAAATTATTATAACCCCAGTTGCTAGCTTCTAGTGGTCAAGAATATTTTCAGGCCTTGGCATGTGAAAACTATCTCTCCCAAAAGAAACTTATGGCTTTCTGCATGAAAGGGATGACAGATCAAATAACCGTTTCTGAGGTTATATTTCCTCAAGTGACTCACCACATAATCTCATTCAGGGTTCTCAGAGTAAAGCAAGCCAGCACTTCATGGGGCTAATGGGGACAAGGGGTAAAGAGGAACTCTGTACCTGAAGACTGGGGGAAGAAAGGTCTCTGTGGAGAGGGAGGACTGGGGCAGCTTCACAGAGTCCCAGAACCTTGCCAAGGAGAGCAAAGAAGGCCTTACAGTCAGGTCAAGACCTCACCAATCATGACCTGTAGAGATAATCTCTTGTATAGTAAAAGCATCACCTGTCAATCAAAAGCTGATGGCCTTTTAGCAAAAGGGAGGAAGTAGAAGGTGGGAGTTCCGGTAGAGAGATAGGAACTCTGGGAAGAGTCAGGTAAGCAGGAAATCCACCCGGGACTCACAGGAAATCAGACCTACGAAACTAAGGAGAGGTGACTAGCCATGTGACAGGCATAGAATAGTATGAATGGGTTAAAAAAAAAAGTTATGAGCTAGTGGGAGCAAGCGTAGCTTAAGGCCTAGGCATTTTTTAATAAATTAATAAGCCTCTGCGTTGTTATTCGGGAACTGGGGTGTGGCCAGAAAAGCCTGCAGCCCCAATGACCTGCATAGTGTGGGCAGAACAAAGGCATCTCGTAAGTGCCAGAGTGAGTAAAAGACAAGAACGAAGCAATGTGCATGCTTCACTTCATTCATCCTAGCCAAAAAGCCAAGAAGTGATGCAGCCTGCGCTCCCAGGAGCATCACGGGCACACGGGAAATGCGCCAGACCCCAGGACCTCCCTGCTGCTCCGACATCACAGCAGTCCACCCACCTCTACATAGGATTTAGAAGGAAAGAATAAGAGTAAGAGTCGTGAGTTTGACCCAAAATT
Source organism: Rattus norvegicus (assembly GCF_021556685.1). NCBI lineage: Eukaryota > Metazoa > Chordata > Mammalia > Rodentia > Muridae > Rattus > Rattus norvegicus. The sequence continues at coordinate 62,826,597 of NC_141535.1, forward strand.
AGCTAAGAGTAAGTTCCCAACACTAACTAAAATTGTTGGTCACAGTAGAAAAATCGAGGTAGTCCCAATTCTTGAGAGTTTAGATTTGTAGCAGAGTTATACCAGTGATGGACAAAGAGGAGGAAGCAAGAAATTCATGGAGAAGAGCAGTGTTTATGCTGGGAACACAGTGTACACAAATGGAAGCCAGCAGCCTCTGGTTCAGCCAGCAGACTAAATCAGGTGAGCAGATCTCAGCACACAGGACTAGAAGAGCGTAAGTTCCTCCAGAAAACCTTGGGGGAAACCTAGCAAGGATGCTGAAGGTACAGGGCACGAGGGGGTAGCCCCAGCTGGTCCATTTGTAAAAGTCTGTGGTATCTCTGCAGGTCTGCAAGTCTTAGAGATACTTAGGACGAAGTCATCTGGATCAGAAGAAGAAAAAAAAAATGAACAAAGGGGAAGGCTGGTGTACTGGCTGGTTCTGTGTGTCAACTAGACACAAGCTGGATTTATCACAGAGAAAGAAGCCTCCCTTGAGGAAGTGCCTTTGTGAGACCCAGCTGTAAGGTGTTTTCTCAATTAGTGATCAAAGGTGGGAGGGTCCATTGTGGGTGGTGCCATCCGCAGGCTGGTAGTCTTGGGTTCTATAATAAAGCAAGCTGAGCAAGCCAGGGGAAGCAAGCCAGTAACACCTCTCCATGGCCTCTGCATCAGCTCCTGCTTCCTGACCTGCTTGAGTTCCTGTCCTGACTTCCTTTGGTGATGAACAGCGATGTAGAAGGAAGTGTAAGCTGAATAAACCCTTTCCTCCCCAACTTGCTTCTTGGTCATGATGTTTTGTGCAGGAACAAACCCTGACTAAGATACATGGACGTCCTCCAATCCGTCATTCTGAAGAACTGGGAAGAAAAAGGGTACAACTAAGAAAGTTATTGCAGGTTGAATGTTTATACCCTCTCATTCAGTCATTGAAATCCCAGCCCACAGTGGGGTGACATTGGGAAGGAAGGCCCCTGGGAGATAATTAGGTAATCAGAGTGAGAAGCTGAGAATTCATCTCCTAAACAGTGCGGAGCAGAGGCGAAGCTGGAAATAGCATGAAGCCCTTCTTCAGCGGCTTCTGTTCCCTCCTACAAGGCTGCACCTCCTAAACCACCAACTGGGGATCAGCCTATCGGGGACATCCTTGTTCAAACCACTACGCTGTTCTGTCTTCTTCGATGAGACAATAGAAATTTACTACTGGAAACAGAGGAGGAGCAACCAGTAAATGCCATGTGTCCACCCAGTGTTATATAGGTTCAACTTAGATGGGCTATTTCCACATCAGAAAGTCAGCAGCAATCAAAAACCAAGAGAGCAGCATTCGCTCTGTGTTGTGAGGCACGGTTCTCTGGGCGTGAGATGGCCATTGCCCTTCTAAACTCAACACTGTGACTGACTACCAGCCCAGGAGCTGAACAGGACTGAACCCATGAATGCTCCATTGGGGGTGGGGGTTGTTGCAGTTTTATAGACAGTTAACAGTTTCTGGGCGGGGGGAGGAAAAGGCCTCACCCCACCCATTCACCCCTCCATCCCTGAGGATGTGGATGGTTGATGATTACTGGGAGAGTGAGAGACAATCTCTTCCATGGTATAAGCACTCAGAAGTCGAGCCATGATCCTGATAAGAAGCCTTTGCCCATGTCCTTCTTAATAACCTATTTGCTCAACTAGCAACCATAATGAAACTCATCAGTTCTCCGAGTAGATTTGAGTGGAATCATTCCTTTGGTCTGCCTCATCTATCATAAACTAGTGATTGTCTCCCTTAGAAAAGTTCAGGCGCCGTTCAGCCAGCAGCTCTGCCAGTGGTGCTGGTCATTTGGATCCCAAAGGAGACAATTTTTTGGAGGGGTAAGAAGAAGAAAAGGAAAATCTGCCTTTGCTCCCCAACATGCAGACCCATGAATTACTTATTAAAATCGTCTCGAACAAGCTGCTCCAGGCTCATATTTTATCTGCTCTTAGAACATAACCTTCCTGGTACAATATAAAGAAGTCATAAAAGTTCTAAAGTGTTAAGGCTCCTTACCAAATAATTACAAATAAGTGTGTGTTCTATGAAGGTCATGTGTAATGAGTACCAGAAACTATATTAAGGAAGCCTTTAAAATTCAAACTGCTGAGTGTTTTCTCCCCAAGGTGACTTTTGTGAACTTGGTACTGAAGCTTTTCTTAGCTCCAACTTTCATTAGACATACTGTATCACTTTTTATAGAAGAATGCACTTTATAACAGCGAATGTATGTGTATACCACTTTGAATGGGTGAATAGTGTGCGTCTCCTGTGAGCTACACCTGCTCTGTTTGATGTGCTATAAAACAGTGTAATTAGTTTCTAATCCATATGCCGTAACTCGCACCTGAAAGTGCTTTCTCCTTCAAGAGTCATCGTGGAGGCCACACAAGCACCACAGTGGTTCCAACACTGGCCAGAGTTCATTTTTTAAAGTCTCTTGAGAACGTAGCTCTCTTGAAGCATCATCTTTTATAAAGTCCCTGAGACAAGAAATGCCATTTCCTACTTGTAGACCAGTGTTTCCTAGATAAGTTATGTGAGTGATGAAGATGTTTATGAAAGAATGAACTTATGAGGACCACTAATTGACCCACTAACAAGTTTTACGCAAGTATGGGAGCAGCTTCCGAATGAATACATAGCCTCTCGAAGAGACACTGTGAAAAGGGGTTTTGAGTAGTATTACTTGGGTTAAAACTTCACTGCTCCTCATATTTAATACTCTAATGCTTTTGCTGGTAGAACCAATTAAAAACTCAACCCTTCAGTCTTTGCTCCACTCTTTGTCCCTCTGTTTCCTTTAGACAGGAGCAATTCTGGGTTCATATTTTTGAGATGGGGAGGTGGGTGAAGGAAAGGCCATCCAGGGACTGCCCCACCTGGGGATCCATCTCATCTTCAGACACCAAACCCAGATACAATTGCTGATGCCAAGAAGCCCTTGCTGGCAGGAGCCTGATATAGCTGTCCTCTGAGAGGCTTTGCCAGAGTCTAACCAATACAGATGCAGATGCTCACAGCCAACCTCTGGACTGAGCACAAGGACTCCAATGAAGGAGTGAGAGAAAGGACTGAAGGAGCTGAAGGGGTTTGCAACCCCATAGGAAGAACAACATTATCAATCAACCAGACACCCCAGAGTTCCCAGGGACTAAAGCACCAACCAGAGTACACATGAAGGAACCCATAGCTCCAGCTGCATATGTATCAGAGGATGGCCTTACATAGCATCAATGGAAGGAGAGGCTCTTGGTTCTGTAAAGGCATGATGCCCCAGAGTAGGGGAATGCTAGGGTGATGAAATGTAAACAAATAAAATAATGAATTAAAAAAGATTGGGGCTGGGGATTTAGCTCAGTGGTAGAGCGCTTGCCTAGGAAGCACAAGGCCCTGGGTTCGGTCCCCAGCTCCGGAAAAAAAAAAAAAAAAAAAAGAACCAAAAAAAAAAATAAAAAAGATAAAGAAAAACTTAGCCCAAGTTCACCTCTCTTTACCTGGACCCAATGCTGAACTAGCATTGATCAGTGGTGCCCCTAGCAAGGACCAGAGCATGAACTGTCATAGGGACTGAGCACTGGCCAACACTGTCATGGGTTCAGCTGAAGTGAGAACTAGATCTGTCACGAGCTCTGCAGATTCACTGACCAGGGACAGTAGACCTCAGCCACACCTATACTAACAAATCCAAATAGAAAACAGTTGGGCAACAGCACCTCTGAGATCCCAAGAGTTCTGAACAGCTATCCCAGAAGCCCAAGGCCAGCTACGAAGAGAAGGACCAGCCAGGCCAAGGTTACAGTGCCATTTGATCCTGTGCTGATTACTCTGTCCCCAGTAAATGTGTTTGTTGCTTGGGAGCAGTGGACTCTATCACTTTTGCTCTGCAGTTTAAACACGATTAATGAACCAAGACAGACAGACAGACTGGTGCTTCTACCTCCAAGAAGTTCTGCTCTTTAGTAATTCTGTGTGTATAAACATCCTTGCCCCTTGGCTGCACCTGCTCAAATGTCAAGAATTAAGTCAAAACACAGTACCCTGAAACAGCACCACATTCTGATGTCCAAAGAAGCTGTAGCCAATACTGTTGTTCCTCCTCCTCAGAAGACAGCTACTCATACTTTGAAAGACTAGAAAGAGACTAGAAAGAAGGCAAGCGAGAGAGCAGTGCCCCTGCAGCCACAGATGGCTAAAAAGAGAACTGGGCTATTTCAAAAACAAGAGCAAGGAACCGTCCCCATAGGTATAGACAACAATTAGCATTTTGAAACCATCAACCATGCAGAGTCAGGTCAAGATTAAATTCGTTTATTTTCCATGATGACATTTTCTCAACAGCTCTAGTGATGATGATAGTGATGATGGAGGTGATGATGATGCAGGAAGAAAATTCAAACTACTTCAAGATACCACCTCATTCCAGTCAGAATGGCCATTATCAAGAAATCTAATCACAAATACCAGTAAGGATGTGGAGAAAGAGGAACCAGAGGAACCCTCACCCATTGCTGGCATGAGTGCAAAATAGTCTACCTACTGTAGAAATTAGTATTGGGGTTTCTCAAAAAAAAAATTAAAAATAGAGTTACCATGTGATCCACCTATACAACTCCTGGGATGTACCCAAGGTCTCCAGAGTCTTACCGGACAGATACTTGCACATCTGTGCCTCTTTCTACTCTGCTTGAAGCAGCAAGAAGATGGCCCCAGTCTCACCCACCTGATGGTTAGATGATGAAAATGTGGAGTTTCCCCCAGCTGTAAAGAAAATGCAAACTGCAGGGAAATGGGTAGATTTAGAAAGTATAGCATAAAGCCAAGGTTTATATTAAATACTCAAATTCAAACATTCAAAAACCATATGTTCTCTCTCTTATGACCTGTGGTTGTGGTGGTGGTGGTGGTGGTGGTGGTGGTGTGTGTGTGTGTCCGTGCGTGCATGCGTGTGTGTGTGTTTATGTGTAGATTAGGGTAAAATCTAAAACTAGAAAGGAGATCAAGAGAGTAAAAATAGGTAATGAGGCAAGATGAAGTCTGGACACATGGGACACAGGAGAAGAAGGGGCTGGAAGGAGAAGGGCAGGGAGGTGGGGGATGTGGGGGTAAGGGGAATCTACTAAAACATACTTTGTTTGAATATGTTATAATGCTATATAATGTTCCGTATGCTAATTTAAGAATTTTAAAATTATTTAAAAATCAGATTAGACTTGGTTTGCTTGCCTGCCCTTAGTCCCAGCACTTAGGTAGGGGCAGAGTCCAGCAGGTCTCTACAAACTCAAGGCCGCTGGGGTCTGTGTATGAAACCCCACAACAGGCCTTCCTGGTGAGACTGTGACTCAATAAACAGCAAACAGTTAATTAATTAATTAATTAAATCAGGGCTGGTGAGATAGCTCAGTGTACTTGCCACCATGGCTGACAACCTGAGCTCAGTCTAGAGAACCTACACAAAGGCAGGGGCGAGCCAGGTAGTGACCTCTACGTGTACTCCACGGTTTTGAAAGCAGGGCTGGAGAGATTGTTCAGTGCCTATGTGTTCTCCCTGCCTTTCCAAAGTCTCCCAGTTCAGTTCCCATCTCCCATCTCATGCATCTCACAATAGCCAGCTGTAATTCCAATCCAGGAGATCTGATTCTGTCTTCCAGCCTCCACGGGCATCTACACTTAAGGATTCACACACAGGCACACGTGTACAGAAATAAAAACAACTTTTAAAAACACTAAGAGATGTGAAATTGGAAAAAAAAATGTAAGGGAAGAGCATTGTTAAGGAAATGTAAGGGAAGGTTCGTGATGAAAAATGTAAGAATTTCCTCCCAGGGGGAAATTGTTCTCAACAGGTGAAAATGCATTTCCTTCTTCAGCTACGAGTGCGCCTCGCCAGGCCTCATCCCGGATGATGCACACACCCTGTGCAGGTGTGAAAAGCAGGCACCCTTAGCTCAGAACGAGAAGTAGGTCATTTTCACTTTGACTCACCCTTGTTTGTGTGTGACCAAAATAACGCTATCTATAAAAGTTTCTGGAATCAAAAGGTTAATAATACACAGGAGCTTTCGAGGCAGTTCCCTGACCATTGGTTCTGCTCATTGAGAGCCATCAGCTGCCATGACTGGGAGGAAGAGCTGCGGGTGAAAACTCGGAGGGCACAGCTCTCCTTCCTCACCTCCAAATTCTCTTACACAGGCAAACCACGCAGGCACAGGACATTACGGTGCTGTCCGGCTGGCACCGCCAGCCCATGTGGGGATGCATAGTCAGTGTCAGTGTCAGGAGCTGCGTTGCTGTCTTTGTCCTGTTTGTCACCATGTAGAAGGTGTGCACTGCGTGTGTTGACTGCATCCTAGTTGTTGTTGAATAAACAGAACTGTTTCTTTAACTCGGCAAGATCGAGTCAATAGCTACTGTGGTTGACTGACCTGGAGAGGTGCTGTGCAGGCCGTTTGGAAACGGAAACAAAGTGACTGCTTGTGGGTGTGAAGTTTCTTTCCCCGGAAGTAAAAACTGAGCCAGCTCTGTGATGTGGTGATACAGTTTTGTAAACAGACTAAAACCCTCCAAACCATATACTATTTAAGAGGGCGAACTTACGCTATATGAGTTATATTCTTATCTTTTGACGAGAAGATGATTTAAAAGTAGTTAGTATATGCCAGGAATCTGAACTAGGTTCTGGAATAATAATAATAATAATAATAATAATAATAATAATAATAATAATGATAATGATGATGATGATGATGATGATGATAGAGTAGTAGTAATAGTAATACTAATAATAAAATTTAAAGCTGATCCTTTTGGTCACTTACTATGTGTTAGAACAAGAAACTAGAAGCAGTAACTCAAGCAGACGCCATGAAGGACCACTGCTTCTTCTCACAGCCTGTTCAGCCTGCTTTCTTATGACACATGGATCCACCAGCCAAGGGCTAGCACAACCCACAGAAGCTGGGCCCTCCTATATCAATCAAGAAAATGCACCACAAACTGTCCACAGGTCAATCTAGAGGGGGCATTGTCTCAGTAAAGGGTACCCCTTCTAAAAGGACTCTAGCTTGTGTCAAGTTGGCATAGAAGTAGCCAGCACATTGTGGAACTGGGGATGGCCTTGAGCTTCTGGTGTTCCTTCCCACGGGCATGTGCCACCATGCCCAGTTTTTGTAGTATTGGAGAATAGAACCCTGGGTCTCATGTGTGTCCCAGCTGCTTCAGATCTGTTAGAGACAATTTCTCAGTTGAGGTCCCGCTTCCCAGATGACTCTAGCTTGTATCAAGTTGGCAAAAACTAACCAGTACATCTGCTTACTTATTTTATATATTTGCTTGTTGAAGCGAGAAGTTTGAAATTTTGGGTTCTTTTTAAAACACAGGAGCATTATGAGGATATCGTTTTGTTTTAATCCCAGGTGTGGGCATATGGGACTGCTTTGTCCACAGCAGCTGACTATGATTTGCCTTGGGCTCTAGCAGAGGCGTGGTTTTTGTCAGCTGCAGACAGTTCCTGCAATTCTGTGACGTGTGGAATTCTGGGAATTTTTCAGAGGGTGTATAAATGCTAGAGCCCTGCACTGTGGAGTTGGGGGTTGGTGGTAGTTTGTTAGTAGATGTGCTCAAAGAAGAAATAAGAGGAAAGAAACTAGATTCAAGGATCTCTCTCTCTCTCTCTCTCTCTCTCTCTCTCTCTCTCTGTCTCTCTCTCTCTCTCACACACACACACACTCAATCTTTTACTTTATTTCAACTCTTCCTTTTGTGTCACTTCTGCTTTTGTAGTCAAATCTCCCTTTTTCTTTGTCTCTTTGTCTTAGTTACTGTTCTATTATTGTGAACAGACACTAAGGGAACTCTTATATAAGAAAGCATTTAACTGGGGGATTGGTGGGTGTTGGTTACAGTTTCAAAGGACTAGTCCATTTTGTCACGGTGAGAAGCAGACAGGCATGGTGCTAGATCAGTAGCCGACAGCTTGGCATCCTGATCAGCAGACCACAGGCACTGGGGGTGGAGGCAGGGGATTGGGCCTGATATGGGCCCAATCTCCAAGTCAATCCTCTGTGACAAACTTCCTCTAACAAGACAACACTTCCTAATCCTTCTAAGCTTTCCAAAAGACTTCACCAATTGGGGGGCTAAACATGCAAATATGTGAACATGTTTAGGGGTTCATGCTCACTCAAACCACCACAGTCTTCCTCATTTAAAGATAGCTATGGAGCTGGAGAGATGGCTCAGTGGTGAAGAAGGCTTCCTGTGTTTGCAGAGTTCCCAGCACTCATGTTGAGTGACTGACAACCACCTGTAACTCCAGGAGACCTGATATATCCTTCTGGTTTCCAAGAATACCTATACACATGTACACATTCATACACACACACACACACACACACACAGTCTCTCTCTCTCTCTCTCTCTCTCTCTCTCTCTCTCTTTGGAAAAAAAAAGGATGTTTGGTTATATTTAGGGTCCTTCAGGCTAAACAGTAAAAATCTCACCATCTCCAATCTTTAACCCAGTTACATCTGCAAATCCCTTTTGCTGTATATAGTGGAAAATGGTCTCAGCTATTAGGATGTAAATATTATTTGGCTTATTGAATTCATAAGGACAAGAGTTGAGAACCATAGAGATTTGGAAGGTACAGAAAGTGTCTCAGACAGTCAGATAAAGGAGTATCAACTGTTTGGAAATAGGAAAACAATGGAATGGCACTGAGAACTAGGGAAATAATTGTGAGTTTTGAATGGGCTGATTTGGGGGCTGAAGAGAAGAATTTGATACCAGAAGACCTCATGAGGGCTTGTTTCCAAAGTGAGACAAGGAGGTGCACGATTACTCATGACCTTGGACAAATCCTCTAAGCATTTTCTATCCTCCTGTGTCCTTCATGAAGGTTGGGTGCTATAAGAACAGGGTGCTTTCTCCAAGTAAAACAAGGGAGTCCCCAAGGCACTACTGAGCCGATGGCAGACCATGCTGGCCCTGAACAGGACCCTGAAAGTGAGGCCTCTCCTCCTTAAACTGTGTGCCCACAGCATTTCTCCTTCCCTTTACCGACTCCCAGCTCTGAGAGACTTATATATAAACAACATCTCCTTGAAGAATATACTAAGCGTGTGTGTGTGTGTGTGTGTGTGTGTGTGTGTGTGTGTGTGTGTGTTCCTGTGTTATCCACATCATCTGTAACAAAGCAACCAAGCTAAAGGGAAGGTTTATTTGGGCTCATAGTTCACAGGCATACCACCACCAGCACAGTTTCGCTGGTTAAATATCTAGGAACACGTGGCAGGTATGTGGAGCAGAGAAGGCAGGGCAGAACCAGAGGCAGGTATAAAATTCAAAGGCCTGTCCTTAGTCCCCTACTCCCCATCAACCAGACCTATAAAAGCTTCACAGCCTTCAAAATGGCACCACAACCTGGGGACCAAGCATTCCAATGTGGGATGGACCTCCTTCAGAGGCAAATTGTAACAGCACTGAACAACTTGAAAAAGGATTTTTTTGTAAGGGCAATCTTATGTAGTTTAGGCTATCCTATAATTTACTATGTAGCTGAGGATATGACCTTGATCTCAGGATCCTCCTGCCCCAGCCTCCCAAGTTCAGGGAATTACAGAGTACATGCCCAGTTTATGTGAGTGGTACTGTGGCCAAAATCTAGGCTTCCCTACATACTAACTGGGCACTCTAGCAACCAAACTACATCCTTAGTCCTGAGGAAGGACATTTCAAACTGCCTAATTTACGAGACTTCTTAATATAACCGCTAACGGACACCTTCATTTCTGAGTCTAGACAATTTCAATGAAGCAAGACATCCGTTCACGGCGATGCTCTCAGACAAAGGCCGAGTGCCACCATTTGTTCTAAGTTAACTCTGAAGACATCAGAGTTTCAGACCCTTAAGCAGATATAAAAGGAGAATGCTACCCAGTGGGCTTCTCCCTGCAGTGGGCCTGTGGGGGTTCTCCTCAGCACATCTCTTTGGAGACCAAGGGAGACACCTAGGAGGCCTCACACGCCACGAAGACCTTGATCCTGACAATGCCCCTGCATGATTCATTTGCTGGTTTGGTCGTGAAATGAAGCAGAAGGTGAAGGAGAGTAAGGGCACAGAGGTCAAACTGGAGAGTTTTTCCCTTACTACATGTAAAAGGCAGCAGCAGCAGCTGCTGGGGACTTCCTAGGTGAGATATTTCAAAAGGGATTCAAAACATAAGAGAAAAAAAAAACCAGAGATGGTTGATGATTCTACCTTAAGCTCTGGTTCCACACATGGAGTGGAAGAGAGGCCAGTCTGGGGGATGGCAGACTTTCTCTTGGGCTGGGTTCCTCGACCCCAATGCTACTCGACTTTGAGTCAGGTCATTCCCTGACATAAGGACCACCATAACCAGCAGCATCCTTAGCCTCCACTCCCTAGATGCCAGTGTCCCTCCACACCCCCTCAGAAATAACCAAAAACTGTCTCCAAACATTACCAAATGCCCTCTGGGGTTGTAGGGAAATGGTCCTTGACTCAAACCACAAGTTCTGAGACTTGTCATTGTTTCAGCTCCTGGGAACTTTCCAGAACCCCATGAATGCCTGGGAACTCTGAGTTCGACCTTGCTGATCACAGACCTTCCACCCCTATTAACTTAGACCAGTCTCCAAAAACGCATCATAACTGTATTTTCAATATACTACATAGAAGCTGATTAGGGAGGAACGGGGTTGAGAGACACACGATACCTCCCTCCCAGAGGTATCTCTGAGAGATCTCTAAAACAGCATACCCCTCCCCATACCCAAAGCACACTATAACTGTTCCTTTGCTCTGCCCTTCGTGGCTGAAAAGGATGCCAATAGCTACAGCTGGTCACATTTTAAATTGTATAATTGGGAAATTTCAACAGTGTTATCAGTTAAATTACATTTTAAGTGTGAAGCCTTAACGGCACACATAAAATGAAATCTAAAACACATATGAGCGATTTACAAAGTCATTTCAGACAGCTAACCCGCTGACTAGAGGAGTTGCTGTTCTCTAGATATGGAAAGCAGCAGTGAAATGGATGGTGGTGTAGCTTTAAATGCTTTGACACAGGATGCTCATAGCACGGTGCGGAGTGATTGGCATCTTGTACATCCTGCATCCGTGATAGCTACAGAAAAAAAATAGGCCCTTTTCTGCCTCAGCATCATGGGCATGCACAGGGCCAGGGCCAGGCTTCTTCCCTTCCTCTAGCCCCATTCCCTTCTCTACTGGTTCTGCCTGCAGCTGCTGTTCCCCAGTTCTCTCCTTCTAGTAGCATCAATTTACCATCGCTTCAAGCTGGGCCTCTGAGCATGCGCAAAGCCGCCCCACCCCACCCCCCAGCCTCCTGTACAGCTGGCTGAATGATTAGCTCTGAGACAGGATAGAGATGGACCATTAATTCCCAAAGTGTGTCGTTGTTTCTTTGGCTGTCTTCCTGAGGATAAGTCTGAGGCAGTTTTACAGGTTCCCTGAAAGAGTGAGTAGAGGAAATAGTAGCAGGAGGAGGAGGAATAAAGAGAAAGCGACAAGCGGGGGGTTGGGAGGCGGGGAGTGTTAAGGACAGGCTATAAACATTCCTGGTACTTTTTAAAAGGGACTGCCTTTGTACACTGTTTCCTGCTAAGCCTCCTATTGGTTATCCCTGCAGCTTTGCCCCCCTAGGCCCCGGCCCAGGGGCCCTGTAAATATCCACCCAAACACAAAATTCCAGAGAGTGCGAGAGTTATTTGTCTTTGGACTTTACAGTTTTTACGTTAAATTAATTAAGGTTCTCCAAAGAAAGAGAAGTAATGGGATACAGGTGTGAGGGGTAGGGAGGTGTCAGGGAGTGAAACTGAAAGACATTGGCTAAGGGTTTAAACAGGGTGGTTCAGCAGGCTGGAGGCCCAGAGGAAAACTGATGATGCAGCTCAAGTCCAAAGTGGTCAGCAAGGCAGACTCCCGGCCTCTTTAGCATCCATGTTCTTTTCAAGGTCTTTGACAGATTGGGTGAGGTCTATCCACACCGTAGATGGGGAGCTGCTCCACTCAAAGACTACTAATACAAGTGTCAGTCGCATCTAAAACAACAAACCCAAAAAGCATCATGCGAGGCTTTACCAAGTGGACACACAAAATCAAACTGTCACAGTAGACCTGTCCTACAAATGTATCTGAGAGCGTAGGACCACATCTGAGTGGAGGCCAAGATACCGGCAAGCCGCGCTACAGAGCATCTCTGCAGAAGTGTGGACTTGGAGACACCATAGAGAGAGCTGGTAGTGTCTGCCTCCGGCTGTCTAGTTACTCTATCTTTGCAACTGCCCTGGAATCCCGGGTTTCCTTCTCAAACAATCACAGTGTAAGCATGAGCCCCTCCCACTGGGCGTCTCTTTGATCTCTCGGATGCTACTTCATGTGGGTCCTCCAAGTGGACCCACACCACGAGTTACTGCAAACACTAATGTGAGGGCCTGGAGCTGTTCTGGGGAGGTCACGAGTTGCGGTCCAATAGCCGAGATAAACAAGCACGGCTTAAGGGAAAGACAGGGAGCCAGGGAGCCAGCATTACATTTGCCACTAACAAATATTAAGCACCCTGTCCAGTTCTCTACATAAAATGAGAAGGCTGGACCCAGTGAGCCAAAGTTGTATTTCCTGCCAGCTTTAGTATGTGTTTTAACTCTGTTAGCCCACTGTGCTGTAGGCTCTGACTGCAGCGAGCTAAACCCATAGCCAAACTGACAACATTTTGGAATTGTGTACGCAATATACAAAGAGACTACAGACTGCATCCCTGTATCGAGTGATTTCAAAGCTAATGGCGGAATGATTCCGTGACGACGAATTCAGCGAGGAACGCGCTGGGAAACCTTAAACTATGGAGCTAGCACAAAAATCAGTACTATCTAGGCGATTCTGGGAACAGATGGATAACAGGCACGGCACAAGGATATTTAGGGCACTGAAATGTCTCTGTACGATGCTGTGTTGGTGGGACATATGGCTTCACATATTGTCCAAAACGCAGGTGGATAGCGCCAAGAGCAGGCTGAATGAAAACGTTGTACTTTGGGGAGACTGTGCTGTGTCCATACGGGTCCACTAATTCTAGCAAAGGCACTGCACTCGCAGCAGGGGGGTGACAGTGGAGAAGGTGAGCCACACGCAGAGGCAGGAGTTACAGGGGGTTGACGGGGTGTCTGTGACTTTGTTATGAACCTAAACCTCCTATCAAATAAACAAATTTTGGTTTTGTCCTTTTTTTTTTCTTTTAACATCTGAAAGTTATGGAGCCGGGACTAGTTCAAATGCCAGTGATTTCATCAAATAAACATCTCTAACAGCCTTTCAGCCTCTTGTCCGTAGGCTGTCACTAGCAGTCACAAGATGGCTGCCACGGCTTCTAGCTCTGCATCTTTATATGAGCGAGCGAGCGAGCGAGCGAGCGAGAGTAGGAGTACAGAGGCATGCTGAGCGAAAGCACACCTAATGGGCTATTTGCCTGATAGGCTCTGATTTTTCTTCCCAAGGAAAGGGTTCTTGGCAAATGTACAAAAGATGCCCACATTTATCTTTTCATGTGTAACTCCACCACACTCATCACCAGAGGCCAGTCCTGGGAAACAGACCTGCTACGATTTACCTCAGAAGGCTTTTGTGCCAGCCGACCAAAAAAGGAAAGAAAGGGCTCAAAGGGTGAGCAAAGAAAAAAATTAAAAAATAACAAAAAAAAAACATATACAAATGCATGTATACAGAGAGATTCCTTTGTTCATATGGGGAATGCACATTTCTTTACAATGTATAGCTAAAGGAAAATTCAGGTATTCATATGTTTAAGGGGAAATATATTTACTTTCTGTACATAAAATCAAAGTAAAATTCAGCTCGTCATATACTCACGGAAAAATATGTATCTATATATTTTCTATATTTTTTTTTCAAAAGAATTCTAGAAAATGTCACTTTGTCGGGAAGACAGGCAACTTTTCTCTAAGGTGCACTTAGTTGGAATAGGCACACCAAAAGACAATTATGAAAAGAAACATCAGCATGCTTATTACCATAGACAGCACACGCCACACAGGAGAAGTCAACGGAAGCAGCTTAAAGTGGTACCTGAGAATTCTGGCTTCTTCAAAAAGAACAGTACATTTTTAGAGAAGAGAAGAGACAAAGGAAAGGGATTTTCCTGCTTCCAGCAGTGGGGAACTGTGGGAAGATGGCCACAGAGAGGACGCCATTAGGGTAAGGTTTGACTGTAGGGCCCTTCCCAGGGTTGGTAAGAGCCTATGGCTATCTAGGAAAAAAGGAAGTACAGCCTTCTTATATAAAGTGGGTAAGGGGGAGATTTTCTTCATTTAGCAGCTTTCTAATTCTCTTTAGCCCAAATAGATTTTTTAAGACAAACTTTCAAAGTAACATATTCTGGTTTCCTTCAATTCAGGTGAACATTTTCTTGACCAAGACACAAGCAAGGAAGAACAAAGGGGAAAGTCAGCTCGTAGGCAAAGTACATAAAATGCGAAGGGGACACTGATGGTGGGTCATTCTCACAGGTTACTGGCCAGTGACTTCCTTTTAGGGCATAGCTCCAGGTGACAGAATACCAACTGCGCTAGGACACTGTGGCCGGTGTTCCCAGCAGCAGGACTGTTTGCTTGCTTCTGGACAAATCCCCCACAGACCTTTGCCAAGGTCTTCTGTGTTGAATGTGCAGTGAGAACAGAGGAAAACCATGTTTTCTAACATTCTTGTACTGACTTTCTCAGATATGCATCCTCGTGGCAGAGTTTCCAATTTATAAATTCAGAAGGGAGAGATCAATGATAACCACTGAGCAGATAAAAAGCATATAAACTATTATAATAAAAGTTATTTTAAACTGATGAGTTGTTAAAGTGGCCATGCTAATACTCTCAATAATGTTGACACACCAGAGGTGGAGGCAAGAGGTTAAAGCCATCCTGGCCCACAAGGCAAGCTCCAGGGAGCAAAGCTCCAGGCAGCAAAGCTCCAGGCCAGCTAGGGCTAAGAACAACAACAACCAACAACAACAACAAAATAATAATAATAATAATAAAGGATCATTGGCCAAGCCAGATGGCCCATCAGGTAAAGCCACTTGTCACCAAGCCTGACAATATGATTGCCAAGTCTGAGAAGTCTGAGGACCTGATTTCAATCCTTGGAACCTACACGATAGTAGGAGAGAACCTGAACCAGTCACCACAAGTTGTCCTCTGACACCCCCCACACACACATACACACACACATACACACACACACACACATACACACACACATACACACACACATACACAAATACACATACACATATACACACACACAAATACATACACATACACACACATACACACGCACATACACACACATACACATACACAAATACATACACACACATATACACACATACACATACACACACACGCACATACAAACACACATCAGTCAACCAATACATAAAAAACAGAATGAAACTTATGCCTCTGGACATCTTTTTTTTCTCCATTTTTATTAAATTGGGTATTTCTTATTTACATTTCGATTGTTATTCCCTTTCCTAGTTTCCAGGCCAACATTCCCCCAACCCTTCCCCCTCCCCTTCTCTATTGGTGTTCCCCTCCCCATCCTCCCCCCATTACCGCCCTCCCCCCTACAATCCCATTCACTGGGGGTCCAGCCCTGGCAGGGCCAAGGGCTTCCCCTTCCACTGGTGCCCTTGTAAGGCTATTCATTGCTACCTATGAGGTTGGAGCCCAGGGTCAGTCCATGTATAGTCTTTGGGTAGTGGCTTAGTCCCTGGAAGCTCTGGTTGGTTAGCATTATTGTTCATATGGGGTCTCGAGCCCCTTCAGCTCTTTCAGTCCTTTCTCTGATTCCTTCAACGGGGGTCCCATTCTCAGTTCAGTGGTTTGTTGCTGGCAATCGCCTATGTACTTGCCATATCCCGGCTGCGTCTCTCAGGAGAGATCTACATCCGGTTCCTGTCAGCCTTTACTTCTTTGCTTCATCCATCTTATCTAGTTTGGTGGCTGTATATGTATGGGCTACATGTGGGGCAGGCTCCGAACGGGTGTTCCTTCAGCCTCTGCTCTAAACATTGCCTCCCTATCCCCTCCCAAGGGTATTCTTGTTCCCCTTTTAAAGGAGTGAAGCATCCGCATTTTCGTCATCCTTCTTGAGTTTCATGTGTTCTGTGCATCTTGGGTAATTCCAGCATTTGGGCTAATATCCACTTATCAATGAGTGCATACCATGTGTGTTTTTCTGTGATTGGGTTACCTCACTCAGGATGATATTTTCCAGTTCCAACCATTTGCCTATGAATTTCATAAAGTCATTGTTTTTGATAGCTGAGTAATATTCCATTGTGTAGATGTACCACATTTTCTGTATCCATTCCTCTGTTGAAGGGCATCTAGGTTCTTTCCAGCTTCTGGCTATTATAAATAAGGCTGCTCAACCTCACCATGTAAGTACATATGAAACATGTGAATCTTTTTATGTATTAATTTCAAATCAGGAGCTAGTTGTTTTTAAAATTAGCTTGAATTTAATCATGTCATATATACTTCTTAGAATACATCAGCAGAAGCTAATTGGGAAGAAATATTTGTGGAATATTTTTATCTAAAATAGTTTCTTCTAAAATAATTTTGAGATTATATTGTAATATACCATTTTCCTCTTCCCTTTCCTCCTTCCAATCTTTCCCATATACCTAACATTTCTCTTTCAATATATAGCCTGCTTTTAAAAAATGTTATTAAATATACATATGTGTGTGAATAAATATACATGTGTATTTAAAAAAAAATAAGGCTGCTATGAAAATAGTGGAGCATGTGTCTTTGTTGTATGTTGGGGCATCTTTTGGGTATATGCCCAAGAGAGGTATAGCTGGGTCCTCAGGTAGTTCAATGTCCAATTTTCTGAGGAACCTCCAGACTGATTTCCAGAATGGTTGTACCAGTCTGCAATCCCACCAACAATGGAGGAGTGTTCCTCTTTCCACATCCTCGCCAGCATTTGCTGTCATCTGAGTTTTTGATTTTAGCCATTCTCACTGGTGTGAGGTGAAATCTCATGGTTGGTTTGATTTGCATTTCCCTGATGACTAAAGATGTTGAACATTTCTTTAGCTGCTTCTCAGCCATTCGATATTCCTCGGTTGTGAATTCTTTGTTTAGCTCTGAACTCCATTTTTTTTTTCAGAGCTGAAGACCAAACCCAGGGCCTTGCACTTGCTAGGCCAGTGCTCTACCACTGAGCTAAATCCCCAACCCCTGAACCCCATTTTTTCTTCTATTAGTTTGAGTGTATCTGGTTTGATGTGGAGGTCCTTGATCCACTTAGACTTAAGCTTTGTACAGGGTGATAAGCATGGATCGATCTGCATTCTTCTACATGTTGACCTCCAGTTGAACCAGCACCATTTGCTGAAAATGCTATCTTTTTTCCATTTGATGGTTTTGGCTCCTTTGTCAAAAATCAAGTGACCATAGGTGTGTGGGTTCATTTCTGGGTCTTCAATTCTGTTCCATTGGTCTATCTGTCTGTCTCTGTACCAATACCATGCAGTTTTTATCACTATTGCTCTGTAATAATGCTTGAGTTCAGAGATAATGATTCCCCCAGAAGTTTTTATTGTTGAGGGTAGTTTTAGCTATCCTGGGTTTTTTGTTATTCCAGATGAATTTGCAAATTGTTTTGTCTAACTCTATGAAGAATTGGATTGGAATTTTGATGGGGATTGCATTGAATGTGTAAATCGCTTTTGGTAAAATGGCCATTTTTACTATATTAATCCTGCCAATCCATGAGCATGGGAGATCTTTCCATCTTCTGAGATCTTCTTCAATTTCTTTCTTCAGAGGTGACGCATGCCAGTAGGATTTGCTGAAGGAGGCAGAGGCAAGAGGATCACGAGTTCGGGGCCAGCCTGGGCCTCTAGACATCTTAAGACACAGCTATCCACAGGTAGGTGCGGCCCCAGAAGTAAGCCCTCAGACAAAAGGTGGTTCCTGCATCATTATTAAGCTGTGGTGTGGCCCCCAGCACACAAAAATGAAGAGGACTTATCAGTGAGGCCAAACTTCCAGGCCTCTCCACACCTCTTCTATACCATTGTCTGTAGACACAAACTGGGAGTGAGAAGGGAGGAGGGGACGCAGCCAGAGCAAAAGGCACAGGGGAGAGCCCCTAAGGAAAGCAAAGTGTGAGGATTCCTGTGTATGATGAGACAAGAATGGATCCTGTTACTCTATATGCTAAAATAAATAACACAAGCTAGGGCCTATGGGGCCTTTTCCTTCTTCTCTTAAAACAGCAATGGAAACCATGAAGAGAAAGCATGAAGAGAATTCTCCACTCCTTCTGCTAATCAGCAAATTCAGTTTTCATTCTCATTCAGGGATGTCCAATGTTTTGATATTGGGACAAGACCAGATGGTTCACATTCTTAGCTGTCCTGAGGCTGGTGAGCCTTGTGGTTAGACACATCTGCTCTAAATAACTGGATAAAAATGCTCCAGATGACCATTTTTTTCCAAATTTGGGCCCCGGAAGCTTGGCCCTTATCTGCAAGGGTATCTGGCTGCTCTTGCCCTCCAAGGTCTGGTTAATCACTCTGTCTCTGCTATGGGCATCCCAGGCTACAGAGAAAGAGGCTGCAAACTTACAACTCTGGCTACAGAGCCTCAGTAAGTCACCAAATCACCCACTTCCCTCCCCTGTTAAATGAGATAGTGCTCATATCTCCCTCACAGACCACCGTTGGAAGGACTGAAGGAAAGCAACCACACCAAGCACTCAGAGCAAGCCCAGCAGAGTCCTCGCCATGGCCTACTGTTGAAGCTCAAACATTGCCTTACTTCTCTGCACAGATTGTGATACTGAAACATAGATGGTCTCTGATATCTCATTTTTGTCTTTCTTCATCAGCAGGCTCCCCTATGCCCACCGAGCACAATACTGTATGCTAGTGTCAATTAGGGATGGATGAATGAACGCCATCTCACACTATCCAAACCACAAAAGCAAAACAAACAGAACAGAAAATACCAAGTGCTCAAGACAGCTGGGAGAAATTGGAACCTTGTACGCTGTTGATGAGAATGTAAAATAGTGTGGCTGACAGGAAACAATATGGTGGTTCCCCTGTAATGAAAAACAGAAATATTGTGCCATCCAGCGATTCTACTTTTAGGTACCTACCTGAAGGAACTGAAAGTGGGGACTTGAACAGAATTTGTTCGCAGTCACTGCAGTCTTACTGTAGCCAAAAGGTGAAAGTAGTCCCACTATCTACTTGTGGATGAACTGATAAGAAGTCCCACTATCGGGGCTGGGGATCTAGCTCAGTGGTAGAGCGCTTACCTAGGAAGCGCAAGGCCCTGGGTTCGGTCCCCAGCTCCGAAAAAAAAAGAACCAAAAAAAAAAAAAAAAGTCCCACTATCTAATTGATTTAATATATAGACAATGAAGTATTACTCTGTCTTAAAAGGGGAACTCTAACATATGCTACTGTATGAGTGAAACCTAGGCAGTATGATATTAAGTGAAATTAGCCAGTCGCAGCAAGCCAAATAGGCCGCTGATGTGGTTCAGAAAATAAGGGTACTTGCCTCCAAGCCTGATCAACTGGGATCCATATGGTGGAAAGAGAGGATGGCTCTTGGGGGTTGTATTCTACTCTGAGCTCAATACACATACTGTGGCATGGGCATGTACTTGCCCGTGCGTGTGTGTGTGCGTGCGATCATCTAGAGTAGCCAGAACCATAGAAACAGCCAAGAGATCTGGGAAGAGGTCCCTGGGGAGTAACTCAGTGTGTAGAGGGCCGTTGTATAAGGGTAAGAACAATTGTGTCTGACATGCCTGGCACCCATGGGAGAGCCAAGTGCATCAGCTACATCTGTAATCTAGAGCTGGGAATGTGGAGACAGACGACTTCAGGGGCTCACTGCCAGTCTAGCTCAGAGGCCCCGAGCAACATGTTCAGTGAAAGACTATGTTTCAAGTGAATAAGGTGGAAAGCTAAAGAAGACGCCTGTCACTGTCCTAGCCTCCACAAACAGAGCGGGCGGGTCAACAAGAAGCACCTTAATGGATCTATTTTAGATTTGTGAGATGAAAGAATAGGAGCTTGGTTGGAGGACAATGCACATACTAAATATACCAAATCACACTGACCCGTACAGCTGAGCAACTCAGAGGATGGATTTTACATTATAAATATTTTATTTAGAGAAGATTGAATGAATGCAGTGATGTATGCTGTAGAAAATGTTACAGTGAGAGAAGCCAGAACAAAACCTACAATTACATGCTCAATGCTTGTATGAAAAATCCAGATGAGGCAAATCCACAGAACCAAGTAGATTAGTGACGAAGGGATGAGGAGGGTAGGGAATAGGTGTGGCTGTTAACCGGTACATTGGGGGAAGATGAGCAAAGGCTATTCAAGGAGTATCAAGCTACACAGAGGAGGAAGATTCTGATGCATTACTGCGCATTTGGAGTCTATAGCAAATGATGATGTACAACATACCGAAAAGGATGCTGGGTGCTTTCATCCTGAAGAAATGACAAATGCTGGAGGAGACAGGCTCGAATGTTAAGTCATGGGTGCGTGTGTTGGACTATCCCTGCCCATACACACACCTTTATATTTTGTACACGCCAATTGTTTAAAGTAAAAATAAATATAGGAAAGGAAAAGACACTGACTTGAGTCTGAAATGCTGCAGGAAGAATCCAAATAGGTCATCTTTGCAAGCTTCGGTCTCTGACCCAGCAGCCTTAAAATTTTTTCAGGTTCACTGCATGCCACGGAGCCCTAAAAGTGTGGGGCTTTAGCAGCTGACCAGAAGATCTGGCTCTCCCTGGAGACCAACTGTCAGTCTAACCTGGAATCTCCTCAGAACTCTAAGAATAGACCTGGTACAGCATTCCCCCTAGAAACACCCTGCAGGGAATTCAACTCGCTACTTGCCTGGTAATGATGTAATTATGCAGTATTCATTGATAATGTGCAAAAACAATCACAAGAGAGTATAAACAAACAGCTGCTGAGAGCAGGCGTCCTGAAACATGCTAAAGGCAAACTTCAAAAAAAAAGCCCTAATCCCAAGTGTGCGGCAGAGCATATGTGACCGTTCAGAAGTGACAAAGACACATTCTGCAGGGCGCCATATAGGCAAGAGCATTAGGGGGAGGAAACCTGAAGCTGGAATGAGAGAGAATGCAAAGTAAGACTTGATCCACTCTCTGCCAGGCATCCTTCGCCATCCATGTGCTTCTCAGCTTGGAAATGCCTTCTGTCCTAACACATTTCACACAGAGCAGATTCACATGGCTCCTGAAAACACTTTCTCCACCAGCCAACAGGAGCCTGGCGAGCTTGTTCAAGGTGCTGTACCCAGTCGAATCCTTGCTGTCTTGGTGCGATGGACAGGCAGAAGACCACTTCAAGACCACCCACCAGCACCCTGCAAGGTCCTGGTGAAGCTTCTAGACCAGTGTAAGAACCGCAAACCCTAGTATTTGAAAACTACCAAGGCCTCCTTGCGGCCGAGATGGAAACATATGTAAACAATGTAGCGCTATATCAAGCACTGCTTTGTTCCCGGAGCCACCCTCTTCTTCTTTGCCTAGAAGCTGCCGCAAAGGAAGAGGCTCAAGCAAGATTTGTCATCTGAAGCCAGCTGCACTCTCTCTGCAGCCTGCGTGTGTTCCAACTGAGGCAGCACAGGCTGGTAGCATTTTCTTAGTTCCTAGATTGTATAAAACGTACTGATGGTCTTTTTAAGACATGGTCTCTTGTAGCTCAGGCTGGCCTCTAACTTACTCTGTCGTTGAGGATAACCTTAGCCTCCTATCCTGCCTCTACCTACGGAATGCTGGGTTTACAAGTGTGCTCTACCATAGCCTGTTTAAAACCATGCTAAACTAATTCGATTCTACATATTTTCTTATTCTAGACATTTTGTATAAGTGACAGAATAACTATATGTCTAACTTTTTCATCTTTGTTTTTCAGATCTATCCATGTTATTGTATGCAAGGCTTCATTACTTTTATGGCTGAGTAGTATTCCGCTATTCTTAACTTTTTAAAATTGACATATACATACACATAGTATTTTATTCATTCAGTAGTTGATGTGGACTTGGGTTGTTACTAATTTTGGCCTTTGTGCTTAATGGTGATGTATACATTTATATATAGGTTTTAATGTAATGTATGTTTGTGTTTAAAGGAGTCATACTTTTGTATATAGGTTTTAGTGTAGTGTATGTGCTCTCTCGGGTGTGTCTAGGAGTGGAATTACTGAGTCATATGGAGAGTTCTGTTTAGCTTTTTGAGGAAGTCCTGGAGCAGCTGCCCCACTGTACACCTGCAGCCCTTACTCTGTGGAGGAGGCAGAGCATCTTCTTGATTCTTTGTTTCATGTTCTTTATTATTCAACTGAACCTTGTGTCCATTTTTCAAGACCCCTCCAGACATGTTCATATTTTCCCCAACTTGACCCCAACCAATGACAGGGATCTTGAACCTATCAGGAAACAGAAGAGATGGCTCCAGCTAAGTGCCAGGCGCTGGAGACCATGGCTCACGTGCTTCGGTTTGTGGGGGGTGGTGGTGGTGGTGGTGGTGGTCTGGTTCTTTTTTTTTTTTTTTTTTTTTTGCAACTCATGCTGAGACCTGAGGTAGGTATCCATGCCCCCATTTTATCAATAAGAAACCTAAAAAGCCTGTGTCAACTTTATTTCTCCCCAATCTAGGATCCTAAGAACAGGGATTCCCAATCTGTTCCTGTGGCAACCACAGCACTTAGAACCAAACCACAGAATCTTAAGATCCAGAAAGCTCTACTCTCCTTTTTAAACTATTTGAACTACTTTGGAGTTCTGTGAAGACCCTGTCGGTCTTATTCACACTGTCTACCTAGAGCTTAAAACAGTACGTGTTATGGTCTATAGTAGTTGTTCAGTAAGTATTTACCAAGTGAATGAATTTTTATGATGAATGAAAAGATTTTGCCAAATGAAGATACTTTAAACAGTTGTGCTAAGGCTTGCTTCCCAAAAGAACTAAGTAAAAAAAAAAAAAAATTATAGGGGCTGGAGAGATGGCTCAGTGGTTAGGAGCACTGACTGCTCTTCCAGAGGTCCTGAGTTCAAATCCCAGCAACCACATGGTGGCTCACAACCATCTGTAATGAGATCTGATGCCCTCTTCTGGTGTGTCTGAAGACAGCTACAGTGTACTCATATATAATGAATAAATATATTTTTTAAAAATTGTACAAAGGATATATTAAAATATAGTTTGCTAGAAAAAAATGAAAGGAGAAACAAGTGCATGCACACGCTCATGGACACACACACCCAGGCCCTTGTGAATCAGGCCCTCAGGTGGGATGTGGAGTCACTGTCACACTTCCCCAGAGGATGCCAGCTGAGCTTTCCACAGAACACTTCCCATGCCTGTGCTCCTGGAGGCAGTGCCATGGGAATAGCGCTGTCCATAGCTTCCTTCCTAGGCTCAGGAGATCTCACTCTGAACTGATGCCACATTTCAGCAACACTGCAGCCAGGAAGCTTTTGCTAGACTCATTGCCATTGAGTTCACTGACTGCTGCTGGATGATTTCATGATTAAACTGCCGATGCTGCCCATACCAACATGGTGTCATTTTGAAAAGCTCAAAGAGTCAGGAGACTGAGAAGGGGGCTGGAGGTGGGGTCCTACATCACAAAGACCCATTGAAGGGCTCTAATCAGAACTAAGGCCTGTAATCAGAACATTTACAAGTGACTTTACAAACTGTACCTTGGTACTTGAGTCACAGGACATAAACAATTGCCTGGGACATTGTCCATCATTGAACTGACGTCAATTCCCACAATAAGTCCATAGTCAATGTTCTCTTCGCCTTGAAACAATTTATGTGCTCTCCCCATTTTACCTTCAAAAACCCTTGCTTCTCTCTGCCTCTCTTAATGTGCCCACAGTTGCCATGGCATTGCTGGTCAGTACTCTTCCCCATTAAGCCTGTCCCCATGGAAAGCCACTCTCTGTTATTTAGTTTGACAGGAGCATTCTGCATGGATGATGACAGGTGACTATGTCAGAAGAGAATCACAGGTCAGCCTCTTCTCAATCCTCTCCTTTCAGCCTGCTTTCTTATTTTTAACGGGGATTAAAGGCGTGCTAGTCTGGACATCAGAAGTTCTCCAAAGTGAACAAGAGACTCTCACCACTTCTCTATTCTATAGCCCCACCCCATCCCATAAGCACACCCCAAGCACTGGGAGGATGAGTACATTCTGTGCAGGCAAGAATAGGGTTCCCTGTTGCCCTCCACCTATATCAAAAGCCAGCTCTCTTTGCAGCCTTGGTTCTTCTCTCAAGGTTGAAGATATTACAGGAATATAGCACGCAGTGTTGGAAATTATACTGGTGTCCAAAAGAGAAAAGGCAGCTCCTTAACCACTTTTCCTTACTTGTTCAAGTCTCACACACTTCCTTCTCCAAAGAACAAGGAGGACTTTCTGATTTAGCATGTTGAAATCTACAGATATTCAATTCTTTGTCTTTAATTTGAGTAGACCCACACGGTGACAAGCTCAGGTCATGAGGATACAGGTCCCCTTATTAGGGCAAGGATGTAGCATATGGGTCAGGGTAAGAGGAATCAGCTAAGGAGGGGTAAGGAGGAGGCTTGTATGAGAAGTCAGGATAACCCCTAGGTAGAGAGAGTCTAGGTAGCTCTCAGGGGGTGAAGAGGCATAGGATTGCAGTCTCCACCCCAGAGCATGTGAACCACCGGGCACCAGGAACTTGAGCAGTTTTAAAACAGTCTTGCAGGGACACAAAGGAACATCAGTGCAGATTTGGCCAGCCTGGGTATGGTCCTCCAACCAAAAGCTACAGCATCACTAGAGTCCGGTGTGAACGATTTGAGATCTCGCCATTCAGCACCATCACCTGAACACACATTGATGTGTATTGAAGAGCCAGGCCTGCTCAACATTAAACTCAATAGGTAACTCAGCTGAAGCTGGGACCAGACGGCCCTCAAGCATTCGCGTGCCTGGGAATTGCCCAGAATGCGCTTAACCCAGTCAACTTTGGCTGTGGCTTTAAAAAGGTCATAGACAGTGATGATTCCGGATGTTGTAACTATTGGTTCCAGACAGATGACCTGAAGTTCCTGAGTATGTACATACAGCGCAATATGTGAAACTAACTTTTATTCCCCGATGTTATAGCCACCTCTGAGGCTTACTGCCTCTGTCTGCTAACCTAGGCCTAGTTCCAGAAGCTTCTAGCCACCATACAATCTAATCTAGACCTAGAATGTTTTCAGCCTCGAGACTTGCTGCTGAATGAGCTGGCTCCTTCATAATTCTTTCTGATCTCCGGCTGGTTCAATTCAGCTGTTCCGGCTCAAACTCCTCTCCAAGCTGACTGGTTCACTCTGGCTTCTCTATCTACCTCTGACTTTTTGCTCTGCTTGGTCTGAAACTAACTCTGCCAATCTGCTTCTCCTCCTCTTCTGACTCGTTCTGTCCTCACCTGTGTCTAGCTCGTTCTCTCTGCAACCTGTCTCTGTATAACTGTCCCAGTAAAGCTACCTCCTTTCTCTCCTTCTCTTTCTCTGTGCTACTCTCTCTTAAGTAGCCTCTCATGTCTCTCTCTTCTTGAGAGAGCTGGGCAGATCCCATTCTGTCAAATCTCTCTCTGATTCATCACTTCGTCTGCCTCACAATTAGACACAATGCTTCCTTCTACAAACTTAAGTTTACCTTCATTGTTTGGGATTAAAGGTGTGTACTAAGGGCACATCTGCATTCCAGCCAGAGGGACTCAAGGTGTGTGCTAAGGGCTGAGCCACACACAACTAGAAATGGGTTTTTCCAGTAAGCAACATAATCTCAGGGTTCATAATGTGATCAAATATCCTGCAGCAATAATGTCCTTGATTGATTTGTGTTTTTTCTATTTTACCTATTGCTCATTTCCATGCAGTAGGGATAGGCACAGATGGAAAACTAGACAAGATTAAAAGAGATGGACAGAGAGGAAGGTAAAACTCTCTGACCACAGCCTCCAAGCGCCTGAGTCCTTAATAGCTCTATGGTCAGATATATCTTAGAGCTTGCTTTATGGTGAGTAAAGGGAGAAGCAGGACTAACAAGAGGGAAGCCTGGAGGCTGCAGCTCTGTGCTGGAATTGTTTCAGAGCAGAGGGCTGCCAGCAGACAAACCTCCAGAGCAGCATAGACTCACAGAGGCCATGCCATCCAAAGCACCAAGTTGACAGAAATGAGGTTCATCCAAGGAGCGACTTTGATAAACTGGTAGGTGGGGGCCATTTTTGTCAGGTGCCTTCATGGACACATGACTGCATGGACAGATCTAAATATGCCTTTGCTCCTAATGCCATAATTATCCCTGTAACCACAATCATCACCAGTGACCACCACCATCACAAACACCACCATAAATCACTACAGTCACTGACACCACCACAATCAATACCGCTACCATAGTTGCTACTGGAATCACCATCAATTTCTTCTAGACTCCGCCCCCAGTTACCTGGCTGCTTGCCCCCTCCTCACTCACTCCTCACCCTCTTCCCTCTCAGTCCCTTCTCTCCCCATTCCCCTCCCCCATCTCTCTCCTTGTGTTCATGTCCAACCTCTACTCCTCCCCTCTCTCTCTGCCTCTCCCTCTGCTTCTCCCTCTCCCTCTCCCTGTCTCTACTCCCTTAACTCTCCCATGCCCTAAATTGTCATCGAGGGTGCTGAGGGTACCTGGAAGAGAATGGGGGACAAGAGACGTGAAGAAGGACGCCAAGACAAGAGTTTGATCAAGGTAGCAATTTTATTTTTTCCCAAGGCTGAATTTATACCATAACAGGGGTAACAGAGGGAGGGGAAGTGGGAAACATTTACTCAGGCCAAGGACACAGTATTCATGAGGTCAGCTGCTGAAAATAGGATGTTGGTTTTTCAGAAAGGTTACAGGTTTGTCATGTTGGGCATCTTGACATCAGATATATTTCTCAGCAAGGTCAGAACTTTATCATATCATTATTCATCCTGACCACCAGATTTGTATTAGTCTTCTGCAGCTGGCTGGGGATTTTCCATGAACCCAGTCATACTTAACTCTAATCATAATATTAACATCAATAATAGAGGGTTCAAGGGCATCACTCTCAACATCTCCCCCTTCCTTGTAGTCAAATGAAAAGGTGACCAAATGGCTGTGCTGTCCTGGAATGAGCCCCTCGGGAACTGTGTCTGTCTTGGGTTGGAGTGATATTTGTCACATGGCCAAGAGAATCTTGTGGCCAGGGTCCATCATGGGATAAGGCAGCAGCGAATGGCGGCACTCCTGTCTTAGGCCACATATATATCAGTCTCTTACCCGTCATTGACTGTCCAGCTCAGCACGCAGGGGTGATGATTCGTTGATGTTTCAGCAAAGGCATCAGGACAGCAGGCAGAAAAGAATGTTGGCCTCATTTGGCTGAAGGACAAAAATGTCCTTTCCTAGGCTGGGAGGAGATATGTATGTGAGCTTGGCCCTCACCAAAAGTATCCTCCATAGCTAGCCTATGATAATATACCTGAATAGGTTTTGCTGCCATATTATCTACCTGTTGTTTAGCAAAGCTGATTAAACAATTAAATGCCCAGGGGCCAAAAGATATAACCAAAAGAAGGCCTACTAGGGGGCCCAACAGAGAGGGAAGCAGGGTGGACAACCAAGGGGAGGTGGAGAACCTATTTTGATATAAGCTCTCAGCTTTTTCTCTTCCTCATTTTCTCTTTGCAGCACTTCATGGGACCCACATCAACCACGGAGGGGACTCTAACCCCTCTCCAGGGGGGACTCGAACCCCCCTCTGAAGGGAGTGGAACCCTTCAGACAGCAGACGCAGACAACATAAGACAACATGAAACAAAGATGAGACAACATGACACAGAGACAAAACAGAAATTAACACAGAACACAGATTTGCTCGAGCTTACCTCTGATCTCTTCGCCAATTGTGGTGTGGGGGGAGCATAGTTCCCAGACAATGCACCAAAATGTTGTAAGACCCCATAGTGGCCTTACCTCAGGAGTGCAACTCTACTCCATACTATACCATCATGAGACTGGTACCTCAGGGGTAAGAGATGCCTCACCGCAAAGCCACCCTTGTCCACCTCACCATACCTCACATTACCAAACATATCCCTGGCTCCCTTTCCTTTTTGATAAAACACAAAAACCACCATTACTATCATCACTGCCACTGCCACAGTCTTCACATAGATCTTTAAAATTAAAAAAATGTGTTATAAAAATTCTGATTCTTTGGCTCTTTTACTAAGAAACTTAGTCCCCCAAAGTTCTATGTTAATGGTATTTGGAACTGAGACCTTTGGAAGACAATCAGTTCCTGGGGCTTAGTCCCTCATGATCATGTTAGTGGCTTCTTAGAGAGACTCACACCAGCAAGTTTTTTCTTTCCCACCACATGGTACCCTGCAGAATCCCCGCTAGGCAGAAGGTCCTCAACAAATGTGGCACCCTTGGACTTCTCAGCCTCCAGAACTATAAAAAATAATGTCTTCTGTGACTTTTTTAAAGACACAGAAGGTTTATTATTTAAAGGTTTCCCCTAAATATACCCCAGGTTAGACCAAACTCATGATCTTCCTGCTCTAGTCTCCTTGGTGCTGGGATCCCTGACATCTTTTTCCTTTTCCCTGTTCGGTTCCAGCAGCAAGAACTGGATGCAAATAGGCGGTGTGCAGTTGGCCTAATGCCACTTGTATTCTAATGCCAATCTGGGGCCCCCAAACTGTTTGCCTCAAAGACAAGACAAGAGCACAGAGCCCCTGTGACCAACTGGGGAGTTGACTGTGATTGGTGAATAAAGACACCATCAGCCAATGACTGGGGGAGAAGAGAAATAGGTAGGGTTGAAGTTTGGTGGGCTTAGGGGAAGGAGGTGAGAGAAGCAGTAGCTATAGGATAGAGAAGATGTGCAGGAAAGAGGAGAGAAAGGGCCACCATGGAAAAATAACATGCAGGAAGGAGCAGGAGAAGCCCCGTGGGCTAAGGGCCAAGAGAACGTGACCCAGAGGGCTGCCTAATTGGGTCAAGATCAGCCAAGATGGTAGTAGAAATTAGTAAGTAATAATTTGGAGTTATCAGTAGGGAAGTGGATTCGAACCACATGGAGGTCAGGCAGCCATCCAGCTACTGTGCTGCTTAAGGCTTATTAAAATATAAAGGCTGTGTGTGTCTTTCATCCCAGAACATAGAGGGTCTAAGGCGGGAAGGAACTCAGGCTGGGATTTTTAAAGTATTTTTTACAACAGCAGTGATTGATTTCTACTTCTTTAGCCTTCTCAATGTGTCGGGTTCAGTATTTCTAGATGCAAGATTCCTCTGACCCGAAGTGCCAGTCCTACAGAGATGAATTCCTATAAAACAATTCTAAACTTTGCCAGTCATGGTGGCACACACCTTTAACCCTAGCACTCAGTAGACAGAGGCTGGTGAATCTCTGAGTTCAACAGAGAGAGTTCCAGGACAGCCTAGGGCTATAGGAAGAAATCCTGTCTTGAAGAAACTAAAGGAGAAGGGAAAGGAGGAAAAGGGAGGTAGGGAGGGAAGGAAGGAAGAAAAAAGTTCTAAAAACTATTGGATAATATGAGTTTCAAGGAATAACAATGGTCCCTTAGGGGCCACACACCTCTTCCTTCCTGCAGCAAGAGCCCACAGACCAAGGCAGAAGCATGCACATGAGTAAAACCAAGCCCTTCTCACTTTTGACAGTCTGTTATTTCTGGGCAGAAGCTCCTCCTACTAGGTCCAAAAAGCTTCCGGGTCTGTCCTGGTATCAGCCCCATGCTCCACCACTGCATGACAGCCTGCTCCATGGCTCTCTGAGGAGAACAGGGAGTCTCTCTCTCTCTCTCTCTCTCTCTCTCTCTCTCTCTCTCTCTCTCTCTCAGTTTTGGCTTTTATTTCATGTATAACATTAAAACACACTCTCAAATCAAGTCTTATATTTGAAAAATTGAGTAACAAACTTAGATTACAAAAGCACTGTTCCCAAACAAAATTGTAAGGTAGTGAAGCATTCAGGTGGTTAAGCATCTGTCATACATTTAATTATCGAGACCCTACTTGTACCAGGGAATTCATACGGTCCAAGGATGGGTAAACGTAGACTGTTTCTTCCACAACACAAATTCCAACAAGAAGAATAATGATATGGATGTGAAAACAATGCATTCAATTCAGGGTGAGCAGATCTTGAATAGTTGCACCTACAGCCACTCTAAAACTATTCACCCAGTGGATAATAACCAGGAAGATAGTATATGGTACAGTCTCTTTGGATTTGGAACACATTCTGACTGCTGTCAGGAAGACATGTTTTATGATTTTTGGTCAATTAGCTAATTTTAAAATTACCTCAAGCCCATATAATTGTGTGTATACATAATCTGGGGTTAGGATGGTGTATAGGATAAATGAATGGCAGAGTATAGGCCCAAATGAGGTTAACATTTATTAAAAAATTAACATGAAAGTAGGGTCCACTCAACCACAAAATAAGGAATATGTTTATGGAAACAGTAGCTTGCTCCTGGCCTTGACAATCTGATTTTGTTCCTGCATTCCTATTTAGTCACATTGTTCCTTGAGGAGAATTTAACAATAATATCTTGCCAGTGTGTTATCACTTTCAAAAATTCTTGCTAACAATTTAGCAAAGTGGAAAAAAGTTTTAATTTGGTTAGCGTTTCCTAATCTTCTCTGTTTTTTTTTTAAAGATTTATTTATTATATATAGGTACACTGTAGCTGTTCTCAGACACAGATGCCCTGAGGAGGGCATCAGATCCCATTACAGAAGGTTGTGAGCCACCATGTGGTTGCTGGGATTTGAACTCAGGACCTCTGGAAGAACAGTCAGTGCTCTTAACCACTGAGCCATCCCCCCCCCTAATCTTCTCTGTTAGATATCTCATCGAGTAGGAGCTGTCAAAAGAACTTTGATTCCCCTGATGTAATAGTCGTCTCCAAGGCTTACTGCCTCAGTCTGCTACCCTAGGCCTAGTCCTGAAAGCTTCTAGCCTCCCTACAATCTTATCTAGGCCTAGAATGTTTTCAGCCTCTGAGACTTGCTGCTCACCCCTTCCTAGTTTTGTTGTTGTTGTTTTTGTTTTTGTTTTTGTTTTTGTTTTTTCTGAACTCTGGCTGGCTGATTCAACTCAGTTGTTCTGGCTCAAACTCCTCTCCAAGCTGCCTGATTCAATCTGGCTTCTCTTAGCCTCTCCTGAATTGTTCTGCCTAACCTCAAACTAACTCTGGCAATCTATTCTAATCACCTAGCTCCTTCTCATTCTCTGGCTCGTTCTGTCTTCACTTATGCTTAGTTTGTTCTCTCTCAGCTTTCTGTTTCTGTACAACTGTCCCAGTAAAGCTACCTCCTTCCCCTCTCTCTGGACTACGCTTTAAGTAGTTTCCCTTTCCTTTCTCTTCTCGAGAGGTGGGCATATCATCTTTTGTCAAATCCCCCCCCCCAGAGAGCTCCCCTCTCTTAGAAACCCAGCAAAGGAGCAAAATGGGGCACCCAAAAGTGACTACCAGCAGTTAACATGAATGACTCAAGTCCTAACCAGTGTATCAGGCTGCCCCTGCTTCCTCTTTCCTTATGTCATTTCTGAGAAGCATGCATGAGGACCTCTTGCCTTACCAACCCAGCTGCTTGGGCCATGGCAGCTACATTAGGGGGTGACCTCACCACACTGGAGGGGGACTGCCAACTGTAAGGGAGTCAAAAAGTCTAGCCTTGCATCAGTCATGTGGACAGAGAGGAAAGTGAAAGAAGGCAGTGTTAGAAGAAACTGTGAGGAAAAGAGAGCTACTCAGACAGCATGGATTCTGGTAGTTTACTTCCTGATTCCTACTTCCTGAAGCTTAACAGGCGTTTGCATCCATAAAGCATCTCTGAGTGTGGTCCCAGAAGCTCACATTTCCATAATAGTTACAGAACTCTTCACTTACACTGGCTGTCTCTCACAGTTATCCCAGGTCTCCTGGGCACTGGGGGTCCTTTTAGATATCTATTTGCAACTCCAGACTTTTGTGGTAAAGTCAGGAGTAAAGGTGATTCAAAAGGCACTTAATAAATGGAAGGACAACTTGATTATCATACATTATCCTTCATGAGGATGTGTTTCATGTAAAATCGTGGACCTTATATTTGATATCTTATCCACACAAGTATACAAAGGTGCAAATAATTTACATCTCTCAGTCATCCACAAGCTGATACTTAGAAGACATTTTTAAATCAGTTAGGACTTGCCAGCAGAAGGAAAGAGCAGTATGTACACATGATGACCTGTAAAACCACATAGAGTGTTGTGGCAAAGAAGTAAATTCAAGTTGTTTGGCTTTTTGTTGTTGGGTGGTGGTGGTTGTGGTTGTTACTTTCATAGACTAATATCCACATGCTAAAGACTAAAACCTCCTAGGCACAACCTTATATGGCAAAAGGGACATTGCCATGCATGATCAGGTTAAGGATCTTGAGATGAGATTATTCTGAGTCATCTGTTAGGTCTAAACTAAAATCACAAGTGTCCTTCTGAGAAGGAAACACATTTGATGACGGACATAGGATATGGAGGAAGCCAGAAGCTGGGGTGATTTGAGGAGTCACAGACAAAGCAGACGGCTTCCAAAAGCTAACACAAAAGGAGGCATCCAGTAAATCACAGCCCTGCCAACTGAGTCTACCCCAGCGGAACTGTTTCAGACTTCTGACGTGTTGGAAGTCATAAGACAGGTTGTGGTGTCTTATTGTGGTGGTTTGAATGGGAATGTTTAAATGCTTGGTCCCCAGTTAGTGGAACTGTCTGGGAAGGATTAGGGGATGTGGCCTTGTTGAAAGAGGTGTGCCTTGGGGGTGGGTTTTTAGATTTCGAAAACCCATGCCAGGCCCAGTTTCTTCTCTCTCTCTCTCTCTCTCTCTCTCTCTCTCTCTCTCTCTCTCTCTCTCTCCTCTAGGGAGTTTGATTGCTATCTTAGGAGATCCCTAATAGAAGTCTGGTCTTTAGGCCCAGAGAAAAGCCTCTTTGCCAGCCATCTCAGTAATTCTGATTTTTTTTTCTATGACTTTCTTGAGGAGCTGTGCTTACTCATTGCCTTGAATGTATACTTCAGTTTTTAGTAAACTCAACATTTTCCTTTACTTAATAACTTTCTGAATTTAGGGTGCAGAAATAGGCAGATCTCTGTTTGTTCAAGGCCAGCCTGGTCTATAAAGTGAGTTCCAGAACAGCCAGGGTTACGCAGAGAAACTTTGTTTCAAAAAAGCAAAAGCAAACAGACAAACAACAAAATACTCCCCTCTTAGCTCTTGGAGGTGGTGCACAGCTTTAAATCCCAGCACTCTGGAGGCAGAGGCAGGAAGCCATCTGTGAGTTTGAGGCCTGCTTGTTCTACAGACTGAGTTTTAGGGCAGCCAGGACTACACAGAGAAACTGTGTCAAAAAGACAGACAGACAGACAGACAGACAGACAGACAGACAGACAGACAGAGAAAGAAAGAAAGAAAGAAAGAAAGAAAGAAAGAAAGAAAGAAAGAAAGAGAAACAAAGAAACAGAAACAAAGAAAGAATAAAACAACGCCCTTCTTTACTTAATAGCCAATTTGTAGCTTTATTTCTGCTGCTGTGATTAAAATATCCAAATAGTGACTTAGAAGGAAAGGGATGAGTTTTAGCTCACGGTTTCAGGTAACAGCCCATCCTTGGGATGAAGACACAGCTGCAGGAGCTTGAGGCAGCTGGTCACATCTCATTCAGTCAAGCAGAGAGAATGTTCTGTTTGCTTGTGCTCAACTAAATTTTTCTGCTCTTCCAACAGTTCAGGACAACCCCCACCTGCCCCCACACCTCTACCCCCACCCCCACACTTCTGCCCCCACCTCTACCCCCACACCCACACTTCTGCCCCCACCTCTACCCCCTACACCCCTACCCTACAACCCTTCTCCCTCCCCCTCCCCCTCCCCCTCCTCCACCTCTACCCCACCCCACCACCTCCACCTAGGGAATAGGGCCCTCACAATCCCCACAGACACGGCCACAGGCCAACGTCATGTGGGCAATCCCTTGCTGGGACTCATTTACCAAGTGATTATAGACTGTGTCAACTTGACAGTTAAAGCTAAGGATCTCACAGACTCATTCTGGGATTCTTTTCTGAAACATAAGCCAAGATCCTACCCAACATTGCCTGAGTGGCAACAGTCAATTCCATCTCCCATTGCCACTGACATTTTTCTTTGAGGTCTAATCTGGGACCTTCTGAAGCTTTGTTGACTGGTGACACTGGCCTTCTGGATCAAAACCAAGTAAGATAAAGGGACTAAGAAGCTAGTTGATGTTTTGACTCTTGGCCTCTAAGGTCAGCTAAAGCCCAGAGGACAACCAGCCTCTCTAGGAAGATGCTACCACTCCCATTAATTGCCCAGTTTGTTAACCAAAGATGCCATAGACACCTAGAGGCTGGGTCTTAGCCATTACACATTCTCTACATACATACATGTTCCCTGGAGAAACAAATGTTTCTCAGTGCTTCCAAGGAAGGTCACTAGGCAGCAAGACCCTAAGTCATCCTGGAAGGTGGCACAATTTGTAGAGGAAAAAGCAAAGGAATCAAGAATCTCCATCTAAGTCCCTAAAAGTAACTCCCAAGGAGCCTCGCTGACCTGAAAAGTTGAAAACCAAAGGTAAATTTTGTTCACCTGTGTATTCTTAAATGCCCGACAGGAAAGCACAACAATATCCTCATAGTGCATAATAATATAAAGCAAAGAGCTGGACTGCACTCCAGCATGTGTCTTATTTAGGTTTCTGTTACTGTGGTAGACACCATGACCACAAGCAACATGTGAAGGAAAGGGTTTGTTTGGCTTATGCATCCTGGGTTCCAACCAATGACTGAGGGAAATCAGAGCAAGAACAGAAGCAGGAGTCATGGAGGAACACTGTTTCCTGGCTTACTCCCATAGCTTGCTTAGCCTGCTTTGTGATACAACCCAGAACCACCTGTCCAGGTACAGGACCACTCGTAATGGGTTTCCTCCCCTTCCTCTCCCCCTCCCCCTTCCCCTTCCTCTCCCCCTCCCCCTTCTTCCTCCCCCCTCCCCCTTCTTCCTCCCCCCTCCCCCTCCCCCTTCCTCTCCCCCTCCCCCTCCCCCTCTCTCTCCCCCTCCCCCTTTCTCTCCCCCTCCCCCTTCTTCCTCCCCCCTCCCCCTTCTTCCTCCCCCCTCCCCCTCCCCCTTCCTCTCCCCCTTCCCCCCACAGCAGTCATTAATCAAGAGAATGCTCAACAGACTCGCCTACATTCCATCTGAAGGAAGCATTTTCTCAGCTGAGGCTCCTCTTCCCAGACATCTAGCTATGTCAAGTTGAACACCTAGCTGGGACAACATCACACCAATATAAAGTCTACTCACCAGCAAATTGTCTTCCAGGAAAACAAAAGAGCTAACTAATTCTAGCATCCTCCATAATTTATAATAATTATTCTTAGTTTAGGACAAAAATTCTGAATTTTTTTACTTGCCTAGACCCAAACACCATTTGTATAATCAAAGCTGCCTGTCTTAGTCAGGGTTTTACTGCTATGAGCAGACACCGTGACCAAGGCAACTCTCATAAAGGACAACATTTAATCGGGGCTGCCTTACAGGTTCAGAGGTTCAGTTTATTATTATCAAGGTGGGAATATGCATCCAGGCAGGCATGGTACGGGAGGAGCTGAGAGTTCTACATCTTCATCTGAAGGCCACTAGCAGAATACTGACTTCCAGGCAGCTAGGAGGAGAGTCTTAAAGCCCACACCCACAGTGACACACCTACTCCAACAGGGCCACACCTTCTAACAGTGCCACTCGCTGGGCCAAGCATATACAAACCATCACCCTGCCTTACCAGTCTAAGCTGGTTCCTTCTTTCCTTGGACCTCTAGTAACTGCTGTTCTGCCCCTTCTATTTTGTCCCCGTGTGTTCAACCTTCTTGCAAAACTTGTGTCTTCTAGGCCTCAACAGCCCCACACTAAATGATGATCCTACAATGTTTCTCTCCTTCCCAACTTAGGAGCTTTGCAGCACCTCCAACTCACCTCAGTAGGCCAGGCCACGAGGCCCAAGTCTGCGGCAAGTGTTTATGGAGAGTGGTTCTCTTTAGCCCCTAGAGATTAGGAGACAGAAATCTCTAGAGGATGGGGAAGGAATAGGTTGGCTAATGTACTGGATGGTGGTAGGTGTTTTCAGAGAGCAAGGAGCCTCAGTTGAGAAAAATGCCTCCATGAGATCCAACTGTAAGGCATTTTCTCAATTAGTGATCAAGAGGGGAGGACCCAGCCCAAGGTGGGTGGTGCCATGACATCCCTGAACAGGTAGTCTTGAGTTCTATAAGAAGACAGACTGAGAAATCCATGTGAAGCGCCCCTCCATGACCCCTGCATCAGCTCCTGCCACCGGTTCCTGCTCTGCCTGAGTGCCTGTCCTGACTTCCTCCAGCGATGGACTATGATCTGGAGGTATAAGCCAAACAAACCCTTTCCTCAACTTGCTTTTTGGTCCTGGTGGGTTTGTTTCAGCAGTAAAAACCCTAAGATAAACAGAGAAAATAAGAAAAGTACCCAGTGGCTGGAGGCTGATGCAACATGGGACTGCATTACAGTAAGACAGCATGTGACCATTCGAACAGTGAAGACACAGGAGCTCCAAGTCAGCTGGGACCAACATGACTGTGACGATGTTAACTGTCCTTTGTCTCACTGGCTTCTCTGCATCCTGAGTGAAGCCAGATGCCTGCTCATTCAGAAAACCCAGAGCAGGAACAGAAGCAGAAGTCATGGAGGAACACTGCCTCCTGGCTTACTCCCACAACTTGTTTAGCCTGCTTTGTGATACAACCCAGAACCACCCGTCCAGGTACAGCACCACTCATCATGGGTTTCCTCCCCTCCCTTTCCCTCTCCCCCTCCCCAGGCTCATTCAGGTAAGAGCACAGAGGAGGAGCAAACTCTAATCTGGGGAAACCCCATTCTTGGCATTTCCCCATTTCTTCCTATGTTAATTCATGAATGATCCTCCCCATTGGTTAAAATGAGTTCATAAAGTGGGCCATCCAAGATGCAGCTCACTTCTTGAAAGCACATGCCCGCTTCTTGCATTTAGTGTACGCTACCATTACTGTCTTAATAAAGTCTACATTTTTATTAGCTTAATCAGCTTCTTCTCCACTCAATACCGCCAGTCTTTTGGCAGGGAGGTAAGACAGCATCTTATGCTGTAGCTCACTCAGACTGGCTTAAAACTCACTGCGTAGCCTAGGCTGACTTCAAACTTGAAGCCAACCCCCTGCCTCAGCTTCCCACATGCTGGGACTTCAGATGTGAGCCACTATCCCTGACAGAACCCCCACTCGGCAACAACAACAAAAACAGCTGGCAGAGCAGCTGTCCTCCAGGAAGTTTGTTCAGAAGCTAGTGGTATGGCTCAGTGGGTTTGGTCCCCAGCACGGCATGCTATAAAAGGATTTTTACTCGGGCTTGGCTTCTTTCAGTTGGCAGGTTGGATGCCTCCAGTTTTCTTGTTTTTAAAGTAGTTATAAAATAAGTAACAATTTCTTTAAATTGGTGGGGGGGGGGCATGTCCTCTTGGTCTGCTATTCCTGTGAAGTTGTCTTCATCTCCGGGGTCCCAAGATGACGTCGTGACTCCAACTGCAAGCCAGCCCGGAGCAGCAGGGAGGCTGGAGTCAAAAGCACACCCCAGAAAGTGGCACTTCCACTTGCAGTATGAACCGCCTGGTCAGAGGACCACATCTGCTTCTCGGGGAAGCTGGGAGTCTTCATGGCAAGGTGCCCGTTAGAAATGTAAAGCAACACAGTGAAATGGGGAGAGAAGTTGTGCATGGTGGTACACGCTTGTGAACCCCGTGCTGGGAGAACTGAAGCTGAAGGGTCCTGAGTTCAAGAACGGCCTGGGCTGTACCGAGACGCCAAAATAAAACTAACGGAAAAAAAAAAAATAACCAGGGGAGCAGATATTGAGACAGCAAGTGGTCTGTGCCCAGGATATAGTATATGTATAATCATCAAAGTTAAAATCAGGGCAGGACCCACAGCCCAACACAGGGGTCCAATGATGAAGCTCATGCCGCACCTTTGCCTGGTCTCCTGCCACGTTGAAGATTTATGTTTGCCTTGTTGCTGTTGTTGCTAATTGATGTGTGGGCAGGGAGCAGCGGTACAGCCTGCAATGTTAGAAGCTGGCATGCTGCTCACATTTGTGAGTTCAGCACAAAAGCTGAGGCTGGTGGGGAGGTTCCTGTAAGTTTGAGGCTTGCCTGGGCCACGTGGTAAGTTTCAGGCCAGCTTGGGCTACGGTTTGAGACCCTGTCTCAAATAATGAAAAGGGAGAAGGAAAAGGAGGAGGGAGGGAGGGAGTTCTTCCCCTTCTGCTCACTTCTGAGCCCCTTGTTGGAACATTGGTGCTCAGAGGACTTTGAAACTGCAGCACACTGCTCCAAGGGGAAACAAAACCTTTCTTTACAACAAACATGGTAATTCTAGGGGAAATCCCAAGGCTGCTGGGTTTATTTCTCTTGTGAGTTAAACTGAAAGCGCCAACCCTTGGTGAAGAAGATGGACCCTGCCGTGGCTGCGTGGCTGCGTTCTCTGTGTGGTATACTTCAGAGCCTCTCATCTGCATTGCTTCTCAGAGGATGAGAGGCCATCTTGAACAGCACCAGCAAATACCCACGCTCTCTAGGCCCAGAGTGAATGCTGGTTGCCATGGCGCTGCTTTTAATTGTTCCTGTGCTGATACATCTTGTCACACTGTCACATGCTGCTCCCCTGCACTGGGACCACATTTATCTCATCCTGCTGTTTGCTGACTGATGCTTCAGCTCTGCACCAGAAACCGTGCTCCATCACCCAGAGTAAGTGCGTGTGTACGCCACGCCCCATGCCTCGCTCATCTATAAGGCACAAGGGTTGGAAACACCTGTACTGGGAGACTGGTGACCTAGATTTCTACTCCCAGTTCTCCACTGCATGCCTTTGGCAGAGGCTTTAATCTTTCTGTGCCTTGGGCACCTCATCTGCGCCGTGGAAAAGACCGAGAGCTGTCTCCACAGTCTCTCCCTGATGTAATCACGCTCTGATCCCGAGTGCCCCTTCCCAGCAGCAGAGGCTCCACATCCGAATGCAAGTGAGGCAATTCCTGTAAGCTCTTGCACTACCCTCCCGGGCTGACTCTTTCTGAAACTCCCCTCGAGGGGCTGTGAGGGATTTGTTTTGTGTTAATTCCCTGGCAAGATGCCTCTTGCCAAGTGATCCCCACTGGTGTGCTCAAGGGACTGTGTTCTGCTCTGCTTGGGTCTTTATTTGCTTTGAAAATGCTTTCTTCTCATAGTCCCTGGTTAGTGCTTTGGCCTCTGAGTTAGCTCTCTACCTGACAAAGGCAAGATCTAAATTTGGAGGATTGGCCTACTCGGGAAGCTGGTCTGCAGACCTGATTTACAGAGTAGTGTCTTAGGGGAACAAGAGCTGGGAGAAGATGCCTCTGATACCTGTCTAGCCAGCATGCAGCTGGGCTCGCTGGCCAGAATACAAATGAGGTCATCTTTCCGTTCCTGCTTGCTTTGCCAGATCTCTGGTGTTCACATGCTGACTGCAGGAGCTGGGCTCCCACCTTCAAATTCTCCTTCCCACCCTCAGTTATTTCTGGAAATCCCCAGTTGGGGATTCATGTACAGCTACAAAACCAAAAGAATGGCCTGGAAACTCAGTTGACAAAGATAACAGAGTGTCTTGGAACAGATATCCTAATCTGGGGTTGAGGGGGAATCTTGGGACTCGATAACAATTCTTTGTTGTTGTTTTCAACTGTTTGCTTGTGTCTTTGGTCTGAACAAGGTCTAACATGTTTCAGGCTGTCCTTGAATTCACTAGGTAGCCAAAGATGACCTTGAACACGTTCTTGCAAGAAACTCTAGAGGATTATAGGCATGTAGCACCATGCCTTGCTGTTTGCTGTTCTGAGAATGGAAGCCAGGGTTTTGTGCCTGCTAGGTAAGCACTCTACCAACTTAGTCACATCCTCAGCCTGTACTACTTGGTTTTTGTTGTTGTTGTTGTTGTCGTTGTTGTTGTTGTTGTTTTTAATACAAGGTCTTACGTAGCCCAGGATAGCCTCAAACTCCTTCTCCCCCTGCTTCTGCATCTGGAGGGCTAGGGTTGTAGGCTTGTGACCACTCAGCTGATCATCCTGATGATATGAACTGCCCGTATCAGTTTGCCTGATAAGGAGCAAGGAAAACTCTGGCCAGACTTCAAGGAAGGCAAAACACTGGCTGGCTCTTGAAAACTGGATGCTGGGACAAATGATGCTGGTCTGAGGGAAGCAGGCATCTAGTGCCTTGCTCTTGGGAAACAGAGCTGTACAAATCAACCTCCAGTTGGACTGCTTGTTCATTCTGTTTAAGGGCCAAAGCTATTATTATTATTATTATTATTATTATTATTATTATTATCATTATTAAAGGCCAGATTCTGTGAGGTGAGCAATCTGTTACATATGCCAATGACTCCCATTCAATAAAAAAGATAACTCCAAAGCCTGCAGCTAATTAGCCTCTAGGATAGCTATAAGACTTCTAAGCTGGCTAACTTATTTCAGAATGCCTTCCCTGTCTCTGAGACAGGCGCATATGGGGAATGGCTTAGCAATTTAGGATTCTATTTGGCATGGGCTATGCACACACCCCTCCTTGAACAATGCAGCAAGCAACGTGTTAGTGATAGAAGCCCCCCTCATATTCGTCCCTAGTTCACCTGCTTTAAACAGTAGGAGTTAGTCACCCCCTTTAATAACTCCTTGAGAACAATCCAGTAACAAAAATGGGACAATCTGGCCCAGACTAGTTTCGGTACATATGTAAATAGGCAGATCGGATGTCTTCAAAGTGAACTCTTAGGGATATTCCTCCTCTATCACTGACGGCTAAACATAATTGGATA
Source organism: Rattus norvegicus (assembly GCF_021556685.1). NCBI lineage: Eukaryota > Metazoa > Chordata > Mammalia > Rodentia > Muridae > Rattus > Rattus norvegicus. The sequence continues at coordinate 62,867,828 of NC_141535.1, forward strand.
TACATATGATTAAAACCTGATGCATTACAGGAAGTGTTTTAGTCATGGTTCTGTCGCTGCAGAAAGACACCATGACCCTGGCAACTCTTAAAAAGAAAAACATTTAGTTGGGGATGATTACAGTTTCAGAAGTTTAGTCCGTTACCATCGTGGCAGGGAACATGGTGGCGGGCAGGCAGACATGGCGCTGGAGAAGGAGCTGAGAGGTCTACATTCCGATCCACAGGCAACTGGAAGAGAGAGACACTGGATCCAGGTTGGTCTTTTGAGGCCTCACAGTCGCCCCCAGTGACACACTTTTCTAACAAGTGCCTCCTAAGCCTCCTCAAGTCGTGTCACTGCCTGATGGCTAAGCACCCAAATAGATGAGCCTCGGGGGGCTCTTATTCAAACCACCACAGGAAGGGACACGCACAATAGAGGAAGTGGCTATATAACTAAATCTGTCAATCAAAACAATCACCCCAATGATGTCCCTTCACAAACAAACCATCTTGAACCCCGTGAAAAGAAGCCCCAAATAATAAGTGGGGGCCTTGGGTGTCTTCACTCATGTTTCCTCTGTCAACCTCAACACTGAATTTCTGATCTGTCATATTACAATGCTTTGAATTAAGTGCCCTCACTACTTTGCCATGTGAGTAAACTTTTATTTCATTCCTGAGGCCCAGGACCTGGAAACACCTGGCCCAGACTCCAATCACCAGTAGCCACTCTACAGAGACTTCTGTCCTATGAAGTCTCATTGGACCAAGTTTATTGTCTCAATGGTTCCGCTTACTAAATGATTTAAATAAAATTTGGGGTACACGTTTATAATACGTTTCACATCAACCATGTTTTTTACTATTGAGAAATTATCCCTTGGTACTTATCCAAGTAATAATACTTATTGATCAACTGTTACAGCTGCCTAAGTCCATCCAAGCTTCTATAACAAAATACCGTAGGCTGTGTTGGTTAAACAGTAGAAAGTTTTTCACAGTTCTGGAGACTGAGAAACCCCAAACCAGGAAAACATCAGGAAGAGCCTGCTTATGGTTCAGGGACAGCCTCACAAGAGAGGAACTTTCTGGGTCTTCTCTTACAAGGGCACTAATCCTATTCATGAGGACCACACTGCCATGGTCTAGCTCAAACCCCTCAGTTCTCAGCGTTGTTGTGTTGGGGTTTAGCATTTTAACACCTCAGTGTGGGCCACAAACCTTCAGTCTGTAGCAATAGACAAGTCACTGTGTGTGCCCAGAAGCACAAGAACAAGACAGCCAGGGCCTCTGCCCTCGTGAAGGAAGCAAGGACTGCAAGTTCACAAAGTGTAAATGATGATTAGAACTGTGTTACTGTCACAGAGGTTCATGAGGAGGAACTCTCAGAGCAGATGACATTAAGCTGAGGCAGAAAGAGGCAGGGAACACAGGATCCAAAAGAGGGAACAATGAGCTGAGGACCAGAGGACAGGGTTCACCAGAGTTCACCCAGGCAGGGTGAGGGTAGAGCTGAGCAAAAGAAAAATGGCAGACGAGCCCCAAGAGATAGAGGACCTGAAATTGAATGTCTTTCTCACTCCTGTAGAGCTAAGGAATCAAGAAGAGGATGTTCACCTGACAAACCCTGTGTGGTACAATATCCTAGTATGTCACATTACTGGGTTTTTATAAATCTTTCTTAAAGTTCACATATTACATATCATGGTACATCTCTCAAAAAACAAAAACAAACAAACAAACAAACAAACAAAACAACCTTGGGAAGTAGAGGGCAGAGAGACAGCTCCGTGCTTAAGAGTTAGGTTCTCAGCACACACGTAGACAGCTACAACTACCTGTAACTCAAGCTCCAGGGTATCCGGTGCCCTCTTCTGAATTCCCCTGGCAACTGCATACACACAGACACACACAGACACACACACACACACAGACACACAAATGAGAGAGAGAGAGAGAGAGAGAGAGAGAGAGAGAGAGATATTTAGTGGGTTGCAGTTAAGAGCACTGACTGCTCTTCAGAGGTCCTGAGTTCAAATCTCTGCAACCACATGATGGCTCACAACCATCTGTAATGGGATCTGGTGCCCTCTCCTGGTGTCTGAAGACAGTGACAGTGTACTCGTATATAATAAATAAATAAATAAATCTTTTTTTAAAAAAAGAAAGAAAGGAAGGAAGGAAGGAAGAAAGAAAGATAGATATTTGGACCAGTAAAATGGCCTGGTACCCTGAGTTCAATCCCTGGAACCCACATGACAGAACAAAAGAACTAACTGTACACATACACCATGATGTGCTAGTAGTTGCACACACATATGCCACCCAGCGTGTGTGTGTATGAGTGTGTGTGTGTAGATTATATATAAATTAAAAATAAAAGCTCGGCTTTCATGCAGCACTATTGATTACTACCCTCTGTTATTCAGGAGTCTCTGTTTCCCACTGTGCTATGTTCCTGTCTCAGGACACAGGCCAACACCCCACCTGGTGTCATTTGTGGCCTCCTTTCTTCAGCTTTCCTGACTTTTCTTGGCTGTGACACCCTTAAACAGTGGTTGACATTTCAGACAATATCCTTTAAATTCGTCTAATGGTTAAGGTGAAGTTACAGCGTTAGGGAAAGACAGCAACAGGGTTTCCTCCGCCTCCCCCCCCACCTCCTCTCTCTGCCTGTCTCTATCCTTATCTTTAACAAAGATATAACTTAAGACCTGGGCTGAGAATTGTCTTGTGATGCTCGTGGGAGGAGGAATTTTGTGATCCTCCGGAGAAAAGGGAAGACGCTGAACCTGAGAAGAGGGAGAGGGTGTGTGCTGTTCTGAAAAGAAGGGACCAGGTGGCTGTGAGCAGGTGACCTGAAAGCCGGTCTTCAAACGCTCACAGAGCTCAGATTGAGTGGGAGACTCTTTCCTGCAAAATCAAGTGAGGCATGGTGTCCTGCCAAGTCATGACGAGCTAAGACTTTGCTGGATGTCAACTTTTTCTCACAGGCAGTTTGAATAGCATGAAACTCTACTTTGGGGCTGTTTTTCCTCCTCAGGGTGAAGGCATGGTCATGTGAGATTAACTAGGAATTGATTCCAAGACAGACAGAAAGCAAAAAGGAGATTTTAGCCTCAGACTGGTATTCCTAGCTAAAGAAAAAGGATACTGAGGGACGTAGTCTGGGTGTCGTAGCCCTTTGGTGTCCTCCAAGCCATTCAGGAGGCTGAGGCAAGAGGACTAATTGAGCCCAGAAATTTGAGGTTAGCCTAGGCAGCAGAACAAAATCCTGTCTCTAAAATGAAAAGTAAGAAGAGGCTGAGGGAAGGGAGACATAGATGGAGGGGAAGACCAAGGGAGGAAATGGCAGGCAAGCAAGCCAAGCTTGACTGGGACTCTTAATCCCAGCACTCAGGAGTTAAGAAAGGAGAATTGCCTCAAGTTCAATGCCACCCTTAGGCTATATAACAGAACCCTGTATCAAGAAAGAAACAGAGAGAGAGAGAGAGAGAGAGAGAGAGAGAGAGAGAGAGAGAGAGAAGGAAGAAGAAGAAGAAGAAGAAGAAGAAGAAGAAGAAGAAGAAGAAGAAGAAGAAGAAGAAGAAGAAGAAGAAGAAGAAGAAAGGAAGGAGGGAGGGAGGGAGGGAGGGAAAGAGGGAAGAAGGGAGTAAAGGGGAGGAAGGAGGGAGAAAGCATTTGTCAAACTTGAGTGGTGGGATTGCTTGGAGAACAGGATAAACAGAATAGTAAGAACAGAGTTACAATGACACAGGGTCAGAGAATGAAGGACTTCTTGTTGAACTTACGTGAACCATGCACGCTGTTATGGGACTTTAGATCTGACAAATAGAGAGAAATCAGCAGTTGACTTTATTCTGAACCTTCATCCAAAACCCAACCACATCCCAGTATCTTGAAAGGTCAAGTCACAGCTTTCAAGAAACCGGCAGGCCAGTGAGTCGGTGGGATGCCTCATGGTCTTCGTCAGTACAAACAAAATCCCTTACCACTTGTTAGAAAGTGTAGCCGGGCAGAAGCGGCAGGCCTATAATCCCACCCGGCTAAAAAATGAGGATCAGAACGAGCTCAAGGCCTGCCTGGGCAATACACAAGACTCTTGTCTCAAAATAAAAAGGTAAAAAAAAAAAAAAAAAAAAGGCAGGGGGAGTGGTCTGTAAACTGTGCTTGCCTTGTTAAACACAGAAAGAAAATGGATCTGTGTGCTGATGACCGCATCTTGCTGCCACTGTGCTGTATATGTGGCATAATATACCTGTCGGTTCTGTTCTGTTAAAAGGCATGACTGTGGCCAAAACCCTTCTCGTTATTCTAGCAGTGAAGTTACAACCGTCACCGGCTCATTAGGACAGTGGTTCTCAACCTGTGGGTCTCGACCCCCTGGAGTAGAATGACCCTTTCACAGGGGTCACCTCCGACCATGAGAAGACACAGTTATTTACATTCCAATTCATAACAGTAGCAAAATTACGGTTAGGAGGTAGCAACAGAAATAATTTTATGGTGGGGGTTACCACAACATGAGGAAGTGTATTAAAGGGTCAACGCATGGGGGGAGGCTGTGTGTGAGAAGCATTGATCTAGAGCTTCCGCCTCCCCCTTTACAGTGGCTTTGCTACCCCCTGCTATTAGTTATTGATACCGTCCCCACCCTTCTGCCCAGCTAACACTCTATTCACCGTGTGTGCGTGAGTGTGTGTGTGTGCCTGTGCCGGTGTGTGTGTGTGTGGTGCAGATGTGAGTATACATGAAGGACAATTTGGGCATGGGGATGACATTGGAGTGACAGCCTTAATCATGTCTGTTGGCATCAGAAGCTGTTTACAGTCTCCGAATCCATAAATGACGTCACCCCTAGGCAACAAGAGCCCTCCTCTGTCTGTTGCCATGGCAACCATCACACACCTGTGAGTCTCACCAGCACACACTGGTGCATGTAATAATGTCATAATCCGAATAAAAGGCAGAGGCCCCCATCCCCCTCAGCCCTTCTTCCCTCTTCTTCCTTTTCTCTTCCCCACTTCACAGCAATAAACCTCTTCTTGTGGGATTGTAGTGGCCTGGTGTGATCTGTCCGGATATAAGCCACTTCCTTTTTTTTTTTAAGATTTATTTATTTTATTTATATGAGTACACTGTCGCTGTCTTCATGCACACCAGAAGAGGGCATCAGATCCCATTACAGATGGTTGTGAGCCACCATGTGGTTGCTGGGATTTGAACTCAGGACCTCTGGAAGAGCAGTCAGTGCTCTTAACCACTGAGCCATCTCTCCAGCCCCACGAGCCACTTTCTAACACAACAATGCCCCCATCTTATTTGGGGGGAGAGGGTAGTGTTGTTTGACTGGTTGGTTAATTGGTTTTTGTAGTTATTTCAAACAGTCTTGGAATGTAGCCTGGCTGGCCTGGAAGTTTCTGTATAGGCTAGGTGGGCCTCAAACTAACAGACATTCTCCTGCCTCTCCCTCTCATGAGCTGGGGTTAAAGGAGTAGACTGCTATAGCCGGCTTCACTTTATATGTTAAGATGGGGCTTTGTCCATGTTTGCTCTTCAGTTGCTACTACAAAACATTCTGACCAACAGAGCTTGGGAAGGAAAGGAAAGGAAGACTTGGCTTGCCCTTCAGGTCACAGGCTATCACTGGGGGCCTCAAGGGAGAAAACTAGAGGAAGGAACGGAAGAGGAGGCCATGGAGGAATGCTGCTACTGGCTTCCTGAGCTTGCTTCCTCAAGAAACACAGGGCCACCTGATCAAGGATGACCCTGCCCTCATCGATCTACCCCCGCCCCTTTCAGTCAACAGTCAGGAAAATACCCCACAGACATTCTCCAGGCTAATCTGATGATGGCAACCCTCCAACTGAGTCTCCTTCAGATCACTCTGGGTTATGTCATCCCCGGAAATTACAAACAACTCTTTCTCTTTGTTTGCACCACAGTCTCCATCGCAGGAAGTCCTTAAGCTCACTGTGTACGTTAGGATAGCATTAACTTGTGCTTTTCCTGCCTCTGCCTCTGGGATATTGGAATTACAGGCATGAACCACCACGCTCAGAATTATGCAGGGCTAGGGCTTGAATCCAGAGCTTTCTGCATGCTATGCTGGTACCCTACCAACTGAGCTTCATCAACAAAACTCTATCTCCCTCTCAGCCAGCAAAATCTGCTCCTCCTTTTGTGTGCCTCCAGTCACTTATGGGAACAGCCAGGCACCACATCCCCCAAACCAGAAAATTTAGTCATTGTTAACGAAGAGCTTCTCTGCTTCCCACATCTGATCTACTGTCAAAGCTGAATCCATCTTAAAATGCGGTTTCTCTCCCTCCGCCAGAAACACTCTACGCCTCTGCCTTTTCATCTTCAGTGGCTACTACTCCTTTGACATCCCTGCCATTCTCTGGGGTCATTTATAACAGTAACCCCACCGCTAAACAGCAAGAAGAATTAGATGCCTGAGGGTGCTAGCTGGTCTTTGCCCATGTGTAAAAGTCAGTGTATCACTCACTGCAAGAAGTGAACGATATTCTGACCAGTTTGAGAGTTTAGAATATCTAGTCCCCAATAAAACTCAGGGTGCTTGATGTTAGGTAAACTTGAGCCTTCTTCCTTCCCTCTGAACCTACATCTAAAAGAGAGTGGGCGTGGCTGCATCCTCCTGCTCCTCCAGCAACCTGCTTTCCCTCCCATGATGTTTTAATCCTAAAAGTTAATACAAACGGATCCTAACAATCCAAAAAGGCTGAGTCTCCCTCCTTCTGTCTCCCATCTCCCCTCAGTGATAGGACTTCTATCTAGTACTGAGCTGGTGAGGGACTTTTATATCTGGTTTCTTTCAGTTCACCTGCTGTTTTCTGGGTTTGTCCTCACTGTAGCACAGAGTGGTACCTCAATGCTGTTTGGATACATTGTATTTTGTTTACCATCAGCTGATGGACAGAACTGATTGCGGCCTTGTGTCAGCTATTCTCAGTCATGCTGTCAGGAACATTCACGTGTAAGTCTTTGTTTGGACATGTGTTTTCAGTTCTGCTGGGTATATACCTAAGATTCTTATGCTGGTGACTCTGTGTTAAGCTTTTCTGAGGAACTGCCAACCCATGTTTGCCAGTGTTTGTATCATTTACACGTATATTTCCTTCAACAATGTGAGAGGATTTTACTTTTCCACCTTTCACCATTGATTATCATTTTTTTAAAATCCTTCTGGGCATGGAATAATATCCTCTTTTGAGTATAGGTCCCTGATCAATAATGATGTTCGGTGGTTTTCCAGGTACTTACTAACAAGTTGTGTAGTTTCTCTAGAGAAATTGTATTCAGTTCCTTGCTTTAGTTTTTTGTTTGTTTTGTTTTGTTTTTTTGAGAATCTTGTGATGACTTCACTCACCCAAGTGCTAAGGATTTCGGGTGTGTGCCACCAAGGCCAGCCAGCCAGTGGGAGTATGCCAATGGCTGGGGCTGTTGACTGCAGCTCTGTGCTAACTACAGAACCTTTTATATAGAGAGGCCAGTTAAACTCTGCTTTTCACCTGGTGCTCATTAGACACACCCCAGCCACTGTAGGGCTCTTCTGCTATCACAGATCCAGGATTCTCACTTCCTGAAAGGTGTATGTCTCCTCCTGTTCTCACATTCCAATACACAATTCCCAGGATAAATGGTCCCTACAGTACTGAAAGCCAAAAACCAGGTTCGGAACACACCCGTGTACACCATGCAGGTCTGGGCTGCATGAATTTGGTGTCCTTCCAATCTCAGGCTGGTGAATTGAGGGGCTGTGACTACCATGGTGTCACATCAGGCCCCTGTTCCCCAAACCGGAAGCTTTGGTTGGCTTTAGTTAGTCTTACTGTGGTGGGTCCGGCTGCCTGTTTTTATTTCTATAGCCAGTGCGGAATGGAAATGCAGGCAGAACTTCGTTCACATGACCACGATTTCCCTACTTTTTGGTCTCAGAACCTTTTGATGCTCACCGTGAGTGGGCTTCTATGTGTGTGTGTGTGTGTGTGTGTGTGTGTGTGTGTGTGTGTGTGTGTGTGTGTGTGTTAAACTTGCTGATACTATATTCAAACGTAACATTGAATCGCTTTGCAAATATTTCTTAATTCCTTCTAAATGGAATTGAGAGAGCAGTGACCTCTTACATGTTAACATAGATGGCATTTTAGTGAAAATACTTTTTTCAAAACAAAACATAAGAGTGACATTGTTTTCTGTCTTAACGAATCTTATATCGATTGGACGATGAGAAAGCTGGTTTCTCATGTCAGCTCCTCACTGGATCCGTTTCATTTACTGTTTGGTTTGAATTAGGTGAAGTAAATCTAACTTCCCACAGATACGCAATTGAGAAGGGAAAAAACATATTCAACTTTTTGGGGTTTTTATAGAGCTGGATAGCCTGGGGCACTCCACTAAAGCTAGGTAAGCACGTTTTCCCCAAAGTTCTGTTAAAATGAAAACTCTAGCATTCTTTAAAAGAGTTTAGTTTTAATGATGTGTCTGTATGCACACCTCTGGGTGTGTCCGTGCACGAGCGCAGTGCGTGCGAAGGCCAGAAGAGGATGTAGTGTCTCCTGGGTCCGGGATGGCAGGCAGTTGTGAGCTGCCCTGCATGGGAGCTGGAAACTAAACCTGGATTTTCTGCAAGAGCAGGAACACTCTTAATCACTGAGCCAACTTTTGGGCCTGAAGTCAAGCATTTTCATGGACATTTTTGTTACATTAAAATTCACTACATTTTGTGCCTTGAATGTTTGTTTTATTATTTAGACCCTGTGTGCACCTCCTCCTCCCCCCCATCTCCCAGCTCCTCATCCCACCTAAGCCCTTCTGAGCCTAATATTGGACCTGTCATTTTCCTTATATATTCCTTTACCTTCCCCATCCCTCTCTAAACCTTCTTTCTTCCCTCTGCCCTGACCTCTGACTACAGTTCCTCACACCCACATCTATGCTCCTTCCTGAGGCAGAAAAATCTCAGATTACACTTCAGATTTTTAAAAATTTTTCATACAACGTATTTTGATCTTTTCCTTCCCTGCCTCTTCCCAGAAACACCTCAGTTCCCTACCCTCCCAACTTCATGTTCATGTTCTCTGTCTCTCTCTGTCTCTCTCTGTGTGTCTGTCTCTCTCTCTGTCTCTCTGTGTGTGTCTGTGTCTCTGTCTTTGTCTCTGTCTCTCTCTCTGTGTCTCTCTGTCTCTGTGTTTCTGTCTCTCTGTCTCTGTCTCTCTGTGTCTGTCTCTCTGTCTCTCTGTCTCTCTGTGTGTCTGTCTCTCTGTCTCTCTGTCTCTCTGTCTCTCTCTGTCTCTGTCTCTCTGTCTCTCTGTCTCTCTCTGTCTCTGTCTCTGTCTCTGTCTCTCTCTGTATGTCTCTCTCTCAAAAACAAAACAAAGTAAACATCAAAAAGACAAAAAAACAAAAAACTACCAAAACAAAACAGCAATAAAATGACTCCTAATGTCACAGTGCTATACCCACACTCACGTCTATGCTCCTTCCTGAGGCAGAAAAATCTCAGATTACACTTCAGATTTTTAAAATTTTTTCATACAATGTATTTTGATCTTTTCCTTCCCTGCCTCTTCCCAGAAACACCTCAGTTCCCTACCCTCCCAACTTCATGTTCATGTTCTCTGTCTCTGTCTTTGTCTCTGTCTCTCTCTCTGTCTCTCTCTGTGTGTCTGTCTCTCTGTCTTTGTCTCTGTCTCTCTCTCTGTCTCTGGTCAGAGAAGCCTCTTCTTGCAGAAGATGGCAATTAACACAGAGATCCACACTGGACTTGTCACTGGAGAGTGAGAGACCCTGGAGCCTCAGCCCTAACGGATGCCCTCATCGAACCCCTCCACTCAAGTCTCAGGTCAGGGATGTATGCGGAAGAAGAGGCGAGGCAGAAAGACTGTAAGAGCCAGGAGCAGTAGGCAGCTGCAAGGGAATAAGAGCCTTGCAGACACTACATGGCTGATGCACACATGAACTCACAGACAGCATGCACACGACCTGCACAAGTGCAAGGCAGACGAAATCCCAGCAGACCAGAGAGGAGGAAATGGGCACAAAATCCTACCCAAAATCAAGAAGCCAGTTCAGAAGTCTAAGGATTGAAGTAGTCCAAGGTTTTCTCCTTTACGTTTTTTGTTTGAAGTAGAGGATAAAGCAGGGTCTCCTAGACCCTACCCTCGCCTTACCGTCTATGTGATCGAGTCTAGTCTTGAGCTCCCTGATCCTCCTGCCTCAGACTCGGAGTACCGAGATCACGTGTATGTCACCCAGGTCAGCTGGGATATTCGGATGTTTCATTGATCTCATGGAGATCAATGCTTTCCATTGTAAGAGAATCCGGTTCCTCCTGACATGTTTCATATTTCATATCTTGGCTCAGTTGAACCCACACTGGCACTGGGTCAGCATACCAAACTCTACCAACTCATACCAACACCTACCAAGAGACTCCAAACTGTAATGCCATTAGGCTGTTGCCCATATCACAGAAGCCCCAGAATGTTTGGGGTTCATGCGCAGCAAGGATCCAACACCCTTTCCCTAGCATCAGCTTTAGCCCATATGTCCCCTCCTCCAAAAACTGTTCCTTGACTTCACCACAGGGAGAATTCATAGTTTTCTCTTTCTCTGGCCCAACACAGTTATTTATACATGAAATAAACCCTCGGCATTCATAACACTCCTCGTTTAGCCAACTTAAAATCACTCTAGCAACCGTTGTGCCAGGAAGCGTTGGTGAACCCCAAAGACCACCAAGGAGCCAGCTCTGATGTAATCACATCAGGGTCTCTTTATTACAAGCTCAGGCTTGGGCTCTCCTCCAAGCTAACTTCGACACAGCAGGACAGGAAGGGAAGGTGGAGCAGCCTCAAACCCTCAGCAGGACAAGTTCTTTTAGGAAAATAGGAACAGTGTGGGGCTATCTGGTCTGGCAACAGGTGAGTGCTCAAACTCACTTCAGTGTCTGAAAGCACATCTGAAACAATCTGACTGATCTTTGATTGACTGTTGTTAGGGAGTAGCTAGGGAGTAACTCTGGGGTATGGGCCAAGGAACAGTCATGGGGTCCTTCCTAGTAAGTGGGTGCAACTTGAGTTCAGCTGCAGGTGAAGTTCTAAGGCTTTTTTTTTTCTCTTTAAAATGGAGGCCAGTTCCAAGATGGAGTAGGTTTGGCCTCTCACAAAAAGTCTACAAACTGCCATCATTTGACCAAAACAAAAGTGAGAACTGTTCTTTGAAAAGGAAGGGGAAAAAAATGAGTCACTTCCCACTGGAAGCCTCTCAGGACTCCAGACACACAGGTGCAGATCGAGCACCTTCTGACTAGGTTTGGCTCTAACAACATTTATTCAGGGGACAGGACATGTAGCTCAGTGGTAGACTGTTTGCCTGGTATGTGTGAGGCCCACAAAAACCCTTGTAATCTGTGTGAGGTCATAATTCAATCTCCAACAGTTAACACTGTGGGAACAAAGTAGAAGCAAAGAACCTGAGAACCTGAAGATGTTGGCTTTAAGGTTTGCACAGCTCTTCAACAATGTCAGGAAATCCAATCAATGCCGTGAGCAGACTACGTCAAAAACAGATGCATATATTGATGTTGTTCCAATGTCAGAATTCATTGAATAACAATGCTCTCATGGGCTACATCAGTTTCTTGGCAGCAATTTGCAAAGTAATCCCAACCTCCTTGATATCTAGCCAAGGCAAACACATGTTCTCTAAGTCCGACTTTAACTGTTAATATTAACTTCTATATCACTCATTGCACATTGTACAATAATAAATGCATATTTATCAATCAAATATATAGATAGGTGTGTATGTCTGTGTGCGTATATCTGTGTGTGTCTATGTGTGTGTCTGTGTGTGAGTGTGTGTGTGTCTTTGTGTGTGTGTGTCTGTGTGTGTGTGTCTGTGTGTGTGTGTCTGTGTGTGTGTGTCTGTGTATGAGTGTGTGTCTTTGTATATATGTGTCTGTGTGTGTGTCTGTGTGTGTGTTTGTGTCTGTGTATGTGGGTGTGTGTGTGACTCTGTGTATGTGTCTGTGTATGTGGCTGTGTGTGAGTGTGTGTGTTTGTGTGTGTCTGTATATGAGTGTGTGTCTGTGTATGTGTGTCTGTGTGTGTGTCTGTATGTGTGTCTCTGTGTATGTGTCTGTGTCTGTGTCTGTGTGTGTGGGTGTGTGTGAGTGTGTGTGTCTGTGTGTCTGTATATGAGTGTGTGTGTGTATGTGTGTCTGTGTGTCTGTATATGAGTGTGTGTGTATGTGTGTCTGTGTCTGTGTGTGTATGAGTGTGTGTGTCTGTGTGTCTGTGTGTGTGTGTATGAGTGCGTATGTGTCTTGTGTGTGCATGTCTGTGTGTGTGTCTGTGAGTGTGTTTGTCTGTCTGTGTGTGTGTGTGTGTATGTGTGTGTGTGTGTGTGTGTGTGTGCCTGTGTGAGTGTATTTAAAGAATTTCCATACAGAGTGAGAGAGTTCATCTAAAACAGTGTTTCTCAACCTGTGGGTTGTGACCCCCTCAGATGTCAAGCAACCTTTTCACAGAGGTCATACATATCTGACAATCCTGCATAACAGATATTTACATTTCTATTCCTAACAGCAGTAGACATAACAATTTTACGGTTGGAGGTCACCACAACACAAGGAACTAACCGTATTAAAGGTTCACAGTATTAGGAAGGTTCAGAGCCTGAGAGGTAGGAGTCAGGGGCTGGCTAAAGAGTCTCTGTTGGAGGTCAGATAACTAACCTCACTGAAGGTCTGCTGTGGAGTTAGAGTTCAGAGGAGCTCAAAGAGAGCTGCTGGAGCACCGGCCAGACTGTGGAAGCTGCAGAATCTGAAGGCAAGATGGGCTCCGAGGAGCAAACAGACTGACGGCAGATCCAGATGCTCAAATAGGCCGGCGGGCAGTAGCAATCTCAGCAATGGGGACTATGACAGTGGGGAGGCTTCTGCCTGCAGGTTCCTAGATGTGCAAACCCTCCCTCAGTCAGATGACAGGTCTGTGGGGCTACCCTGTCACCAAAGTGCTAAGTGCCTGCTTCTCTCCTGCATCCAGGTGAGGGAGTGTGGTCCTCTCCTCAGTCTGCTGTGTCCCAGAAGTTATTGAGCCTGGAAAGTTTCCGGTTTGGGGTGGGAGGTGGGGTTGTTTGTTTGTTTGTTTGTTTGTATGATTTCTGCGTTCCTGAGTGCTCCTTTAGTCCCAGTGTACCTTGATAAACTTACAATGTGCTGTCCTTTCTGTTATAACCATCTTGCCAGGCAGGTACCGATGTTTATATGCCAACCAAGGGCAGAGTTGACTTCTGCGTTTGCTCCCAAATAGTCAAGTTCTGCTTGTAAAATGGAGTCCCTCCCAGCAAAGTACAGCCTGGAAAGTTTCTGGTTTTGTTTGTTTGTTTGTTTTTGTTTTGGGGGTTGTTTGTTTGAGATTTATTTATTTACTATATACACAGTGTTCTGCCTGCATGTCAGAAGAGGGCACCAGATCTCACAAGATCATGTGGTTGCTGGGATTTGAACTCAGGACCTCTAGAAGAGCAGTCAGTGCTCTCAACCTCTGAGCCATCTCTCCAGGCCAAAAGTTTTACATTTTATGCAACATTTTATGGAGTAACTTGGGGCAGGGTAAAGCCTGATATCAACAGTCAGGGATTGTTGGATTCTTGGCAAGTCCACATGGGCACATGCTGTGTCAAAAGGCAAACAGCACCTCCTCACCTAACCTCCATTCCACAGGGCATCAACATAAAGGCCTCCCCACACCAAATTTTAGCAGGTAGAAATGTCTTCCTGGAATTCTCCAGTGCCTTTCGCTTTCTTTTTATCACCCAGAACTTGGGTGTGTTCTTTCACTAAACCACACATCATCCATCTGAGTCTGAGGACGAGGGGCTCCCAGGCCAGAGTTGCATCACATAATTTACACATATCCTTCTGTCTACTCTAAATTATCTCTAGCTAATTAAAATCTTGGGTACAATGTAAATGTTATATCAATGGTTATTATGTTGTGTTCTTAAGGAAATAATAATAACAATAAGGAAAACAAATCCAAACATGTTGAGTACAGGTGCAACTTTTAGCAGTCAATTCCTTGGGGTTGGGGATTTAGCTCAGTGGTAGAGCGCTTGCCTAGCAAGTGCAAGGCCCTGGGTTCGGTCCCCAGCTCCGAAAAAAAGAAAAGAAAAAAAAAAAGAAGTCAATTCCTTTAAGCCATGGTTGGTTAAATCCATGGTTGATGGTGGTGAGATCTAGCATAGGAATAACTTGCAACCTAAGGCACCACTTGGCTTGGGCAGTAAACATACCCTTAGCAACCTGTTGGCAACCTGAACCTACACCTGTATGTCTGCTTTAAACAATAAAAGTAAATCATTCCCCTTACAACCTTGTCACAATGTCCTGACCCAACCCATCCCAACATGGCCATATCAGGGGTTGGAAAACAGCAGGTAATCCGACTAGCACTGGTTTGGGGTACACACAGAGTCACAGAGTTAAGGCAATGCGATGGTTTGTATACATTTGCCCCAGGGCGGGTAGTACTATTAGAAGGTGTGGCCCTGTTGGAGTGTTGTGACTGTGTGCATGTGGGCTTAAGACCCTCATCCTAGCTGCCTGGAAGTCAGTCTTCCACTAGCAGCCCTCAGATGAAGATGTAGAACTCTCAGCTCCTCCTGCACCATGCCTGCCTGAATGCTGCCATGCTCCTGCCTTGATGATAATGGACTGAACCTTAAACTGTAAGTCAGCCCCAATTAAATGTTGTCCTTATGAGTTGCCTTGAGTGCTCGCTTCGGCAGCAGATATAGTAAAATTGGAACGATACAGGGAAGATTAGCATGGTCCCTGCGCAAGGGTGGCACACAAATTCATGAAGGGTTCCATATTTTTGAGAATAGCCTTGTTGGGGCAGCAGTGGAAGGGGAAGCCCTTGGTCCTGCCAAGGTTGGACCCCCAGTGCAGGGGAATATGGGGGGGGCAAGGGGGATGTATAGGGGGAATACCTGTATCGGGGAGGGGGAGGAAGGGAATGCGGGCTTATGGACAGGAAACTGGGAAGGGGAATAACATTTGAAATGTAAGTAAAAGTAAAGAAATATATCTAATAAAAAAATTTTTTAAAAAATGAGTTGCCTTGGTCATGGTGTCTGCTCACAGCAGTAAAACCCTAACTAAGACAGGCAAATCATGTCCTTTGTATGAACTTTTAAGGAAACTTCCAACTTATGCCCAACTTATGCCCATATGTCACCAGGCATTCATATGATTAAAATCAGATGTTCCCCAGGAAAGGGCAAAGAGCAAAGAGCAAAGGCTTACATAACCCAGGCCTGTCAAAGAACCACCTGGGATACACCCTTCAGTAGCAAAGCTCCACTGCCTCCTAGACCCTGTAAAGGAAGGACAACCTGAGGCTCTCACCTATTTTATCTACTCATCTATCTATCTATCTATCTATCTATCTATCTATCTATCTATCTATCTATCTATCATCTATCTATCTATCATCTATCTATCATCTATCTATCATCTATCTATCTATCTATCTATCTATCTATCTATCTATCTATCTATCGTGGGTGGGGAATCAGTTCTCTCTCTCTACCATATAGTTCTGGGGATTCAACTCAGGTTATCGGGCTTAGTCACAAGTGCCTTTCCCTACTGAATCTGAGACATCTTGCTGCCACTTTAATAATAAAAAGTGTGTGTGTGTGTGTGTGTGTGTATGTGTGTGTGCGCGCGCACGCGTGTGTGTGTGCGAGCACGTGCGTGTGCCTGTGCACACTCGCACTTGTGCTGTGCAGCACGTGTGTGGAGATCCATGAATACCATTGGAGAGCCGGTCCTTATCTTCCCCGGCGGGATCTAGGGTTCAAGTGCATGTTGCAGGACGGTGCAGCAAGTGCCTTTACCTACTAAGCTGCTAAGCCGTGACCTCAGCTCCTCTGAGGACTCATCTCAAGGAGCCCTCTGTTCTCTTTGACAGTGGATTTGATCTGTATACTGCTATGCATGTGAGACTCTTCAAGTCTTTGATTTTATGTCAAGGATCTGTAAACACTTGGTCCAGACAGCATCCTCCTAGTAACAAACACTGGGCTATGGCTGCTCTAGGTGGTCAGTAGGATAATTAGGCTTCATCGGGTATCCTCAGGCCAGCAGGATCCCCATTGCTCTGGAACTTACTAGAAACGCAGATTCAGAGGCCTTACCTGGAGTTACTGAACCAAATCCTCTGGGATGGAGTTCAGAATTCTGGGTTTCAACAAGCCCAGAATGGGGGCTGGGGATTTAGCTCAGTGGTAGAGCGCTTACCTAGGAAGCGCAAGGCCCTGGGTTCGGTCCCCAGCTCCGAAAAAAAGAACCAAAAAAAAAAAAAAAACAAGCCCAGAATGTTGAGTCACTGGCTTAACACTCACAGTTCATCCCAATCCTACAGGGGCATCGGGCCTCCTGGGATGAACGAAGCTAAAGAAAGGACAATGCTATCGATGGACCACATTCCTGTACTACTGTATCTCCATATGTGTACACTGCTTGCACTGCTCACCCTTTGGTTTTCTTGCCCACTCCTAACCCAGAGCCATGCTTCCCGAGGGCATGAGTGTTTGCCTTCCATTCCAGTCTCCATCCCCACCACAACAGAAGCAATCAAACAACCCTTGCTGGCCAAGGATAAAATAGTAAAGTGGCCTCTCCTTTCTAATTGTCCGATCCCTTAACAGCTGCTTCCTGCTGCTTCCCATTCAAGGAGCATTGTCACAGTGGCTCCTGTGTGGGAGCCAAGAGCTGTCTCTTCCAAAGAGTCTGAGAACAATGTCCCTTTGCATACAGGACAAGTGGGGGCCCTGGCTTCTTGAATGCAGTCGAACCTTCTTGCGCATTCAATTTTTTGTTCAGGCTGTCCTCAGAGAACACAGCTACACAATAGCACAGAACTGAACATGGTGATTACTAAGCTGAGTTCTTGCTGCCAGCTCCTGGCTGGAGCTCTCTCACAGGCAGTCGTACACAGGGAGTCAAACGTGATCTGGAAATAAGCCTCCGGCTGCCTGCTGGAGCCATGGCAGCTAGCAGCAGCTCTTGTTTACTCTTTCCAGCCCAGAGGCTTGGACAAACCTATTGGGCTTTCTAAAGCCACCTTTATTAGGTGGGGGCGCTC